>NC_137963.1:35442852-35572852 GCF_963924665.1 Micromys minutus
AGAGGGAAGGAGGGAGGGAGGGAGGGATGGAGGGAGGCAGGGAGGGAGGGAGGGAGGAGGAGAGGGAGAGAGAGAAATATAATGGCTCATGCTTACAGTCCCAGTGTTTAGGGAGGCACAGATAGGTGGATCCCAAGCCTGTGAGAGGCCCTGACTTAAAAGGACCAGGAGACAACACTTGAGGAATGATGCCCAAGATTGACCTCTGGCTTCCACAGACACACACACACATATGGACACACATGCACGTGCACACAAGCACACACACATACATGAAATAAAAAAAATAATTACATTTACTTTGCAATCAGCTTTAGGAAGTATGGCCTAATTCCCTGCCATGCTCCATGTCCCCCTGATCAACTCTCAATGCCATGTTTTTAAAGAGACAGCCTAACCTTCAATGTGCTTAGACCACCCCAGTTTCTCCCATGACCTCTCACTTGGGACCCACATTCCCCCGGCTGACCTTGCTGCGCTGGCTTGAGTTCTCACCTTTCCTACCCTGACTGCAGCTCCCCCTGTCCCTTTGCTTTGATCACTAAGGATTCTGAGCACAAGCTGTCCCCTAATCAGACCACTCTTCTGCCTTGTTTCTGTATATTTTGATGGCTTTCTTTGACTGTCACTTCTACTGGGGCACCTTCCCTGTGCTACTGGGGAACATTCCAGAATAATTTATCTGACCCCTATTGAAGTGAGCAGCAGTAGGTTAAGTTCTCACCTTTTTTAAACAAACGAGGTTGAACAGGTTTGGGTACCCAGGGACTTGAGTTCTAGACCTCACCATTGTGCAAAATGACTTTGATACCATGGTTTGGCTCACAAATGGTTGGTTGGCTCAAGTCTTAGCAAGGGTGGAGGATGCCTTTAAGATAGTATGCAGAATAATCAGGAAGACATGTGCTTGGCTCCACAAAGCAGCCCCATGCCAGGGAATCACAGCCAGTGGGCAGATCCTCCAGGTCCCGTTCCCTGTTTCATCGTGACCATGACATTGGCTGGTTTTTGTTTACCTCTGCTCTTGGCACTGTCTGTCCTGATTCCAGAAAACAGCCTCGGCTTGCCTCTGTGTCCTGTCCATGTCTCTCAGGATGCTTTGTCCTCTGTTATCCTGGAACTCCGGCCCGTTCCAGCCACATTGTCCTGTGCTCTGCAGCCCCATGTCTCAGGCTCTGTAATGAGCTGACAGAGAGGCTGGACCACAACCCAGGGTGTCAGCAGCACAGCCACACTGTAGGCACTGTCTTCACCTCTAACTCCATAGCAACAGCCAGAGAGATCGCAAGGACACCTTTACAGTTTGGCCTAAAATGTTCTAAAGAGCAATTCACAATAGAGCAATTCACGCTGAATTTGAAGTCATGGCCTTTGGCAATGACGTTACTGACCTATATTCTTCCCCATTTTGTTAATATCCTTCATGCCCTTTTAATTAATGAATGGGAGTGTCTGTCTGGGATTATGCTCTCACCTTTGCTTTGTTTTTTGATAGCAAATGGCTTTTCAAATGGTGCCTCGCAGGTCACCGAAGATGAACAATGGGGGCGGGGCATGCCTCGGGCCAGAACAAACCTTTTAACTCGAGATACTAAAAGTCCTTGGAACTATCAGAAGCTTAAATTGTCACCAGTCTTATGTACATGACAAGCGGTCTCTGTCAAAGTGCCCAGCTGGGGTTACTGACTGAAATTTCTAAAGACAAACACACCCAAGGGGGGAAAAACTTTGGGTGGCTTCTCTCTTGTCTCCACGTGACATCCCACTGAGGATCCGAGGAGGGTATTTTGGTGATTGGAAGTGGGAAGCTACAACAAGAGGAAAATGTCTAGATCAGTGAGCTCTGTTGACGTGTAACCCTGGGACGGTGCTGGATCCCTCCTGCCTCTGCCCTAATATCAACAGGATCTCTAAGCACAGGGAGCCATGGCAACTGGGCAGCAGCCAGGTGCTGGTCCTCCAGCAATAGTAACTCTGACACACAGTGATCAACTGAGAGGAAGCAAACACAGCACTTAAACAGTCACAACTTTGGCCCCTCTTCTTGCTGCTGGTATAACCCTGGGGTTCCTTAAAGTCTTTGTGGCTCAACCCCTAACTTCTACAGACTGGAGCAAAGAGCCATATGAAGACCATTCATGGCCCATCTGCATTTTTTATGTGACCCCAGTAATTCTTGTTCTCTTAAAGGACTAGCCCGCAGCTTCAAGTACATACATAACACACACACACACACACACACACACACACACACACACACACACACACTTTTGTCTGTAAGCAACCTTCTTGTTCAAAACTTAAGGCCTAGGATGCTCATACCAGCATGGTGGTATCTCTTAAACATGATCTTAGCAGTGCCTTAGTTTGGATTTTACTGCTGTGAAGAGACATCATGATCATGGCAACTCTTAGAAAGGAAAACATAGGTTTTCACAGGTTCAAAATGGGTATCGAGGCACTAGGGCTTAGGATAGATCTTGGCCTAAAATAAGCACTTAATAGGCATTATCTGTTGGCAGAATTTATTTATCTCTTGTGTATAGGAAAGACAGACACTGGTGAGTTCAGGATTCAAACTCATAACTGTGGTAAAGACTTTACATCCTACAGAAGCAGGCAGACAAGGGATTAGAGAGAGACCCTCAATGATTTTCACCTCATACATGGCTATGAGTCTAAGTGCACAAGCCTTCCTGATGTCCCTGAGACCAACAGTGAGAAGACACAAGAACTATTTCTTTGGAAATGTTGGGCGAATGCATGGCTGGAAGACAGAAATGAGCAGAGTCCTAACGTGAACCTGAGGGACCAGCTGTGTATGCTCTGTCTGGCCAGTTCAAAGCTTTGGGGTGAGTCACTTCATCTCATGAACCTACACACCCTTCACATGGAAGCTGAGTACAGTGATGCTTTTGGCTCCATTTCCAAGACTGTCACAGGACCAGTGTTCATGACAGGACCCTCAGAACATGCTCTTTGTCTATTCACTAGTGTCTGAGCCCTTCCTAAAGGTGCCAAGAACGAGTCTGGAGAGCCTCAAGCTGCTATAACCCATGGCAGTGAAAAATCAGAGACCTCTCAGGCCCGAGACCACCTGCTCTACTAATAGAGAATGTCCTCCCCATCTCCAGCACCCCAGGACACCTCAGAAAAGCCTCACATCCAGACGGTGAGTTGGTTCCCAAAGACTCTTCTGGTCCTTGGGAAGGAGTTCTCCTAAAATCAAGGAAGACTTTCTCAATCCCCCCCCCCCCCCGCCACATTCTGCACAGCACTTGGGACTTGTTCCGCCCCAGTGCCAAGTCCTTGATTCCAGGACAAAGGCTTGCACGGGCCCTGGCGGTGGGATTGAGATGCTTTGTGTGTTTCTCTAAAGTTTGATCCAGAAGGAAGTGGATCATGAGTTCCCATTGGGAAACCTCACTTATTTTGAAAGTTTAAAGCCAGCCCATTTCAAAAGGAAGAGGAAATGTTGGCAGGTTAGCACCCTGACATGGGGTGTGTTGGTAGATATGTGTCTATATACAGAAACTGTGGAGAATGGTACCTGGATAGACACCCATTCCAAACTACCATGTGACCACAGCCATTGGAACTTCTTGTGTAAAGCCAATAATGTAAATAAAAATAAATAATATGTACAAATTATGACCATACATTCTCTAAACATATACACATGTTTATACATGATATACCCATTGATCTGTCTTGAGTGAAATAAATATATAACTGTATATTTAGACATTTATAAATGGAAACCTGAATGCAACTCAAATGTAGAGGAACACTCACACAGAATTCATTAAAAATGCGTAGAATTTGATGTTTTTAATTTTATGTGTGTAATTTTATCTCTGTGTAACAATTGACTTTGGGTATTCTGTTCCAACATACACACACATATATGAATATTTACTGAAGTATTGTTTGTGTATATGACAGAAGCCCTGGAAATAATATGTTTAGCCACGGGCACTATACTGGCTGAGTAAATCACATTTCCTTACAATGAAACCCATATAATCTCTAAAAATAATGTCACAATAAAAATTAATTGGCATGGTAAGTCATTCACAATATATTGTTGAGTGAAAAAAAAATCACAAAGTGATTTTATATATATATATGTATTATATAAATCAATTTTGCTTACTACATCTACACACATGGAGAGAGACAGAGTCTGGAATGGCTACAAGCAAATGTTATCTGTGGTTTATCTTTGGGAGATGGATTTAAAAGTATTTCAATTTTCTTTTGTTATATGTATTTTCCAATTTTTCTACAATGGAAAGAAATCACATTTATAATAATTTAAAAAGTTATAAATCAGAACTGTGCCGCCTGGAGTTTAGCACAAACATGGAGCTCCAACTGGGGCTCTGCCACTGCCAAGGAAAGCAGAAGAACCAACTGCTTGGCTTCACACATGGTGCCGGTGCGGCCTCAGCCAAGGGCAGCATCGTGTGTGAGCGTGACCACTGAGACCAGTGCCCAGAAGCTCGATTGTCACCCACGCCCACAGCCTACCCATGCTGCTCCCTGTCTGCTGAAGATGCTGTTCCCAAGATGCAAATTTTCTGCAGGAGAGTGAAGTCTCTGTTGAGCTGGGTCCGTTGCTAACTGCACAGTGCGCTTGCACCAACATTTATGCCATCTGGTCTAAGAGTCTGCTCCCCATTGCTTACCAAAACTGTCAGTGGCTCCCCATTATTTACGAATTCTTTGGCACAGCGTGTGGAGGCTTGTGAGGTTTGTCCCTGGCTTGTGTCTCTACCCGGAGTTTCTTTCTGAGACCTTCTGCTTTAGCCAACCTGGATTGTGAAGCATTTGCAAAGGACTCAGTTGGGATACATTTTTCTGCCATGATCAGAAACCTGACTAACTTCAACAGAAAGAAAACATATTCTTATACACCAGGGATCCCAAAGATTTAGTTGGGTGCTGTGGACCGACTGTGTTTGATCTCTGGGTTCATGAGTTGGAAGCATGGCTCCCCTGCATGGCAAGGCTAAGGATTTTCAAGAGCCTGGGTCTAGTGGATGGTACCAGACTAAATCCCTCCACACGCTCTGGTTTATAATCTTTCGATTTGATCTCTCTCACAAATGCCACCACCATGATACCATCTGCTGTGATGTGACCCAGCCAAGGGTGCCCTCACCAGAGGCAACTGAATAGATGCTGCTGCCTAATCTTGGATGTTTAGTTAAACTGTGAAGTAAGTATACCTCTTTTCTTTGTAAGTATCTGGCTTTGGGTATTTTGTTACAGTCATGGAAAACTGTCTGATACAATGGGCAGAGGAGAGTGTTGATTTAGCAGTTTTGTGATGCCCCCCACTCTTCCATTAGTGTTAAAATTACACTCAAACCAGAATCATCAATTTTAAGAATTATATGCGAAGGTGGCAAAAGGACACACTGCCTTTTCTGTGATTTTCACTTGGGTTAAGAAAACTTCCAAAGTGGGTCATGGTGGCACACAACTTTAATTCCTGCACTAGAGAGGCAGAGACATGTGAATCTCTGTGAGTTCCAGGCCAGCCAAAGCTACACAGAGAAACACTGTCTCAATAAAAAGCAAAACAAAAAAACAAAAAGAAAGAAAGAAAGAAAGAAAGAGAAAAAGAAAGAAAGAAAGAGAAAAAGAAAGAAAGAAAGAAAGAAAGAAAGAAGGGATAGAGGGAGGAAAGAAGCAGGGAGGCAGAGGGGGAGGAAGAAAGAAAGAAAGAAAAAAAGAAAAGCAAACTTCCAAGAAATTCCCCTACAACATTCTTCCTTACATCTCATTGACAAGAGTTAAGATGCATAGAAATTCCAAGTTGACTGCTGCCAAGCTATACGCATCATTGTCCTAGCACTTGAGGGACAGGCTTTGTTTACACCTGGAGAGGAGTCAGATATCTCTGATGTACGTGATTGCTTAAGTTATCTCAGATCAGCCTCTGGAATACTTTGAGAAGTGAAGGTGTTAGCTCTTCCTTAAACATTTGGTAGAATTCAGTAATAAATTCATTTGATCTTGGGCAAAAAAAAAAAAAAAAAAAAAAAAAAAAAAAAAAAAAAAAAGAAAAGAAAAAAAAAAAAGAAAAGAAAGATGTATGTTTCTAAAGAAATCCGGGGTTTAACTAAAAGGAGGGGATTCTGGATTCTGGATGACCACTCCAAACAGACAAGATCATTCTAGGGTCCGTGGCCTTTCACAGTTTCTCCTGTGGGAAAGGTTCTTCTCTCTAATCACCCTTACTCATATTTTCAATTTCTAATGTTTCTTTCTGGCTAGACTCCGAGTATAACTTCCACAAAGCTGATCTCCCCAGCTCATTAATGTCTTGTCCCCTGAAAGAAATCTTCAGTTGTTTTTCTTAAATGCCTTTAGCAGTCAGCTGTATGCTGCAGTTATTGGTTTATGTGTTTTACAACCTGAAAAAAAGATTACAAGGTAAGTGAAGGTATTTTGTAGAATGTCCAGTACTCCAGGTAAATGTGACCAGGTAGGGTCCTAGGATCTACATCCCTTCCTTCCCCTCTCCTATGTGTGTGACAGACAGATCTGACTGCAACACCATCTCAGACTACATTTACCCATAGCCTTAGAATTCTTCAGCATGCATAGTTCTGTGAAGCCATTTCTATGTGACCAGACCTTAAATCAGAAAGTAAAAAAAAAAAAACCTATCTGCTCTTTAGGGCTACTGATTGTGTAAGGTACATGGCAGGCTAGGATAGAGAAGCAAAGCAGGTATACTCTCAGGAACCTGGAGTCTAGAGAAGCAACACACACACACACACACACACACACACACACACACACACACACAAATAATAAATCTTTCAAAATCCAGCTACAAAGCGGTGAGTACCATGAAGACATACTCACGATGACTTGGATGACACTGGGAAATACTGTTTGGTGAAAGATCTGTCCAAGTATTTTGTACTTAGTGAATTCATTTTGATCAAGCCACAGTTTCTGGACACTTTTGGTTATTTCTATTTTAAAATAAGTAACGATGCCAGAATGAACATCCACATACTCAACTTTTAACGTACTTTAAATAGTTTCCATAGTATACATCTGGAAGTAGAGTGACAGGACAGAGAACATATATATGCTAGAGGACATATATGTACACTGTTCCCAACTATGCATGGAAGTATGTGTTCACTTCTCTTTTTGTCCAAATTTTGTGGTTATGATTGTAAATATCACATGTTGTTGAGTCAATTAATATGCAAAAGGGAATAGCAGATCGTACTACAGTATGCAGCCTTGTCCCTTCTCCAGTGTGTCTCTACGGCACACTACCAGAAGGGGATATTTGGGTCAAAGGGTCAAAGATACATGATGTTTATAGAGACTGTCACTCCCTTCCATAGACATCATGTGGTTCCAGATTCTACCAGCAGCCTTCCCAGGTCTCACCAGCAGTCAAACGTGCAGAATGGCAGCTCAGCTCTCTCCCCGATGGTGCTTTCTCTGTAAGTCACTGAGCGTCTTCTCATATGACTAAGAACTATTTGCATTTTCTTTTCCACGCCAGTCTGCACATTTGCTATAGGTTGCTGCTCTTTTATCTTCTATCTTAGCTCTTTGTGTGTTGGGACTATTGGCCCGTTGTCTACCATCCTCACAGGGCTCTTGGCATCTCCTTTGTATTTTACCGACTGCCTTAGTTTGGATTCCTATTTCTGTGAAGAGATACAATGATCAGGGAGGGCTACCCCTACAAGGGAAACATTTAATTGGAGCTGGCTTAGAGTTTCAGAGGTTTAGTCCATCGTCATCACAGCGGGAAGCATAGTGACACAGAGTCAGACATGGATAGGTGGCTTAGAGTTCACATATGAACCTAAAAACAGCAAGAAGAGAGAATGAGACACTGGGCCTGGCTTTAGCTTCTAAAACCTCAAAGCCCACCCCCAGTGACACACTTCTTCCAATAAGACCACACCTATTCCAGCAAGGTTACATCTCCTAATGCTACTCCCTGAAGCCAACTCCTCAAATTATGAGTCATATTATTCTTGGATGTGACTGTTAATTTATATATAGGCAAAAGTATCCATCTTTCTTAAGGTCTCTGGGTTTGGAAACATAGTTTAGAATGTTTCCCTTTTGCCCAACTCTTCTCCCATCCTCTGGTCTCCCTCCCCTCCCCCGTCTACCTTTTTAAGTTGTTTTTAATCTCTGATGTAATTAGAATTTATCCTGCTTCATGGCCTGAGGGATGAAAGGGGTTTTCTCTTTCCACCTGACCATTCCGCCACCCTTACTCTTCCCGACTGATTTGTTTCATCCTGTATTAAATTGTCTTATAAAATTGGATCTGTTTCTGGGGCTTCTATTCTGTTTTTTCTCTGTGTTAAAACCACACAATTAATCACAGGATCCACAGAACATGCAAGGGTACCTACAGGATGCACAGAACATGCAACAGTTCCTGCCTGGGCTGGCCCTGCTCTGACCTGCTTCTTTTTCTTGCATGTCCTGATTACTTTTGTCCCTGGCTTTTAAGATGAATTTTATAGCTATCCTGTCAAGAGAGAATTCTGATGATATTTTCATTAGAACAACAATAAAATCGAGGTTTAACTCAGGGAGCATTAACATCTTTCTGATTTAGAGTCTTCCCAAGCACAAACATATATTAGAACAACCTTGTACATGCACATCCAAAGGTTCATGAGTTAAAAGTTCAATCTCCCCACCGAGAGCTCCAGCCTCACTCAGACCCAAAGCAACAGAGCCAACCAGCTACGGAATAGAAGCTCCAAGACCAAAAGCCAAAGAAAACCTTTCTTCTTATGTTGATTCTCTCTGGTATTTTTCTATAGTAACAAAAAGACTAAGTTATGTGCTTTTGGGGCTGTTTGATTTTTCACAAACTTTTAAACATTTCTTTTTAGGTTTGTGCTAGGTATTTGTATACATGCATAAACTCGTTTTTGCTTCCAAACTATTTTAAAACATGCTGAAAATCTCAAGTTCTTTTCTCCTCCTCGTTCTCTTCCTCCTTCTCATCCCCATCCTCCTAATTTCTTTTTCCCCTCTCCTCCTCCTTCTCTTCCTCCTTCTCTTTTCCCTCCTCCTCATTTCCCTTCCCCCTCCTCCTCTTACTCTTCCTCCTCTCTTCCCCCTCCTCCTCATTTCCTTTTCCCCTCTCCTCCTCCTTCTATTCCTCCTCTCTTCCCCCTCCTTCTCATTTCCTTTTCCCCTCTCCTCCTCCTATTACTCTTCCTCCTCTCTTCTCCCTCCTCCTCATTTCCTTTTCCCCTCTCCTCCTCCTTCTCTTCCTCCTCTCTTCCCCCTCCTTCTCATTTCCTTTTCCCCTCTCCTCCTCCTATTACTCTTCCTCCTCTCTTCTCCCTCCTCCTCATTTCCTTTTCCCCTCTCCTCCTCCTATTACTCTTTCTCCTCTCTTCTCCCTCCTCCTCATTTCCTTTTCCCCTCTCCTCCTCCTATTACTCTTTCTCCTCTCTTCTCCCTCCTCCTCATTTCCCTTCCCCCTCTCCTCCTTCTTTTCCTCCTTCTCTTCCCCCTCCTCCTCATTTCCCTTCCTCTTCTCCTCCTCCTCTTACTCTTCCTCCTCTCTTCTCCCTCCTCCTCATTTCCCTTCCCCCTCTCCTCCTCCTTCTCTTCCTCCTCTCTTCTCCCTCCTCCTCATTTCCTTTTCCCCTCTCCTCCTCCTATTACTCTTCCTCCTCTCTTCTCCCTCCTCCTCATTTCCCTTCCCCCTCTCCTCCTTCTTTTCCTCCTTCTCTTCCCCCTCCTCCTCATTTCCCTTCCTCTTCTCCTCCTCCTCTTACTCTTCCTCCTCTCTTCTCCCTCCTCCTCATTTCCTTTCCTCCTCTCCTCCTCCTTCTCTTCCTCCTTCTCTTCCCCCCTCATTTCTCTTCCCCCTCTCCTCCTCCTTCTCTTTCTCCTCCCCACACACTATGCAGCCCTGGCTGACCTGGAAATTGCTGTGCGGTGCAGGTTGGCCCAACTTTCTCTCTGGAGCCCTTGGATTAAAACCCTGCTGCATCACACCCATCTCATGCTCTTTTACCTTAAACAATTTAGTAAGAGTTTCTTAAGAACATGGATATCGTGTTTTATAATTGTGATGTGCTTATTCAATTAGAAGCAGTATCTGTAAGCTTAATAAAGCTATGGAAGGGTTCCATGGTGGTGATTGGGTTCATGCCCCTCCAGGAGGTAGAAGCTTCTTTCCCAGTTCAAACATTCTAGAAAAAGATGGCGGAAGGGCACATTGGCTGATTTTTCCATGTTATGGTCGGGCATCCTTCTCCTCACTGCTCAGACCTTTGAGATGACAGGTGTTTGCTATATAGCCCAGGCTGGCCCTGAAATAACAATCCTTCCACTGCAGCCTCCAAAAATACAGAGATTCCAGGCATACATTGCCCACCTGGGAGTCTCCAGATACAGAATGAGGCTGTCTGTGCACAAGGTAGTTTGATCTCTTCTTCCTGGGTCCTGACAACTTCTCTTCACTGTTATAATCTTTGAGAGCATCAGGACATTGGCCTCCAGATGACTGAGATGTCCAAAACTGCACCAGGACATCAGAATCCCCTTAGGAACCTGCTATAAACTGTCCTGAGTCCCATTCCAGACTTACTCAATCAGAAACTCCGAGGCCTCCATCTTTGCTTTCTAATAAGATGGTTTTATTACATGCTAGATTTTGAGAATTCCTACTTTAAACTACAGTCAGGGAGAAGAAGTTAATAGTTACTATTCATGTGTTCATCCATTTTACAAGTATTTGGGATGGCCTACAGAGGCCATTCTTTGCACCATGATAGAGGACAGTCATTACTTTTGTTCTATCACTTTGGCCAGAAGCGCTCAGTATTTCTTTCCCATAGTCCTTTCAGTGCCTCTAGGCAATGCAGTAAATATCTGTGTAGCCTCTCAAGGCCCAGACCTTGAGCATTACGGTCTTTTTCTTTCACACATTACCTTTGGAAGTCTTGTTGACTCTACATACAGTAAGAATTTGATTTCCTCTTGCCACCTTGGTACACAGGCATGGCCCACATTTTGACACTGTCACATGTTGTTGAGATCCACAAATATCTTGAGCCATATCCCTAGCTGTCCTGGGATACACACAGCCCACACGTAAGAGGCAAACATGCCTGAATAATTCAGGTAAGGAATGATGGTCGTTTGAGAGAGAAAGTTGGGTGACAGAAGATGGTTGTCTGCACACAGCCACTGCTATGTCACAACAGTCCTCCCATGAGCACTTGTCTTCAGCCCTCACTCACAGAAAAGCCAAGGTCCTTCCAGAGGGTGTCCCAGGCTATGCACCATTATGTGTACCCCAAACCTAGTGTCTCCCCAGAAGCTCTGTTGATTTCCTGTGCTACTATGTCTCTCCCCCAACAGGGAGGCTCCCCTTATAGTGTTGTGATAACCGAGTGTCACTTGGACACACTTCTCTCAAGTAGTCATATGGCTTATCTATCCTCCTCCTTCAAGTCCCAGCTCTGATGTTCTGTTCTCAGTAACTACACCACCTCAGGGAAAGTCTCAGTGCCTGAGGCCCAAGCACTGTGGCTGAAGGACAGTCAGTAACTCAGACGGCTTTGTTCTCTGCTGTCATCTCAGTGTGGACAACATGACTTGGGATGTAGTTCGCACTTCATAAGCATCTGTTGAATTAAAAATTAAAATGTTTAATGTGTTGCTAGTATAATTCAGCTTTCTTTTACTTTTATTTATTTATTGAAACAAAATCTCATGTAGCTCAGGCTGACTCTGCACTCATATAGCAGAGGATAGACCAGAACTTCTGATCCTCCTGTCTCTACCTATTAGATAATGGAATTACAGGTTTATTCAGTCCTGGGGAATGAACAAAGGGCTTCAGGCTAGAGGGGTAAGTAATCTTTCAACTGAGCTCTGCCCTTGTGATCAAGGTGCTTCTAATACAATTTTCTGCCTACTTATTTCAGGTTCTTGGGAATATTTTCTTTCTTTTCCTTTTCGTTTTTCTTTCTTTTTTATTTATCTCTTTTCTTTGTTTTTCCTTTTTACCTTGCACCTACTTGACATTCTTCCCCATTGGTTACCTTCATTGGTTCAAGAGTGATTCTTTTAGATTTTTCAGAAGGAAGCCTTTTTTTTTTTTCTTTTCATTTCTATGAGAATTCATGCTCATGAGCATCATTGGCCACAGTGAATCTCTGACTTGTATTAAGAAGCGCGTTGCACGGCTACCTCAAGGGCATGCACTTGTATACTCTCCCCCATGGTGTGTGAGTGTGCATGCACCCATTCTGAGTCATCAGGAATTCGTGAACATCTTTACCAAGGTCATGGCTTGGGGGCATTAGGGACTACCAAGAAACTCAGATGTCTCCAGTTCCAGCCACTTATTTCTCACAGGAGGCTGACGATGCTTCCACCTCTGGAACAGATTTCCTTCATGCATAAAATGTGAGCTTGGATTGAGGGGGATTCAGTGTTTCTCATTGTCCCGATGCAGCTGCAGAACCCGTGGTTTGTTGCACTGTCTGTTGACATGAGAGATTAAGCTGGACCAATTCTGTGCAACTGAAGGACTCATCCCTTACCACGGTCTGTGGCTTATAAACAGTGCTCTGTGAAAACGCACTGAAGAACGAGGCGGAGAGGAATGAGCCTGGGAGGGTTTCGAGGTTTTGAATAGAAAACAAAAAACAGACCTGCAATGCAGTTTCTCTCCACGGAGTCACTGTGTCATCTTGGGAAAAGGAAGATGTTCATCTAAAATATTTATTGTGACAATTAGATGAGATTGTAAATGTGAAAGAACTTTGCAAACAATAAGAGGCCGTGAGGCTGGAATCATTGTGTTTCATCATAACAGAAAATGTGAAGGCTTACTACCGTCAGTCTATCAACATCACTAATGACACAAGAGCTTCAGATTTTCTCCACTATTCTTAGCCTGTCGTCCGTCATTTGAGTATCTCTGCCTTTCGAGCAAACAACTCCTCTTTAATTGCCACCGCATGGCCATTTAACTAATATTGTCAGTATGGTTCCCACTCTGTGTGATGTCCTGTGATCACATCATGAGAAGCATGCTGTAGATGTTTTGATCCTTTTGTGTGTTGACGTCTGGAAGCACTTAGTAATCGGTACAGTTGCTTGTCTATGTGTGGGCAAAATCACATGAGCTGTACAAAGAGGAACGGCCGCTACCTCTTCTTCTTCATCCATATTGGCAGATGCATTTTCATCAAAGGAGGCTGTGATTTGGGGGGGTGCATGGTGACCCTCTAGGCAAGTGTAAAGTGAAGGTGAAGGAAGCCAATTTTCCTAAACTTGAGAACAAAAACAGACCTTTAGAACATTGTCTTTAGGTTTGCCACCTCAAAAAAAAAAAAAAAAAAAAAAAAAAAAAAAGCAATTTAAAGACTACTATACTATCAAAGGGCTCTTACCAGCTCTGGAAGGCATAATTCTACTCTAGAACTCTCAACAACACCCAAATAATAATCAAATTTAAAATGTAAAATGGCAACACTACTCTAAGGTAGATTTAAAGCCAAAAAAGAAATCTCAGTGTATTTAGGAAGTAAATAGATGGGAAAGTCATTACATGTTCAAACTAAGCTCCACTCCACCAGAAGTGTAATTAAAACAGTAAAAAAAAAAAAAAATTCCCAAACATAAACCTGTTAACTTTGAGTACCACCATAAAAGGCTGAGGGAAGAAGATATTTAAATTAATAGTTTTTCAAAGCCACACAAAACAAATTCAGCATCACAGTACGGTGTGTTTAGAATAGCCACAGGTATCAATCATGACCCGGTATGTCCTGAGCAAGATTTGTTGGTACTAACCCTGCTCTTGCAAGCCACATGCTGTCTCAAATAACACAGGAGCTTGGCTCTGTGTCCTCCTGGGAGGCCGTGTACTGCCCACCTCTAGTCCCTGGGATGCAAACAAAACCCTCCCAACTTAGCTGGAGCCTGAGCTTACCTGAACCGAGGTTCAGAGGAGGGGAGAGGCAGCAGGTGTACTTGACCCAGTCCCAGCGTCCCCTCTCCTGGGCCACTAGAGCTGGATAAGCAGACAGGGCTCACCCCTGTTGGCTTCGGAACTCAAGGCTTCTTGTTTCCTGGCAGTTGATTAAAGCCTGAAGCAAAAATGGCTGAGAAGAGCTTAGGCAATGTGTGAGAACACTTGATCTAAGTCCTTGGCAGCCTGGAAAAATTCAAGCAATGCTGCCTCGGCTTGTTAGCTTGAAACCCACGAGCAGTCCAGGTTGCATCTAGGGTTACAAAATGGCTACCTGCGAGAAGGCACTAAGAACCGAAGGTGAAGCAATTGGACTATCTTGGGCTGTTTTCACTTGCTTAAACCGAACACTATTGCCTGTGTTACTAATAGAAGATGACATTTTTTCAGTTCCTGGTTCTGGGGGTTCAAGATGAAGCATCTACAACTAGCCTGGACTTGGGAGTTCCAAAGCAACATGAGCCTCACAGATGGAGACAAGGCAAAGTTTGACAAAAACAACTTTCATCTATAGCCTGAGGGACTCTTCTCTCTTCTGCTCAGTAGAACCTCCTAACTCCGAGGTAGCTTCTATTCTGATATAGGTAGACTGTGTCACCAGGAGCACAAACCTGGATATGCCAGTCATTCTACTGGTCAACCAGTATTCACTAAACATCTTCTACATGCAAGATGTCAACATAGGCACTGGTGAACTCGAGGATGCTTATGATAAAACATAACACGTGTTCTTAATGATCTTCATCAAGCCCTACCTACTCTAGTGTGACTCTCTAACAGATGTCCATGTCACACAGCAACATCAGTTCACGGTGCATTTCTATGTTGTCAATGAAGCATACAATCTAGGTAAAAAAGATAAACTTTAAAACTGAAATTTTAAATTCCAACTCACAATATATTTTCTGGAGAACATTATGACCACATTTAGAGAAATCGAGATTTTTATGATGGTCTAACTGACCAGACATGAAGTGAAATTTGACAAAGCAAGTTGGAGAACAGGACACAGAGTGTGCAAGAAAAGCGTTCTCTGCTAGGTGGGGTTCATTTGGGGCTGCAGAAAAGCTTTGAGACCTCTGAGAGGAAAGCCTAATGGGAAGTCTTTAGGTCTCTGGGAGCATATCCCTGGGGAGACTGTGGGACTGTAATCCCTGCAGCCCAGCGTGGAAGAACTGCATGCTCTTGTCATGCATGTTCTTGCTCTTGTCATGCATGCTCTTGTCATGCATGTTCTTGCTCTTGTCATGCATGCTCTTGTCATGCATGTTCTTGCTCTTGTCATGCATGCTCTTGTCATGCATGCTCTTGTCATGCATGCTCTTGTCATGCATGCTCTTGTCATGCATGTTCTTGCTCTTGTCATGCATGTTCTTGCTCTTGTCATGCATGCTCTTGTCATGCATGCTCTTGTCATGCATGCTCTTGTCATGCATGTTCTTGTCATGCATGCTCTTGTCATGCATGCTCTTGTCATGCATGTTCTTGCTCTTGTCATGCATGCTTGTGTCATGCATGCTCTTGTCATGCATGTTCTTGTCATGCATGCTCTTGTCATGCATGTTCTTGTCATGCATGCTCTTGTCATGCATGCTCTTGTCATGCATGTTCTTGTCATGCATGTTCTTGCTCTTGTCATGGGTTCTTGTTTCAGCAAAGTCCCAAAGCAACCAAGCCAACTGATTAAGGATTAGAGCCACAAAACTATGAGACAAAAGAAACCTTGTGGCTGCTCTTGCAGAGGGTTTGGGTTCAGTTCTCAGCACCCCACATTGGCTCTCAACTGTCTGTGGCTCTAGTCCCAGAGATCTGACACCTCTAGTTTCTGCACGCACCAGGTACACATTGTATGCATACACATTTACAATCAAAATATTCATACACACAGAATAAAATTCTAAGTCATTTTAAAAGATTATGTTATTTATTCTCTGATAATTTCATAGTATGTCCAGTGTATCTAGATCATATCCATGATATAAAGTCCCCACTTCTCCTTCCAGACTCCATCTGACACATGCCCTTCTGACCTCCGTGACAAGCCACAGGCCGTCCATGCCAGGCAGTCTATAACTCCACCCCGGGGATATCCTGGGCCATATCCTCGGACAGATGTGCATACACATAATTTTTAAAAGAATGTTTTTATTAAAAAAACAGGTAAAGGAAATAATTGAAGCAGTAAATAGGAAGGATTAAGATATATATATATATATATATATGTATATATATATATATATATATCAAATAAAAAGCTAATTAAACATAATAAAATTAAGAACACAATAAGTAATCAAGATAAATCTATTCAAAATTTCCAACTCATAAAATGGTAGTCAGGATAGAAACATCTAGTTAAAAAGAGTTACTGAGCCCTCGTTGGCCGAGGGCCCTTTCCCCAAGAGCAGTTATCAGAAGCTGGACTCACATAAGTCATGTGTGGACATTAATTCACTAACCCAGAAAGAAGCGGCTGACAAGGTTGCCCCCACAGAGGAACTGTAGCAGAGGCAGCTGTCAAAAGCCCAAGTATTGCAGGGAGAGTTGGGAGTGGGTTGTGGGAGGGAGACACTTCAGTACACAGAAACTTTGCACTGCCCAGAGCAACAATCTGAACTTAACAGATGTTTTCATCAGAAGAACAATAATGTCTCTGAGGTATGGGACATCCTCAGCTCATGAAGGGTGTAGCTGGGGGCCAGATAGGGCCTTGAGAGCACAAGAAATGCATTTGTTAACACAGATGAATCTCTAGGTGTCATGCCCAACCTCAACCAGCAAGGAAGACACGACCCGGGGAGGATCTTCTTCTAGCAGTTTATTCAGGAACCTTGTACAAGCTTCTTCTTCAACTTCTGCCTCTGTCTCCGCTCCCGGTGGAGGGAAGGGAGCAGGCTAAATACTCTAGACTGGCAAACCATAAGCTGCCACGTGGGTAATGCAGATAGGCTGTAACCATGCTGATGTTAAAGAGCCAGGCAAGTGCGTCCAAATAAGGAGTTGTTATTACAGGGAGCTCTGGCCATCGGGAAGGCAGAAGACGGAGGTTGGCACCATCTTTGGGGTGCGGCACAGCGCAGCTCCCTACATCTAGGAATTAGCTGCCCTGATAGTTCAGAAGAACCTGCTTCTACCCAGCAGAAGCCCAGAGAGTCAGGATTTCTTTAACTAGCCCTACCATTTTCTGACAGGGTTAGCTGTTCTGCTGAGGCCCAACCACGCAGTGCAGGTAGAGGAAGGGGATCCAATGGCAGGCAACAGTCTTCACCACTCCAATTGTTAGGGAACTCACATGAGGAACAAGCTTCACACCTGCTGCTGCACACCTGCTACAAATGGGGGGTTGGGGAGGTAGGTCCAGCTTCTGCATGCCTGTTGGTGACTCAGTCTTTGTGAGCTTCCATAGCCCCAAGTTAGTTGATTCTGTAGGTGTTCTCTTAGTGTCCTTGACCCCTCCAGCTTGACTAACTCAATCCTATCCCCCACTCTTCCACAAGAGTCCCCCAGAGCTGCCTGATGTGTGGCCGTGGTCTCTGCATCTGTTTCCATCGGCTGCTGCGTGAAGCCTCTCAGGAGACAGTTATGCTGGGCTCCTGTCTGCAAACATAGCAGAGTGTGATTAACAGTGTCAGGGATTGGCTCTCTCACATGGGAGGGGTCTTAAGTTGGGGCAGTCATTGCTTGGCCATTCTCTCAGTCTCTGCTCCATCTTTATCTCTGCACATCTTACAGGCAGGACAAATATTGGGTTGATGGTTTGTCCACTGGAAGTCTTTCCTGGCTACAGAAGGTGACCACTTTTGTCTCTCTGTCCCCTGCTGGTAGGGATCTCACTTAGTGTCACCCCCATGGACTCCCCATAGCCACCCCATCCAGGTCTGCAGCTTATTCCAGAGATGCCCTCCACTGATTTCCATCCTCACTCCCAGACTACTCACATCTCCTCCCCCACATTTGATCTGCACCCCCATACCCCTCCTCTCCCCACCTCCCATTAAGTTCCCTTTCTCCATCCACCTCTGATGACTGCTTTGTTTCCCCTTCTGAGTGAGAGTCACACATCCTACCTTAGGTTCTCCTCATTACACAGTTTTGGGGAGAGAGGTCTGGATTGTAGCAGGGTTATGCTGCACTTTATGGCTAATGTCCAATTATGTCCAATTATAAGTGGGTACATACCATGTGTGTCTTTCTAGGTCTGTGTTTTCTATTCAGTCTGACATTCTCAAGTTCCATCCATTTCCCTGCAAAATTCATAATGTATTTGTTTTTAATAGCTGAATAGTATCTCATTGCGTAGATGTACCACATTTTTTAATCCATTCTTCAGCTGAGGAATTTCTAGTTTTTGGCTATTTCAAATAAAGCTGCTATAAACATAACTGAGCAAGTGTCTCTGTGCTACAGTGGGGCATCCATCTTTTGGGTTTATTCCCAGGAATGATATAGCTGGGTCTTGGGGTAGAACTGTTCCCATTTTCTGAGAAACCACCACATTGATTTCCAGAGTGATTGTACAAGTTTGCACTCCCACCAGCAATGGAGGAGTGTTCCCCTGGCTCCACGTCCCTGCCAGCATGTGCTGTCACTTGAGTTTTTGATCTTATTAATTCTGTCAGGTGTAAGATGAAATCTCATGTTCATTTTCCCTGATGACAAAGAACTTTGAACATTTCTTTAAGTGCTTTCCAGCCATTTGAGATTCCACTGTTGAGGATTCCCTGTTTAGCTCTGTACCCCATTGTTTAATTGGGTTATTTGGGTTGTTGGTGTCTAACCTTTGAATTCTTCATCGATTTTAGGTATTAGCTCTCTGTTAGATGTAGGGTTGGTGAAGAGCCTTTCCCAATCTGTAGGCTGCTGTTTTGTCCAATTGACGGGTCCTACAGAAGCTTTTCAGTTTCATGAGGTCTCACTTAACAATTCTTGATCTTAGAGCCTGAGCCATTGGTGTTTTGTGCAGGAACTTGTGTCCCGTGCCAATGAGTTCAAGGCTATTTCCCACTTTCTCTTCTGTGAGATTTAGTGTGTCTGGTTTTACACTGAGGTCTTTGATCCAGTTGGACTTGAGTTTCATGCAGGGTGATAGACATGGATCTGTTTGAATTCTCAATGCAGGCATTCAGTTGGACCAGCACCATTTTTTGAAGATGCTTTATTCTTTTTCCATTGTATGGTTTTGCCTTCTTTGTCAGAATTAAGTGTCTATAGGAGTGCAGGTTTATTCCAGGGTCTTTGACTTGATTCCATTGATCAACCTGTTTGTTCCTATACCAATACTATGCAGTTTTTATTACTGTTGCTCTGCAGTTCAGCTTGAGATCAGGGATGGTGATACCTCTGAAGTTCCTTTACTGTCCAGGGTTGTTTTCAAAATCCTGGCTTTTTGTTTTTCCACATGAAGTTGAGAATTGCTCTTTCAAAGTCTGTAAAGAATTGTGGTGGAATTTTGATTAGAATTGCATTGAATCTGTAGATTGCTTTTGATTAAGATGGCCATTTTTACTATGTTAATCCTACCAATACATGAGCATAGAAGATCTTTCTATCTTTTGATATCTTCTTCAGTTTCTTTCTTTAGAGACTTAAAATTTTTGTAGTGCAGATCTTTTACTTGCTAAATTAGAGTTAAATCAAACTATTCTATATTTTATTTATTTGTGGCTATTGTGAAGGGTATTTTTTCTTCACTTTCTTGTTCAGCCTGTTTATCATTTATATAAAGAAGGACTACTAATTTTTTGGAGTTAAATTTTTATCCAGTCACTTTGCTGTAGGTGTGTATCAGCTGTGGAAGTTCTCTGATAGAATTTTTGGGGACCCTTATGTATACTATCATATAAGCTACAAATATTAATACTTTAACTTCTTCCTTTCCAATTTGTATGCCCTTGATTTCCTTTAGCTGTTTTATTGCTCTGGCTAAAACTTCAAGGACTATGTTTAATAGATACAGAGAAAGTGGGCACCTTGTCATGTCCCTGATTTTACTGAGATTGCTTTAATTTTCTCTCCTTTTAATTTGATGTTAGCTATTGGCTTGCTGTAGATTGCCTTTATTGTGTTTATGTATGCCCCTTGTATCCTTGATCTCTCTATGACTTTTAACATAAAGGGGTATTAAATTTTGTCAAATGCTTTTTCAGCATCTAATGAGGTGATCTTTTTTTTCTAGTTTGTTTATATAGTGGACTGCATTGATTGATTTTCATGTATTGAAGCAACCCTGTATCCCTGGGATGAATCCTACTTAATTATGAAGCAAAATGGTTTTTATTTTTATTTATGCTTGGATTCAGTTTGCAAGATTTTATTGAGTATTTTTGTATCAGTGTTCATAAGGTAAGTATGTCTGAAATTCTCTTTCTTTGTTGGGTCTTCATGAGGTTTAGATATTAGGATGACCTTATAGAATTAGTTTGGCAATGTTTCTTCTGTTTATATTTTGTGTAATAATTTGAGGAGTATTGGTAATCATTTTTCTGAAGAACTAATTCTGGTAGAATTATGTGATAAAACCATCTGGCCCTGGGCCTTTGTTTGGTTGGGAGACTTTTAATAGCTCATTTTATTTCCTTAAGGGTTATAGGACTGTTTATTTGTTTACCTGACCTAATGAGTCTATAAAAACATTTTTTAAAATTAGAATGTTTTCTTTGTATTATCTTTTTAAATTATGTTTTTTAATTTAGTTTATAAAATATTATTGTAGCTCACAAAATCATTACATAATAATATATGATGAATACACGATTTTTTTTTCTTTTTCTTTCTCTTAAAAACATTCTGAGTTTTTAGGTGTTTTGTAACTCCAAAGAGTCTGGTGAGAATCAAAGTTAACTTAGGAAGTGAGATCCCATGCCCAGTCTCTTGGCAGAACTAAAAGTGACCGAGAGATCCTGTCAGTGAGGTTCAGCTCAAGTATTGTGTAAAGCCCTAGGTATGGTGATGGTGGGAGGGGCGCTCCCAGAAATAGAAGCCCCATCAATCATGGTGCAACTTATGAAGGACACAGGCAGTGAGCAACCCTGTTCTCCTAATATCTGCGTCTGCTGAGGTCAAGACATGCCCACCGATAAGGACAGAATTTTCTCAGGATGAGATCAGGGTATGGCAACTTCCACCAGATGAAAAGCTGACTCCCAAGAAGGAGATAAGGCAGGATAGTGTTTAAAAACAAAACAAGAGGCTCAGGACGCACATGTAATGCCTTCTCTGGTACGACTGGTCCAGAGAGATGCTTGGATGTCAAAGCAATTCACCTATTCAGGTGGCCTTGGACTTTGTACCAACAGTCAAGGCAGGAATGCAGTGAATTCTCAAGAACTGTATAGCTCCCTATTCTCTGCCAAAGCTGTGGCTGGGATCCCAGCAGAGGTCCCTGGAACACTGACAGACAGTGGGGGACATCTCTTGAGTACCAGAGGGCCACTCTATATCCAGATGGGCGTATAGAGTGGTTTGAATGAGAAATACCCACCTTGGGCTTACACACTTAGACATTTGGTCTCCTGTTTGCAGCTTTATCTTGGGGGAAGTTATGCAACCTTTATGGGGTACAGCCTTGCTGGGCTTTGAGAGTTTATGACCTTGCCTCATTTCCAGCTCACTCTTTCTGTTTCCTTTATGTGGATAACGCTGTATTCTCTCAGCTTCTTGCTCTAGCCAACCACCTGCTGCCATAGCTCCCTCAGCACCGTGGACCCTTCCTCTACAACTATAAACCGAACTAAGTTGCTTTTGCTAATGGAGTTTTATCACAGCTACCGAAAAGTAACTAATACAGAGCAGCCACTATTCGGAGTGCAAGGACAGCGGTGCAGACAGCTGATCTGAGCAGAGGCAGCTGACATGACATCAGCTCTGGCAGGGGAGGTGCTGACAGCAGTGGTTGGGACATGGAATTGTGTTGACAGAAGTTGAATCAGCAGACACCACAGCAGCAGGCAGGAGTTTGCACAAATTGTCCTAGATACATTTCTCTCCTTGTGAACTTGCAACATGCACAACGGGTGGGGGGCGGTGTGAATTACTTTGTTACCCACCACCCAGGGAACAAGCCAGAGGTTGGATCTGTTGCTTGCAGTGCAAACAGCCTTTCTGACACCAGGCATAAGCAGCAGCGTTTCTTCATGCTAGTGGACACTAAGGAGCTGCAGGCTTTCTGCTGTAGATAATCACGTGTGTGGCCCCCAACACATTTCTTCAAATGCAAGACATAGTTGATTATAATATACACAGTTATCTCACTCGTGGTTGAAAAAGAAAATGCTAACTCTGATGTCCTAATGGTTAAAGAATGCCTCCAAACATAAAGGCACGAAAAATGTGCATCTTTGAACTGGCGAGTCATAGCATCATGTGCTAGGCTCAGTGTTTAACACAGGGCTGCGCACAATAAAATTCAAGCCTAACTTCAGGATGCATATGGTCCACTGGAAAGATAAATGATAGAGATAAAATCATTGGGGTGATATAGGCTGTTCAGGTGGCAGCAAATTCTTCTCAGAGGGGGTGATACTGTAGCTCAGCTGATGGCGGAGCTAAGTGAGGAGGAAGGCAGAACTTTCTGGGTGAAGGGATTGGTATAGGGAAAGGTTCTAAGATGAAGAAGCCCTACCATAATCAAGGGTGGGAGAGATTGGAGTCGGGTAAGGTCGGATCACGAGGGGACAGCAGCCTGGGTTAAGGAATTAGACTTGTCCAAGCACACTGTCGTGGGACAGACACCAGACCCATCCTGTGCTTTATGAATTACTTTATGCCCAGTGCCGACATGAGAGGAACCTCAGAACAGCTGCAGGAGGAGCAGCCAGGAGATATTTGAGACAATTCAAAGGGGAGAGGATAATGGGGTGTCGTGGGGTGCTGGCAAGGGGGCTGGAAAGAAATAAGAACCCAAGCAGAGTCTGAAAAAGACAGGGATAGATGATGGGCCACCATGGTACTCAGGACAGTGACAGTCCCCATGCTCCAGGCTTACCCTTGCAGAAGGGAACCACATAAGTAGAAGTAAATGGGACAGTTTTATCTTGAGACAGTCTCACTAGGTAGCCCTGGCTGTCCTGGGACTCACTGTGTAAACCAGCCTGGCCTTGAACGCACAAAGTTCCTCCTGCCTCTCCCTCCGGAGTGTTGGGAAGAAAGGCTATACCACTACAGTAAGACTAAGCACACTTATTAAGGTTTTGTTTTTATTATGTTTTATTTGTGTGTGAGTGTGTGTGTCCACACACACACTCACACACACACACACACACACACACACACACACACACGTGCACATGGATGTCTATAGAAGCCAGAAGAAGGGAGACAGAGAGAGAGAGAGAGAGAGAGAGAGAGAGAGAGCTCTGAAGCAAGAGCCACAGCCACAGGTTGCTGTGAGCTGCCCTTCACTTCTACTGGGAAGAAGATAACATTATGACCTCTCAAATATATAATGAACAGACATCACAGGTTTTATTCAACTCATTAACTAATGAAAGAGCCAGTAAGATGTTAAAGTCATCTCAAAGAGCCTTTGAGAGACTGAAGGAAATGCTGGAATAAGTGGGTTTGTCTACATGTAAAGCCCATCCAACAGGGCTATAGCTGTAATTTATCGGAGGTACTGTTCCATCAGGGGGAAAATCTGCAGGTCGGTCTCTCCTGCAGTGGGCATTCCAGTGACTTCAAGTGAATAAACTAGAGCAAAGGACTGTAACCGAGATGCCGTGGACGAGCCTGGGAGAAGTGTGATAAGCAACTCAGGTGACCCAGGAGGACTGGGACATTCTGGGCTGCAGAGCCAGCCACACAGTAGGTTACTGTTTGTACCAAAGCTCCATTAGAACCTGCCACCAAAAGTCACTTGGCGGGTTTCCTCCACCATGTTAACAGATAATAGAAGCAATCTTTCCCAGATGTTAATGTTGGTTTGAGACGTTGCTCAGGGTCAGTGGGAAGTTGACTGTCCTCTCCTCCCCTCTGGTGTCTGCGGCTTCTGGATGGTGTGCGATCCAGCTCTGATTTCCTCCTCTGTTGAGATGTGTTCTCACACATCTCCCCTCCACCTCCTTTCACTTACGGCTCAGTGGAGGCTTTTCTAAAGTGGGGTGAGTGAGGGACATGTTCAAACCCCAACAATGCATGATGAGGTGTCCAAACAGGACTCTTCAGTGTCTGTTTTGTTTGTGACCATAATGGCTGGCTAAGAACAAAGCAAATAGTCTCAAATATCTCCACATCCCAGAGCAAAGTGTTGAATAGTCTGTGTAGAGAAATGGTGAAAGTCCAGTTTACTAATCATTGGCCATCACCTACACTGAAGGCATCAGGGTGAAGTTAAAGAGGCTGGGATGGGATCACTTTGGAGGGAGTTGCTTATGTGTGGGGTGCCTATCTCTCCCACTCCACATGGGGCTTCTCTCCCCCCCCCCCACTGAGACAGGGAATCTAAAGGGAACCATTCAGAAAAGTGATGCCTAATGTTGTTAGGTATTAAACTGATGCCAGATCTATTCCTCACAGAGTAAATCTATCCTAGAAAGATGACTCAGTCAGCAGAATATGTGCCACATGGTCATGATTACCTGACTTCAGATTCTTAGCACTCATGCAAAAAGTCATGTGCAATGCACTATAATCCAGCACTGGGGAGGTAGAGACAGGAGGCTCTGGGGGCGGGGGGGGTGTAGCTGGACAGCTATTTTAGCTTAATCAGTGCGCTCCAGATTCGGGGGAAGACCTAGTCTGAAAAAAGCAGGATAAAGAGTGGTTAAAAAACACTCTGAAGTCAATTTCTGGTCTCCACACACATGGGTATACACACTACCCCACACATGTACACATATACACAAATCTACCAGCCATGGAGATAAGATAATCAAACAAGGTTATATCTGTAGCAAGATTCTAATGGAAGGGTCTGTGATTACAGTACGCAGGGACCAAATTGCATGTGTACTAACAAAACTATCCGAGGTGGGTTCTAGCATCTCAAGGACCAGATATCACATAGAAGAAAGCCATTAAGAATCAACTTGAATTACTGCAGTAAAAATGTCCTGTAAGGATAATGGGAAAGACCTCCAGATTCTCAAAGGCTTATGGGAAGGTTCACTTACATCTCTTACATTCAGGTAGCAGAGGCTGCAGATAAGGATGTCTCTGGGTCACTGGTGAGAGCATCCCTCAGGCGCAGAACCAGCTTTAGGACTCTGTCCTGCTTCTGTGAGGCAGCCTGACCACATCTGCACTGGTTCTCCCTCTACTTCCCCCACCTTGTTTCCAGCTCCTCCGGACCCAGATCCAGCCCAGTAAGGCAGCAGTGAAGAATATGGATGAAGGTAACAGGTGCCACGCCTGAGGCAGGCCAGAGCTGGGAAAGCAAGATTCATTCTGAATACAACCAGTGTGGCCAAGGTCACACCCACTGGTCATCTTTGTCTTTCTTAGACTAGGGACAGACAAGAAATAAGCTCTCATACTAACAAATACCACTGGCCTTGCATGCTTGGGAGGGGTCAGAGGAGGCAGGGAGTGGTTTCAGACACCACCTTCCTATCTGTCCTCTAGGAGCTAGAATTGATGCTGGCACCCTCTTTATCTACCATTGTGGTTCAGTGATGACTCTGGTGTGGACATTGATATTGGGCTCCTGACAGAGGGGCTCAGTGGACATAGAACTTGACTGGAATGATTCAGCAGAGCATCCCAACAAGTGGACTTCCTACCATCCACCTCTGATGTGGATGCTTCTTTGTCCTCTGTGTGTCCTCAGTGACATCAGGGCTACAGTTTCCATTTCCACCTTCACATATTAGGATGCTGTGAAACGTCTCTCTCTGCCCACTGAGGTAGAACAGCCAAAGATGCGATAAAGAATTAAAAGTCCAGTTCCTCTTCCCATGGGTACCACTTTCCCTTGTGACAACTGGAGAGAGGAAGAATCCCTTTAACCTTACCCAAAGGGGTCAGCCCCTCCCACACATGCAGCACCACCCGAAGAGCAGATAGACCCTCAAACCACAGGTGTAGAAAGTAATTGAAGAACTGAGGTAGAATCTGGAAGCTGTGCTCTCTGTGAACCCATATTGTTTGGCTGCGCCCAAGCACCTAAGGTGCTCAGAGAGATTAGAACTCGAAGGCCGAGTACCAAAAGCTTTTGTTCTTCCCTTACTCTCAGCTACAAAGCTGGGCTGCAGGCACACTGCAGTTCCCATGAAGCGCCCCCACCCCACCCGGGGAAAGCTGTGAGCAGCTCTGCCTTAGCAGGCAGGTCCGTCTTGTCCACTGCCAAACACCACATGCAGTGCTCATCCATAAAATATCCAAACAGTTTAAAAGTCCATGTGTATTTCCTGTCGGTGGCCATTCCTGAGTTACCATGCGATACATATTTATTATCTACCCGGCAAAATGGAGCTGCTGAGGAAGAAGCCGGGATAAAATGAAATAGAGAAATGATGGGGACATTTCTTTTCTGTAAAGGTCAGTGGACTTTTGTATGCCCAACCTTTACAGGTAGGATCTGCCTGTTTGCAGGCCGACCATTTTTGTGTTTGTATGTAAGCAACTCAGATGATAATGATCCCTTGGATTAGTTTAAATGTGCCTATTCCTCCTCTGTGACTAATTAAGGCTGAATTCCGTGCATCCAGGAAGCTGCTTGGCATTTGCCAGTATCTGTGCAGACCTGCTGAGTTTGATTACCCACTATTAGTTCACAGCAGTTGGACGAAGCAGCCGACTTCCAGGATTGTCTCAATTACCAAGGTATGGTGTCACCTTTTCTGGCCAAGTTTTAACATCTTCACATCATCCCCATAGATGGTCAGTGCCTTAAACTTGGCCCCCTCAAGGGGATTAGTAAAGGCACTGGGTGCTTCCTCTTTGGGTGGCTAATGAAGGCTTTAGCAATGACAATAGTACAGATTACTTTAAAATAGTTCCTATTTTTGTCAGGGCTAAAAATACTCTTTCGTTTATATTTTTCTTCAGACTAATGTCCCTGTCCAAAGTGAAAAATTGAAAAAAAAAACAATCTTAATATCAATTCTATTAGACTAACAGCACAGCATTTAGGAGGATGGGTTACAAATGTGTGTATGTGTTATAAATAATATATACTAAGGCTGTAGAATATAGACACACTATAAGAATACTGCTTTTTTTCTCAGGGGGTAATTTATTTTTTTTCTTCCACTTGTGGATTGGTATTAAAGTACCAAGTCCTGGTGTTAGGATCGATGGGCAGGGTTTTAATTGGGGCTCTCTGCTGATAATCTAGATTGGCAGCTGATGTCAATCAATTTCTAAAGAAGCTTCTGAGTCAATGATTAGGCTGTTCCTGGAGATGTGAGGCCCCTTGGGGCCAGGCAAAGTCCCCCAAGCAGAAAAGAACGCCTAAGAACAGACCAGATATCATTTTCAAAGTTGATGGCCTACCTAGCAACACACTGGTCCTAGGTTTCTTGCTGAACTAAGATATTATCATGACACATGCTGATTCCACATGATTTTTAAAAGCAAAACAATGTTCCAAGTTCCTTAGAGGCTTCCAGTGCATAAAATGATAATACTCAATGTATGTTCATGAAGGGTTTACGGTTTTACATTATGTAACTGGGTCCCATCGTTAAAATCGCATTGCGCTGTTCTTTTCTGAGAAAGATATCTAATGTTCACAAAATTGCACCCCTCCTCTGTGCACACCACACTGTTTTAGAAGTATTCTTTTATATGCATTAGGAATCTAACCCAATTTGGGATGAGCATTTCACAATGGCTTAATCTTGTTAATTCAGTTCTCACTAATTTAATTCAAGTTGGTTGAGCTAAATTTATTTTTCCCCCATCCCTGAATTGTGATGAATAGTAAGTAGGGCTCTGGTGATAAAAAGAAAACAGACTGCCCGGTTCTCACAAAGCTGAGTGCCCTTACCTGACAAATTACCTAGTACATTTCACCCCTAGATATTTTCCTAAGAAAGCAGAAATACAAGCCTACCCCAATAATTGCACATGAGTGTCCCAGAGCAGCTTTGGGGTGGGGGGATACTTAAAATGAAAAGCATTTCAAACACCCATTCATCAGGGGAAAGGACAACACATTTACCTATATCTAAGAAATGGAGTGTTGCTCAGCAGCAAATGTGACCCACTGTTGACACTCGAGAGCGAACCCCTGAATACACAGTGCTAAGTAAAGGAAGTCAGGTACAAGGGCACTCTGCTGCATGATTTCATAGATGTGAAGTTCTAGAGTCTGTGGCTTAGTCTATGATGATAGGGCTGATTGGTGGTTATCTACGGATGGCACTTCAGACTGAGGAATGTGAGGGAGGGCTTGGGGTGTTCGAAACGGTCACCATCTTCACTGGCGTGACACTTATATTAATGCACAGCTGTCAAAACTCACAAAATTTACATTTTTGCAACTTAGTCTCAATACACTTATAGTGGTTTTCATTTTTAAAAATTAACCAACTTTATTTTAAAAAACAGATAAATGTGCAGATTGCAAAAGCTTTCGTTCATAAAACTATATGAATATATTTTTGTCAGTACTTGATGTTTTTTAAAGGTTTGATAGCATGCATAAAAAACCTACTAGTTACAATGAGCATAAAATACATATAAAACAAAACATAACATGGAAATAGTCGTAGATTTCTTGGTGTGTAAAGATTAAACATAATGATTTCTAAATACCAAGGATTGCCACAAGGCTGCATTCTTAGCTTTTGAATTATTAATAATTTAGGGTCTAGGTGTACCACACTCTGAGAGGGTGCTATACACTTTTATTTTCTAAGAAGGACTGAGGCTTCCACATTTTGGCCTTCCTTCTTTTTGAGCTTCATATGATCTGAGAGTTGTTACTTGGGTATTCAGAGCTTTGTGGGGCTGGTGGTACATTTGCACAATGGAGTACTACTCAACTATTAGAAACAATGACTTTACAAAGTTCCTAGGCAAATGAATGGAACTAGAGAATATCATCCTGAGTGAGGTAACCCAATCACAAAAGAGCAGACATGATACGTAGTCACTGGTAACTGGATACTATCCTTACATTCAGGTTTTCTAAGTGACAGCCTATCACACATGCTCATTACTAACGGAAGTCCCACCGTTCCTGTGTCCTGACAGCCTATCACACATGCTCATTACTAACGGAAGTCCCACCCCCTTCCTGTGTCTTGTACTTTACTTCTTTCTGATGTTAGTTTGGTCTAAGGTCATATGACCAACACACACAATGACATCTGAAGTTATTTTGCTTCTTGACAATACCAGTTCCAGCAGCCAAACAGCATAGAGAATGGCGGAGTGGGCTCTGTAGAGCCCAACAATCTTATCCTGTGCCTCAGGCTAACATTCTAACTGCTTCAGTTCCCGAGTGTCCCTTGTGTCTTTACACAGCTGACTAATTCTGTCCCGAAGGCCTCCGTTTAGCTTTCACTGGTCTCCTAAATGATGTTCTACGCTCTGGTGTCCTTCAAACAGGAGGGTCCTTTAGAACATCTTTCAGCTGCCGGAGAGCAAAATGGCAGGCAGAGAGCTTGAGGTTTCAGGAAGGCCACTGAGTTGGAGGAAAAGAAGCAAGACAAGGCAGAAGGTGAGGATGGCAAGGGATTGAGGAAAGAGCGGTGAAGATCTCTTGTGCTTGCTCTGGGGGGTCTCTAAGCCAAGGTGTGATGGTCTAGAATGAACTTTAAACACTGGTAAAACAAAGTGTGAATACTTATATGTATCTATCTGTACAATTGTGTGTGTGTGTGTGTGTGTATGTGTGTGTGTTTGTGTGTGTGTGTGTGTGTGTGCATGTAGAGGGAACACCATTCATTGGATGTTGGCCATTTTTTTACCTTTTTGATGTAAGGTCTTGGATTAGCTTAGAGCTTACTCAATAAGGCTAGGCTGGCTGCCCAGTCAACCCACAGGATTCACCTATTCCCACCAACTCAACACTGAGGTTTACTACTCACCTTCTCTTTCTGGTGGACTCTGTGAACTGAACTCAGGTCCTTCTGCTTTGAGGGCCAGTACTTTATCAGCCTTAAATATGTATTAGTATGTGCATGCTTATTTTCTCCGGGGTTAGTGAAGCCATCATGGAGCGTGTTAATCAATTTCAACTAAGTTCAAGGAAATAGTTAAAGGTGAGCTTCCTGGGAGCCGGTAAGTGTTGTGGTGACTATGGGAACTGAAAGCAGAAAACTCTTGGAGAAGAAGAACTAAAGCCCAGTGACCCAGCCCAGCCTACACCTAGCATCCAGCCAACCTTCCCAGCTTCTTCAGATCTCATGTCCCTTTCTGCCCCAAGAGTTGCCCATGAGTGTTCATAGTAGGGAGTGGTTTCCTTTGTATGTCATGTTCTTTTTTGATTGCCAAAGAGGTGGTGGTGCTGAGTGGTCACCCAGGAGAATAAAGGTGATAAGTTTGGGCTAGTTTGGTCCATTGTGAAAGGTTTATAAGAGCCTTTCCCATCTCTTGCAAGGGCCTTTTAGCAAGACCTGGAACAGGAGAGCCTCCGCTGGGAGAGTTTTCATCGATTGTGCACTAGCCAGGGAAGCACCGACTCGGCTCAGTGGTTCCCACCTGGAGCTTCCTAAGGAAGCTGCTTCCTGAAGGTTCCGGGGCTGAAGTGCCACAGAATATCAAATGAATGAGCAGAAAATGAATTTGACTTTTGGCCTCGGGGGTAGGAAAGATGGAGATGAAAGCTGACAGGTCTCTGCAGAGCCCAAATGGGTGACTCACAAATCAGACTGGTGCTTCCTCTTCATGAGCCATCCTTCAAGCAAGCCCCCTCCCAGCCCCCGCACCCCAAACACCCCTAACTAGTCCCTCAGGACAAATTCTCCCAGGCCCCACCTACTCCAATGCAAAAACACATCTTTGGACACAGAGGCTTAGAGAGTGCTTGAAAATGTTGGGCTGAGCTCACCAGAGACCTCCCAGCGGTTAGACTAGGTGCATTCTATGGAACTGGAGCCCTTGGGACTAACCTCTGGATTCTGATGTTGCAAAGACATGACTATTATTAGCAAACTGGACAAACCATAAATCTGTTACTTAGCCTTTGAGCAGTGAGGGTGCTGTTTCATTTTAACCATGAGGCCATTGTTTCATGGAAGAGTAGAAGACAGAAACAGCAAGCGTTCTCAAAATTAATGACAACGGGAGATGAATGTAGCCTTGGGAAAGAGTTCTGTGGTCAGGGAGTTCTCAACGGAACACAGCAGGAGAGGAAAGACAAGACAGTCGTATGTGGAGGAGGCTGTGGACTCAGAAGAACAAGAGAACAAGGAAGTGTTGGAAGTGCCGGGAGCGGGCACAGCTACCGTGTCCACTGTGAGCATGTTTCCCACATGCAGCGGAGGGCAGCCTGCTGGATCCTGGATTAGACGACTGGGCAGATGATGATAATTTAATTAAACAACATGCCCAAAGCAGGAAAGGGGGGGAAATTATTACTGAACGTTCTCATATGATGACAGGAAAGTGTTCGTGGGTCAGCCAATGGACATAAGCATTTGACAGTCAAACAGATCTAATGCTCAGGGTGTGGCCAAAGAAAAAAGAAAGTGATCCAGTGTCACCAGATGACACTGTGCTTTGGGGAGTCGTGATTAAACGCAATACAGGAAAGTTAGGACAGGAACACAGGAAATTAACATAGGCAGTGTTGAAGGTGCTTTCTGAGGGTCTGTGTACACAACCAAAATACAATCATTTTCTTCTCAGTAAATGATGGAGAAGGCCATGAAAGCTCACTGAGTTGTCATGGAAATGCCCGCAAGAATTCCTAGAGTGTGGTAAACGTTTAGGACTCTCTACTTTTTAAAGACTATGGCCAAAGGAAGCATAGAGGATGAGTTAAGTAGATTACTACAAGATATTAAGATTTAATATCAGTATGAAATGTGTGAGGGTTGGTTATGAAGGCTACCTTAGTATCCTAAAAGAAGTCATCCTGGAACACACAGGGCCTGGGAAGCACAGCTAATGTCTAGGCCTATTTACACACAGAGGTCACCATAGCTGTTCTGACTTGGGCATTTACTTATTTATTTTGACTTATTTACTTTGACTATTATTTAGTTTGACTTTATTTGTTTTGACTGTGGTACTGTGAGCTAACTAAACCTGGGGTTTCATTCTTGCTAGGAGTGCCCTCTACCACTGAGTTATATCCCCAGCCCCTTTATAACATTTTTTTTAAAAAAATATATTCTTCTTTCTCTTTTATGGGTACGAGTATTTTGCCTACATGTATGTCAGCGTACCATGTAATGCCCAGCAAGTCCAGAAGAGGGCGATAGATCCCTGGAACTGGAGTTGTAGATAGTTATGAGCCCCCATCTGGGTGCTGGGAATCGAAGCCGGGTAGTCTGCAAGAGCAACACGTGCTCCTAACCAATGAGCTACATCTCTAAACACCCCCCCCCATTCTTTTACTTCTCATTTTGAGATAGCAGATCACTAAATTGCCCAGGCTGGCCTTAAACTTATGATCTTCCTATCTCCGCCTCCCAGGAAGCTGGGATTACAGGCGTGTGCCACACCACAGAGCGCTTTCTTGGTCTTACCCATCCACTTATCCCCAACATTCTGGCACCAGATGGGGGACGTGTTAGTCTGTGGGGTTCCTAAACTGCTACGCTCCACCCCAATATGCTCAGTGCTCCCGCGTCTGGTTGGAAGAGAAGTTATCAAGCTGCCCAAATTCACAGAGGAAAATAACGTTCAAGTTATTACCTTGTTATCCTCTTCTCCGGGAACTGATTGAATTCCTGAAAGCTCTCGAGATGCCCCCGCTGGCAGTGAGGCTGGGGTTTGGAGGTGGAGAAGCCGTGCGTGGGGGGAAATGTTTTCACTGCGTGAATTTCTTCTCACACCTGGTGACAGACTGAAATACGCACGAGACAGGGAATGGGAGTATGCATGCGGCAGCAACGTGGAGGGAGACGACAAGGAGGACAATCAAAAGCGACTCGGAACCTGATGGACCCCAGTGCGTGGTCCGGTGAAGAGAGCATTTAAGAGACTGAAGCGATATCCACCTGCGCAGTCTGCGATCGAGGAATTGTTCCACCGTTTATTTCTCTTTTGTATTATGTGTAACACAACCGGACCGGAAGAGAAAAGATGTTCCTGGGGCTTTCTCCGGACATAATGGCTCCACCCCCAATGACAGGACCAGGATTGATGCTAGGAATTATCCACTTGTAAATGGAAATTAATACTCTCATTAGCAAGGTAGAAAAATCCATCTTGCTGTAAATAGTGATACTTATAGCCTGTGATATTCCTCCAGGGATCACCAGGTTATTTGAAAGGCATAAATCAAGAGCCTATAAAGAAGGCCGGAAACACCCAGCTTACACATACAACCGAAAACAACAGTCACCACTGGGTTGTAAAACAAAAGGCAAAGCCAACACTTCACAGGTGGGAAGAGACTTCAAATTGGGCTTCGGATACTAAAACTGTCACCTATAAAGCTTTCTAGCAAGACACTGGCTTCAACAAAGGAGCATCCTAGCAAAGGAGGGGAGGGTTGTTCCTTAAGCCTGTTCTTTTAATGCGCGTGTCTTCCCTTCCACAACCGAGGAACCCACGCAGCCGCCACTGGCTTTGAAGTTTTCTCTAGCTTGCATTCTTACTGGTGCCTAGCACAAAGGAACAGCATCATACGTATGTTCAAGGGCTGAAAAGTTCAACCAGGACAGACTGTGTCCCATGCTAAGAACTGGGTTGTGTCACCGACATTCGGAGCAGAAGACAGTCACATCCACTTGGAGGGTTAAAGGCGTCACGTGCGCCCTTCCACACAGTGTGACTCGGTTCTTGTCTTTCTGTATACTTATAACTTTTGCATATGGGACGATGAAGGATCATGGGCAAAAAGGAAAACCCACCGTTCAGCATTTCCCATTGTGAGTAACAGGAAGAAAGAGAAATTAAAACAAGCACAAGCCCTGGGTGTAGACAAACCTGCAGGCAACTCTTCAAAGGTACTTTTGGGATTTTTTTTTCTCTCCGACTTTTAATGCCTTTAAATAGCATTTCAACACATCGAAATTATTATAAAAACTATAAGACATTAAAAATATTACTGATGAGATGTCTCCGTGGGTAAAAGTACCACCACCAGGCCCCACAACCCGAGTGTGACCCCGCAGGACCCACATGGGGGAAAGAGAGAACCCACTTCCCTTCCAGAGTAGTCCTCTGGCCTCCACACATGTTGGGTTTTGTCCCTCACCCCACTAATAAGTACAGTATGATAAAAAGAAAATAAAGTTTAAAAATATTACTGATGAGGCAAAACTTCCTGTTCGAGCACCATCCTGCCTGGAGGTATGTCCCTTTAGCACATAACTCTATAGTTTTGATACACTTTGATATGAGTCCATACACACAAATGCACTAGATGTGTGTGCAGGTGTCCATAGAGATACACTGTGATGTTTTATTTTACATAGATGTGTGTGCAGGTGTCCATAGAGATACATTGTGATGTTTTATTTTACATAAACCGCACCACACACAGTCTATAACTTTCCATTTGTTTCTTTGTGCATCTGACTGACCTGGAGAGCCGTATCTGGCCCTAACTCGGGGAAAAGGACATAGGATGTGACACTCTGTCCGTGCAGAGGCTTCCAGTGACCCAGTTCTGTGTGACTACACTGGGGTCCTAGAAGGATCAAACCGGAGCTCAAGCCCCTCCCATAGTGTCTCACAGGCAAGTTCTTGAGTTTCCCCTCCCCAATCCAAATTGACTAGAGTTTTTCCTGTATTAGGCATCTGTCCCCCTATTCATAGGTGCGGGTGGCACTTTTGAGTCCTTCCAGCAGCAAGAGGAAAATGGATCTTTCCCCATGTTTTCCTCCCTCTTAGATATTACCTATTTGTTAATTATTTTAGTGTTTCTGTCCGGATTCGTCCACTGTTGTAAGGTTTCCTTCTATGCTTAGCAAAGAACTAAGCACAAAGTCTAGTTTGATCCCAGCTCTGCTTCACACAAGCTCTGTGGCTTCGGCCTGAGCACTCAGTCTCCGTGTTCAGGTCGCTGCTTTGGACACTGGTGACTGATAACACTAACTTCATGGCACTGTGGCAAATATTAAATAGTGAAATATGCATACGGTTTTAGACTTATAGCTGGCATAGAGTAAGCTCGTAGTCATTGTCTTGGGTCATTCACAGATGTTAAAAATAGAACTGAATGAGAAATTGAAGCTAAGTTTTAAATATCGACTCAGCCAGTGAAAGCTGCCCAGCCTCTCCCCTCAGGAGGCTCTCTGACGTGTCCCTCTTCTCTGACGTGTCCCTCTTCACTGCTCGTGTGGGCCCGGGTTCTATAACAGGGTTGAGTTTCGCAGAGGAGAGCAGAGCTCAATAGTAATGTTTGTGAGAAGTAAGTTGAAATGTTTTAATCTTAAAAGATTGTGAAAATAAAACAATGACAATTTGTTATTTTAGACTAGATAAGAATATAAGGTATATTTAAATTATCACCAACCACACTGGCTGGTTAGTCATGGACAATTTATAGGAAATATCTTCCCAAGGCAAAGATTTCATGTCACATTCCTTCAAGTAAAAGGCCCGACAAATCTAATTCAGCATTCAACTACTTAAATTAAAGCATCTACAGAAATGTGTGAAATTATTGTTATTATTATTATTGTTGTTGTTGTTTTAAAAGTTAGCAAATATTTAGGATCCTGTGGATTTTTATTCAGATCTTATTTTTGGGCTGCAGATAAGGCTCAGAGCTAAGACCCCTTGTTGTAGGAGTACGAAGGATGCTCAGCTCCCAGAATCCTCATGTGGAGTTCCATAGCCGCCAATGGCTGTAAGAACAGAAATAAATGACGGGAACTTGCTGGTTTCCAACCCAGACCAGAAACACAAGCCCAGGTTTGAGGAGAGGTGTGACCTCAAGGGAATAAGTAGAGAGTTACAGAGAGTGGGTATCTATGTCTATTGTGTGTGTGCATGTTTTCGAGTGTGTGTGTGTGTGTGTGTGTGTGTGTGTGTGTGTGTGTGTGTGTGTGTGTGCAGGGTATGTACCTGCATATGAACGTATACTGACACAGAAATGCATACAAAGAAACATAAGTAAGTAAATCTTCTAAGAAACCTTACTCTGGGGCTGAAGAGATGGTTCAGAAGTTAAGAATGCTATTGTTCTCCAGAGGACCCAAGTGTGGTTTCCAGAAACACACCTGGACACTTACAAAGTCCTGTAACCCCAGATCCAAGGACCAACACCTTCTCTGTCATCTGCTGGCCCCATACACAGACACACACTCAAACACACATACACAAGATAAAATAAATCTTTTAATGTACAGTTTATTTTGATCCAAGGATAAGAGAATTTGGAAAATGTTTAACTCTTACAAACAATTTAAAATATTCCTCAGTTACTTGTTAAGAGAATAAATATTATCATCATATACTTAGAGATTCACAAAAACTTACATACATATATATTCATATATATATATATATATATATATATATAATGTACATATACATATATATATATAATATCTATATATTCAAAAATATGGGGTATGCCATTTTGTTCAGTAGGATTAATTGTGTAAAGCATTAATGAATATTTTGATTTATAATGCTTTCTGGGTACATTGGAAGCAGGTTATAAGAAGAAAATGAACACACACACATACAGACGGTTTGTTATTGTCTCTCTAGTAAATTCTTCAATTAGTGTATGCAAAAACAATAGAGGGGTTCCAGCAGGCTTAAGGTAAAATGTTAATGAGGCACTGATAAGTTGATGCTAATGTGGTGAGGCCTCCAGGGTGTCAGCTCATAACACACACCCTAATCCTAATTTCCATAAAGCAGGGACACTAGACAGAACTTCTGGGATCTCAGAGTCCCCATCTTCTGCTGGTGGGGACTTCAGCACTGGTTTGATTCTAACTCATCATTCGTAGGAGCGATTGAAGGAAGAGAGTGAACCACTTAAAAAATAAATTAGAAAGTCTATGACCCAATATGCAGGTTTTTATGTGGAAACAACCCCTAAGAGAAACTGCTCTCATCCCTCACTTCCTTCTGCATTAATTACCCACATTGCACTGTAACTAATCTCAGAACTGGTGCTCAAAACAAGAAGGGGTCTCATTGTCTCTATGGACCAAGAGCTCAGAGGCAACCCGGTTGGATGGCTCCAGAGTTCATCTTGGAGCACACTGGGAGGTTTCTGTCAATCAGACGGTCGCTCTTGGTTTTTCCATAAGCACCTGTCTGGACTGGCATGTGGGATAAGAACTATAATATATATATATTATATATATATGTATAATATATAATATGTGTGCGATCACTTTGGTTTTCAAGTTCCCTTAGCCTGGGAAACAAGCCAAGCAATGGAGACTCTGCTATCAAAATGGCCAGTTGAGTAGATGGTAAATTAGTGTTGTTGTTGGCAAGAGGGCTCCGTTTACTGTCACATGGACTTTGCCACCACAGGGTTGCTTAAGTGTCTAGCAATATGATGCTGCCCCCTGCCTTAACCCAGTCAGTCTCCTTCTCTCTCTCACTTTCTCTTACAAACACACCAATGCACGCATGCACACATGCATGTACATACACACATCCCTAGCAAGCTATTCAAGTCAACAAGATGAAATCCACAGCATCCTTAAGGGGCCCCTGTGCTTCAGGGGAAAGGTGAGCGAATTGCCTGGATCAAGGGTGGCAGATTGGTTTCTGTTCACCCACTGTGCCCTGAGAAAGCTGCTACCTTCAGAGTTTTGACACTCTGTGTCAGACAGAAGCAATGATGGCACCCAGGTAAGCAGTGGCATTGCTGAGGTCTGACAGCACAAAGTGGTGGCATTTCTGTGCTGTCCTTGGACTTAGCCATCCATTGGGAACTTTGTGTGTGCCATAGAAGATGCTGTAACCTTCCCAGGCCTTCATACACACAACGGGACTGTTTTGAAAGCAATTCCTGCCTCATCCAGTTCTGGCTACCCAGATCAGTCATAACCAGCATGCCTCACAATTCTCTTTTGTAAATAACCAGCTGGTTGCTTAATTGAATTCACCCAGTTGTTTTCAAAACAACCAAATCCAGTCTTCTTCTCAAACTAGCAGGCCTGCCTGTAAGTTGCTATGGGATGATACACATTATTTTAAACTCTCCTTATTTTTAATGATGTAAACAATGAAAACCCAAGGAAAGGAAAGAAACGAACACGTTTCTTCCCATTTTACCATCTGCTTAAAGCCGCTGATGTAATTCCAGTTTGAAATTGCATTAACACAGCCCTCCTGGATTTCTTCCTTACTTCCTTTCGAATTTCAGGCCTCTGTCCTTCAGAGAAAGCACAGCCTCAAGGATGCTGGTCAATTATTGCAAGGTTGCCATGTGGCTCTGGCCATTTTCAAACTGGTCTCTGATTCAGATTTTCTTCCCCAGGAGCTAGGCTGACGGTACCCGGAGCTCTGTGTGCTTAGATGTATTGGTACTTAAGGTTTGATTAGTGATGTTTTCAGCAGTATCATCAACATCAGCAGATTTGTTTACGCCTCAGAGGATGGCAGAGACGAAGAGCTGTGGTCTGCATGCTCAATCACTGCACGTTAACTGTCTGGAGTTCTAGCTTTTGGATTGTGCATGAGAATTTAATTTTCATTTTGTTTTCAAACACACAGCTGCTTTCCTCTGGTTTGAGTTGTGTTATCAGAGAGACTTTTTTTTTCATTCTGTATGAAAGTTTGTGTTGGGAGCTGTCATTATGAGGATCTATCCAAATCGTATTTCCTCCAGGTGAAGCATGTAGCTGCCTTGCTTGGGGATAAGCCGGGGACACAGATCAAGCCCAGTTTCTCTTTATTCCAAAATATTCACCCAGTGACTGGAGACGTGGGACAACACGTGGTGGACCAAATTAGGAAAACCAGGAACTTGGTGGCTTCCTTTGTTTTCCCGAGCCTCCATTTCTGCATCTTGCATTATATCAGATATATCTTTTATTGCTCAGAAGTCTGTTTTAAAGCTGCCGATTCCTTCTGGGCTAGGCATTCCAACCCTTCCTTTCCCGAAAGTCAGTAAAGTTAATGGGACTGCCTAGGGACAAGATACTAAAGCTCGTGTGAGAAAACATTGGGGCATAGAAGTTTAAACTCAGACAGAACCTTAAGGATCTTCCTCAAAGCCTTTTCTCTGGTTCTCAGTCAAACTTACTTCCAAAACCTAGCAACATGGCCAGTTATAAGCAAAGGAACACCGCGAGGTGACAGCAAGCCACCCAGAAACTAGATTCCTCATGATGGTGCAGGACCACATATGGGCATTTGTTCTTAGTACCAATACCCAAGTTCTACACACGACTGATCAGTTGACAAGCCAAGATTGTGGGGACAAGGCACTTGGTTGATTCTGAACCAGGAGAGCTTGGACTCTTGGAAACAGCAGATGGAACGGATGAGGCAATTTACAGACCAGTTCAGTCATGACCCAAATGCTAAAAGTCCTAAGGAAACACAAGAAGGTGAAGACTCACACAGCCAGTGCAAACCAGGGCCCTTTACAGAGACAGACAGTAAAATCTGCACCAGATATTGAAGAATGAATTGGAAATTTTCCCTTTAGGGGAAAGAGGATCATGGGAAACAGAAAAGCATTGAAAGTTACCACCCAGACTATGTGGTAATGTAAGTGTGAAAGTCACATGTTTCTTTAGCTACTCATTTTTTCAAGTATCTCTTGGGATGCAAGAGATAGACAGTTACAGTTTTCTCTTCATGGAGATTTTGGTTGGTACTTGGAGGAGGGACCAGCAGAAACTGAGCAATCGCTTTCAAGTGATGAAAATTCCCAATAGTGCTGCGGGAATTGCCCTAATAAACTTCTGTTTACAACCAAAGGTCACAGTACACTGGCATGTTGCGATCAATGGTGAGAGGTTATGAGAGATACATTAGTGACATTGATGTGAGAGGCAGCAAGAGAGCCCAGCTCCGCTCCTTGCCAACCACTAGCCACTCATTATTCCCAGCTCCGCCCCTTGCCAACCACTAGCCACTCACTATTCCCAGCTCCGCCCCTTGCCAACCACTAGCCACTCATTATTCCCAGCTCCGCCCCTTGCCAACCACTAGCCACTCACTATTCCCAGCTCCACCCCTTGCCAACCACTAGCCACTCACTACTCCCAAGCTCCGCCCCTTGCCAACCACTAGCCACTCACTACTCCCAAGCTCTGCCCCTTGCCAACCACTAGCCACTCACTATTCCCCAGCTCCGCCCCTTGCCAACCACTTGATACTCCTTATCCCCTGGAGGAATTATTTAAGTGCTGAGACTGTTTCCTTCCATTTCCAGGTTCTTAGAAACTAATATTATTACTACTCTTACTTATGTTATTCCTAGAAGAGCTTACAAAGCCACACATACTTGAAGAGATTCAAGTGCATGTTTAATTCCTTGCTTTATTAAATAGTGGAGAACAAGAATAAAGAATAAGCCTTTGTCTAATGGATAGCACATGGCTGTGGTAGACAGCAAGCAAGATCTACAAAACCCACAGACGTCAACCAGTAACACGGGCATCCTGACTGAGGCTGCCAAATGAAACACTGGACACGAGTTGTTTGCAAATTTCCAATAGTCAGTGAGTAATTTCCTGGTATTTGTCTCAACCATTGGTATGTGGTATGTTAAATATATGTAAGAGGTAAGGGGTCCATATTTTTAGGCCATGGTTCAGTAGAGTCCCACCTAGAAAGAATGGGTTCCATGACCGTCGTAAGAAAGATTTTCACAGATGGGTGTTGTCCCGAGAAATCTCCAGGAAGTTTGTGTTAGCCCTTGAAGACTGAAAAGGATTTTTATAGAAAAAAATCACGCTGGGTGTTGATTTCTGGGCGTGGGGAGGAGGGAACCAGGTTGTAAGGTCCAGAGGGTGTTTGGAGCTTCAGAAGTACCAATGAGACACAAAGACAGAGAGGTGTCTGGGTGAACTGAGGTGGAGCTCAGAGAGGCATATGGCCAGGGAAGTATTTAAGAACCAGGAGATCAGGACTTTGAGAAATTAGATTGAGTGAGTTACTACCCAGTTCCGGAATAACTCATTATTGCTTCCTTTCCTAATGGCCTTCATTATAGACAAGCGAGTTCCCCTAAGCACGGCATTTCCCCCTCATTATGATGAGTTTGTTTGTTTCTTTGTTTGTTATAATCCTTCTATGCTCTGCTAATGGAAGGTGGTCCGACAGATAAAAACAGCGAGAATCAATGATTATTTAACAAGTAATAAAGTGAGCCCAGTCAAACATGCTTGTCATTGGAGGTCTTGTTCTGCTCTCTCAAGCATGCACGGCCGAGTGAGTTTATTTAATTAGGAGCTGCTTCCCCTGGAAGCCTTCCAAGAGGACAGTGGGTGTGAGCCATGGCAGTTCAGGGCTCCTTCGATTTTAGAGGATTCTCAGAAATGAACTAAGAAGGCAGCCTAAAACCCACGTGAACTGTTACTTTCTTCGCAGGTTGTCTGTGGACTGCTTCCACGAGCCCCCTTCAGATATTTGGGGTGGAGACCTTGGTCTTCCGAACGAGGCAGACATAAACTATATACAGATGCACAAGTTCTTTTGTTGGTTTTCCACCAAAGATTTAGAAGACACACATTTTGCGGTTTCTTGATTAATTACTACCTGGAAGTTGCAGTGTGGCAAGCTTGGCACCGCACCATGAAGGGCTGTCCCGCGGTCATGGGAATACTGTGGGCTTGGTGAGGAGGGACTAGGGCTGGGGTTTCAGGTGCTACACCAGCTTTTCATCTGATCTCGGATAAGTTGCTTCTCCTCTCTGTGCCCCAGTCTCCTGATTCAGAAAACAAGAAGTGGGTCTTTATGCTTCCTTTCAGCTGTCCCCATTCTGAAATCCAAGAGGCTATCCCCAGAGGTGACACCAGGCAATTCAGGAGCATCGAGATGCATTCTTAGAAAGGCAGAGATTGGAGAAGAGGAGCCTGGCTGCAAGGAGAGACTGAAAAGGACTTTCAAATTATCTTGTTCTGAGTAAATGACCAAAGTGTAAGCAAAGACTGGTCCAAAAGAAGAGGCATTGTTGGAAGACTCTTTAGAGTGTTTGTTATCGTTGTTGTTGTGGTTGTGGTTATGGTTGTATTAAATGAGTTGGAGAGTTGGAGGCGACGCACCTAACACAGGCCTCCTTAGGAACCACGGAGTAGGTTGTTTAGATCACTTCTCCTTTTGGAAACAACTGAAAATACTAATGTTTTAAAAAAATCTTCTTAAGAGAACCAAAGGGATGTCAAGAAAAGAAAAACATTAAAAGTAAAAAGAAATGAAGTCAAGTTAGAACCAAGTCTAGTAGCTCATACATATGACAAGGCCATAAGGAATCCCATGGCATTGTAAACTAACTTTAAGAAATTTAGTGTGAAAAGAATAAAATAGTAAAGAGAAGGGGGAAACCACCCAGTGTGGTTAGCAGACATCGTAATTGCTGCTAAGCTGAGCCTATGTGCCGAGCCTTGAAAGTCAGAGGCTTTATTCCCATAGCACGGGAACAAAATCTAAGTCTGGGCCCATAACACTGGAAGGCATCTACAATGAGACACACACCTCCCCACCAGGCTGGAACCTCAAAATCATCACCCTCAGAATGAGGTAAGGTAGATGTGGTCCAGCACCCACTGCAGCAGTGCCTGGTTCCAGCCTCCTGATACGTACAGTGTGTCCCAAGGATCTGTAACGTCAGTGCAGGGTGAAAAAGGAAACAAGTCCTTGGGCTCCACCCTAGGTTCCTGGATTAGAATCAAAGACCCTGTGAGCTGATAAGTTGTCAGCTTGACCCAACAGAGGCATGTGTGGGTGAGAAATTGCCTCCATCAGACTTGGGGCCAGCCTATGGGGCATTTTCTTGACTGTTATAGGTAGTACCTACACCTGGGCAGGTGATCTGGAAGTGTATGAAAAGAGCAAACTGAGAAGCAAGCCACAGGGAGTAAGCCAGGAAGCAGCACCCTCCATGGCCTCTGCTTCAGTTCCTGCCTCCGGGTTCCTGCTTGATCCTTGGCTTCCTTTCATGATGGAGTGTGATCTGCATGTGTAAGCCAGCCAACCCTTTCTCCTCAAGAGTTTTGTCATGGTGCCTTCAATCACAGTATTAGAAAGTAACTAGGACACCCTGGAAGCAACTCAAATTCTCTTGATGACAGTTTACTTTTGTTGTAGGTTTTATTGCTTGAAATAAAGTTTTTCTAAATCAACTTCCAGTAAATATCAACGATAACAGCACAAAAAAAAAAAAAAAAAAAAAAAAAAAATGGAGCCATAAGAGAAAGTCAGCAAAAACACAAGAGAAAAGAAGCAAACCATATACTCCAGAGCCTGGCCTTGTCAGGGGTAGTCTATAAAACAGTTGTTGATACTTTAAGCAATAACTGTGCATGTATGCATGTAAGCATAAAAATTAAGTGAATCTACAGACATGCCCAGTAAGTAGGAGCCTATGGAATTGGACAGTGAATTTGGTAAATAACCAGGAGAAATTCTAGACTTGTTCAGCAGATGTCACCCATTTGTAGCTGGCTGTCACGGGCAGTGAGTTCCCTGTCACTGAACATGTGAGAAGCATTACGGAGGGCACCTGAGCCACATTCCATCGTGTCGTTCAGTCTTCACAGGAACTGTCCGTGAGCAGTGTGGTCATTTCATAGCCATAGTCACCCACCACAGAGAACTTAGAAAAGCTCTTACACAACAAAATGGGAAAAACGAAAGCTTCCTCTAACTTTATCACTATGGGTGCTTGGTCTATTTTCTCTAGGAGTTCCCCCCTCCCATTTTTCAAGAGGTGTGCTTTGCATGTTGAATGTGCAATTTTAGAGTTTGTTTCTATTTGTTAACAATAGATAAGGAGCCTCTTCCTAAGTTCGTAAGCACACAACGCTCAAGGTGTGCCTGGCTAAGCTCTCCTATGGGTGTGACAGCTTATTTAACAAACCCTGCATAGTCAAGCTTTTACATCGATCCCTATCTTTACTGTGAAAATGTTTTGCAGCTCCATCTTTTTGCCTGTTCTTAATGCTTTCACCAGGATACACTCCTAGACATGGGGATGGATTTACACTTTGGATTTTGAAATGTTTCCCCCTTTTAAGGTTCCCAACAGCAATGCATGAGTGTGAACATTCGCTTGCATGAGTAAGACAAACTTTGTGTTTCTTTGCCATTTGATTTCTCTTCCTTTGTAAATAAAACAGCATTCATATGACAATGTCTGGCCTGTAGAAATAAGGACTAGCTAATGCCATTACTATGGTCACTCTGGACTTTGTCGGAAGGTAGCATCCCTTGGACATTGGCCAACCTCACACTTATCATTTTATTCACATTTAAACACATTTATTTTATTGACTGGAGCCACACATGTATAAACATTTTTATATGAAGAAATTTATGAGCCTTAATCCTTTTTTGCTTTCGGCAAGAGACAGAATGGCCCTTTCTGCTCTCCGCATATATAAACGTTGCTTAAGTGTTCATCTTACAAAGTGTGACGTCATACATTATATGTAAATCCACAATACACCTGGGATTTATTTTCATATAAAAGGTGGGATAAAGACCAGAGGCTTTTCACAAAATGACAAATGGCTTACCTCGCCAACACTTGGAGTATTTTTTTTTTCAACTGGAACAGTAATGGTTTTGAACCAAGCTCTGTGAATAGCCCCTTGAGAGTGGAGAGGGATTAATTGCTGCATGTCAGAAGTCAGCATGGGGCCAGCACTGTTAAACACACTAATGGCTGAGGTGGATGGGGCTCTGGCAAGCAGGCTGCAAGCTTCTCCCTGTCCAGTGGTGACTTAAGTGGGTGACTTAGAGCCCAACCTGACAGTGAGGAAAACCAGACAGCCCTCAGAGTCAGCAGGAAGCATGGCTGTGGTGTATAGTTGCCATCTGCCTTGAGGCTCATCCAACTCCTTGGCCCTCAAACTGTAAAACCAAAAGAGGAGAGGTCTGAGAACGGCCAGGGCCTGGAAAGGCCACGCCCAGAGTCTCCTCCTGGTGAACACTCAGCAGTGCCCTGTGTTAGAGCTTCCCCTGACATGGCCTCCTTGCTCTGAGGACTTACACAGTGTGCCTGCTTTCCTGCACTCCGTCCTTGTCTGCGACGCTCACATTCAGACTTAAGTGACTCTTCTAGAATGTGTTTCTGTGTCACATCTGGCTGGCCCTCTCTGGGCTTCCGAACACAGCTCTCTGTCACTACTGCCAATAGCTGAGGCTATCAACCTGCCCCCACGCGTTACTTCAATCCCATGAGTCATTCTGACAACTGGGAGGGAAAGACCCCAGACATGATATGTCCAAGGGGGACAGAGTGGGTCAGAAACAGACCTGGAACATGACATAAAAACTGAGGCTTCATTTACTGCCCTCCCCACCCCTCAGCGACCCCCTCCCCACCCGTACCAGGGTTTCCTAGGAACCCTGAGCTCTAACAAACCCAGAAGGAGCCCAGTCAGTAAAGCGTTTTGTGAGCACCAGGACACCCTCCTCTGGGTTTGGTCTCCCTTCTCAGAACTCAGTGCATGACCAGATCTGGGACCCGTGCAGTGCCAATACATGTCACCCTGGGGTGTTTGTAAATGAAGCTAATGGTCTTCTGGTCTTTGAGGAAATGGTTTGCCTAAGAATGGAGCCCACACTTGGGCTGGTGACGCTGAGAGAGACAGAGGGGATGGCAGAGCTTCTGGGTGTTGTGTGAATTCAAAATCCAGCCACCCTAAAAGGAAATCTCTTCAATTCCATAGCCCTGTGAGACAACGGGTTCTTCCACTTATCTGTGTAAGGGATCTAGAGTTGAGTTTCTATCATGTGCATCCCATAGAGATCTGAGGCCTTGTGAATCTTTGAGACCCACAGGTGGTATCCACACTGCCTACACACCCAGCCCTGTGCATTTCGCACTAGCCATCTTGCATTCACAAAATGATTGACATTAGGTCCTTTGTTCAAAGCTTTCACACCTGTTCCTTGGTGGGACTCCAGACCTACAGATCTTCATCTCCCCTTGACCAGGGCACCCACAGAAGCATGGCTAGTAGTAGACCAGCCATGGACACCGTAGGTGAGAAGCACAGGTGATGTCTGCCTCACAGAGAATTCAAATCATTTGCTGTTCTTTAATCAATTTCTTTCTATAAAACAAGCCCCTCCTTCCCCTGTCTCTAACCATGTTAACGAAACGGGGACTGTGAGTCTTTGTCCTATGTGGTCAAAGTTGTTGACCTGTCTAAGAATGGGTGGGGGAAGGGAGTCTCTCTTCCTGTAGCAATGGAGATATTGGTAGCCATTGGTGAATGAGTCTCTTGTTATATATGAGAATAGGCTTCAAAGAATGAAGAGGCTGCAGAGACAGAATATGGAGTTGGGGTAAGGGCTGTGGAGATGGGTGAATGAGAACAGTTTTCTACCCCTGAATACCATTCACCCTTGAAATTTCACTCTACCAAATTTTCTTCCGAGAACCAAGCCAACTTACCTGAATTAAATAGCTGCCATTTGGGATGCAGAAGGTGTTACACAATTCCAGAATGCTCCAAGGTCAGGCTTGCCTCCATTTTGCCAACTAGACACCCATTAAATCAAGGACTAAGCCCTGCTTACATGAGAATTTCCAGACTCACTTCTCGTGCTGTTTGGAGGGACAAGCCCCAGCATAGACGCTCTCAGATGCATGTGGAAATGTGGAATCAGCTCACCCAAACCACCTCTAGATGGGACACACAGCCACAGGGATGGCCACTTGCAGCTGAAGGGACCATGCAGACCATGTTTTAGTCCCAAGGTCCGAGAAGCTACAGAAGCGCAGGGTCCTGTGTGCAAGCTCGCAACATGGAACTAACTTCCGTGCTCCTCACAGAACACACGCATGGTAAAGCCTAGATGTGCAGGAATCCTAAGCCTGTATCTCCAAAAAACACGCTTCGCACACTCCTCATCTGAGGACTGAGGTACTAGGGCTGCATCCCATAATACCTGGAGACCAGATTGAAGCCTGAGGAGGGAGCAGGTGAAGACAGCAGAAAATGCCCCCGGCCCATTGTCTTCCCACCCTCATCCTCAAAGTTCCTTGCAGGAATGCCTCCAAGATCCCCGTCAACAGCTAGCCACCCACCCAAGCCCCTCGATGATCAAATCAGCCCTTCCAGGCCTTTTCCTAAAGGATTTTAATCTCTGTCCTTGTTCTCCATGGATTTTTTTTCCACCACTCTCTGGTTTAATAAACACCTTTCCAGAAGGCTTCAGCGCGGCTGGAAGGGTCCTTGAACAGCAATTCTAAGTTCTTATTAGCTCTGTAGTCATCAGGTGAAGGAATAATTGATCTCAATCAGGAACACCTGGTTTCATAATTGCACAAATGATTATAATTCAATAATAAAAGTCAATTTAACTAACTTAATTCGGATTGCTTTAACCTCTCACAGGCAGTTAAGAAATGAACGAGCAAGCGGGGAAGGGAAGAGAAAACAGAGGCCCTTCTAAACCACCTGGTCAAATGGGCCCGAAATGTTAATGGTCTGTTGTTACCCTACTTAAGGTAAATGTGGATTCTCATTTTTGAGTGTTTACTTATCATACTTTATGTGCAGGAAGTCCCTCCCCAATCTGTCCACTTTTCCAAGTTAAGCTCACCTTGTCTAGAGGAGTTTTGGGGTGCTAGGAGTTATGGAGACATGCAGTGCTTCCCTGGGATTGGAGGAGTTAGGGTTCAAGGGTCAGGAGTGTCTACCACTGAGATGTGATGTCATTCTAACATGGCTTGATGTGTTTTGTAATATTCTCATAGAGAAATGGAAAACTGAGGCCCATTGAGCTTAAAGGTTCTTAGCACTCACTGCATGGCTAAAAATCAGGGCTTTCTGGCTCTCAAACCTGAGCTGAGCTCTTTGCTTCCCACCATAACAGAGAACCCTACTTTCCTAAGGTCTTAGACCTCCAAAAGACTTCAGCTGTCCCTGGTGAACTTCAGTTCCTGCCACATGAGCCTGAGCCACAGACACACTGGCCACGGGGCTGCCAGTCCGAGAAGCTATTCTCTCCTGGCTTCCCCTCTCAGACATCCACTCTGTTTCCAGTCTCCAAGAGCCATTGCTTCATGACAACCAGACCAAGGTGGAAATGAAATGCTGGTTTGTGGATGCCTTCAACTTCATAAACCCTGGAGACTGGGAGTCAGGGAATGTGACTCAGGTCCTCAGAGGGTGTGTCAGGTGTAGGGAATACCAAGACAAGGCCTTGCCTCTGCTCTCTGAGTGGAACAGGAAGAGGAAGATTGTATGGGCCTTGCTCGTCCATATTATTCAGTAAACGCTACCAGCTCCTACACTGGTTAACTACACTCTTGGTTAACTGCCACCCAAAACCATTCTGAGTAATAAGGCCACCTGCCATTTGCTGTGTGCAGCCCGAGGTAGATCCTGGCAGAATCCCCTGTGCAGATGGGCAAGCTGGTCTGAAGAGGAAGGGTTGGGGTACTCTACCCAGGATTTCAGAATTCAAGAAGAGTGCAAGCTCAGATTTAAACCCAGGGGCTTGGATTTAATGTCTGAGCTCTTAACGGTTCCTCTGGGTATGATTTGTTTGTCCATGGCCCCACCTTCAGGAGCCCACAGCCTACTGGGGGATGTGGTCATGCTCATGAATATAGATGACTCAACAGAAACACTGCACAGGAGGAGTAAAGGACTGCAAGATGAGCCATGGTGTGTGTGTGTGTGTGTGTGTGTGTGTGTGTGTGTGTGTGTTTTCACTGAGAGATTTCTTTTTCTATGTTGTGACAGGGTCATTCATTCAGCTAGGCTGGCTGGCCAATGAGCTTCAGGAATTTATTTGTAAATAAATTTACACCCACACACCTCACGGTGTTATAAGTACGCTTGGTTGTTTGGTGTGGATGCTGGGGGGTCTAAACCCGGGTCCTCTTCTTGTTTGCCCAGTAGGACAATACCACAGGCTGGAGTGACACCCTTACAGGAACAGAGGGACACAGCCATGGATTCAAAGGTGTGATGATGCTCAGAGTCCTCCTCTTTAGTTGATGGAGCACTGAGATGATACCCCAAGCATTCCAGGGCTCCAAGGATATCTTTGAAGTACCATCAGTCAAGCTTCCCAAGTGGCAATAATGATGCTCTGACAATTAAGCAGAGAGCAATTAGTTCAGGCTGTCTACCTTGTTGGCGTTCTTTTACTGCCATAGTTTTCTTCTTTCTTCTTTTCTACTTTTTATTAAAAATATTTTCATACACTATATTTTGATTATGGTTCCCCTGCCCCAACTCCTCCCAAGCTCCCCTCACATCCAAATCTACCTTCTTTTTGAATCTCATTAGAAAATAGTCGTTTAAATTACAATAATAAGGTAAAATACGATAAAACAGAAACAAACAAATTGAAACCGGACTAAACAAACAGAAGAAAAGGCACCAAAGGGGGGGGGGAAACACAGGAAACACAAATAGCCGAAAAGGAACACACTTGCACACACGGGAGTCCCACAAAAACACAAAACTACATCCACAATATCTACACAAAGGACCTGCAAGATAAAAAAAAAAAATCACGGACAGAACATTATGAGACAGAAAACAAAGATGTCACTGAGCTCGCTTTGTGTTGGACAGCTACCCTTGCGTGTTTTGTCCCAACAAGACTCCACCGAATAAAAGGAATTTTTCATGCATAAGCTATTATCAGTTGGAGATAGCTTCTGGGCTAGGGATGGAGCTGGTACCTACTTCTTTCAGCCCTGGAACCCCATGTGGTACAGACTCCGTGGATGTACCACAGTCTCTGTGAGTTCACCTGGGTGCCAGCCTTATCTTCTTGGTGTCTTCCATCTCATCTGGCTCGTAAGATCATTCTGCCTCCTTTTCCACAGGGTTCCCTCAGTCCTGTGGGGAGAAATTAGATGGGGACATTCCATTTAGAACTGAGTGCTCCAATGTCTCCCTCACTCAGTGCATGTGTCTGGCTGTGGGTCTCTGTATTTGTTCCCATCTACTGCAGGAGCCATCATCGTCTCTGATGATGGCTGAGCGAGTCACTGATCTGAGTGGAGCAGAGAATCATATGAAGTCATTTGATTGCTGTTTCTTTCGTAGAACAGCAGTATTCCGTTTCCCCCAGGCACCGGGCCTATCTGATCTCAGATTCTTGGCTACCAAATCATTGCTGAGGATGGGTCCCACCTCATGGAGCAGATAGTGGTTGGTTACTCCCACAGGTCTTGTGCCACTGTGACAATACTGCAGTAGCACATCTTGCTGGCAGGTCACCATTGTAGATCAAAGGGTTTGTAGCTGAGTAGGTGTTTCTCCTTTGGTGACATCATTGCCATACTTCCCCTTTGAAGACTGGGAGTCTCATGTTCCCAACAACACAAGTTCTCACCACAGCTTGGTCCTTTGGTGATCTGGTGAGAGCTCTTGAGTCTCTCACTCCCTTTCAGGATCTTACACACCAGGGCTCTGCCCACAAAGCCTACCTGATTTCTTTCACCTCTGTTGCCTCTTGGAGTAGGATGGGTTCTCTTTCCCCTCAACCCCTAGCATGTACTCACTTCTCTCTCCACTTCCCTAGTGCAAGATGATACCCTGTTCACAAGAAGAGGTGGTTATATGGTTTTCTGGAGTTTCTAGGAATGGCTTCCTGGGGATTTCCCCAGTTCCCCAGAACTCCCCCTGGAGCAGCATGGCTTTATTTATACCCACTTGCCAGATGGATACTCATCCCAGCATGGAAATTCCCTGATAATCCCCCAGTTCCTCAGATGACATCGCACCAGAGAGAGCTGGAAACTGAATTCCATTGTCTTCTATCTGTCCATGCATGGTTCCCTGCACCTGAGCATCTTCATGTGTGCTCTAAGTCGTACGCCATGTCACCAGGTTTTCTTCCTCATCCTCTGCGTTAGCCTCGGGCTCTGGGAAGACCACAGCACACGTGCGCCCCCAACTTCTCGTTATTAGGCTGAAGTTTAGTATACTTCTTTTAAATTAAAGATTTTCTTTTATTTATGTATACGTGTGTGGACTACTGTGTGAGTGCATGTGACCTGTGTTGAGCTGTCTGTAGAGGGCAAAAGAGGGTGTTGAATCCCCTGGAGCTAGAGCTCCAGGAGGTTGAAAGTAGTTCAGCGTGGGTGTAGAGAATCACACTCGGGTCCTCTGGAAGAGCAGCAGACACTCCTAACACCTGAGTCATCTCTTCAGCCTACGTTTAATGTTTTCTTAACCTGGCTTCAAGTTGTGCCTTATTTTTCCATTACCATCAAGAACCAAGCATTTAGCAAATGCTCACAAACTACACTGAACCACCATGACACATTTTAGAAGCACCTGGGGGCCATTTCAACTCTCTAAAAGGATTCTTGGAAATCTTTAGGTAACCTAGAACTCTGCCCATCCTTTCTCCTCCAGCTGAGCTGTGAGAAAATGTGATAAAGTACGAAATACTGTTAACATTACCCCTCTACCCAGCTCCTGGACTCCTGCGCACAGGACGAGCAGACCAGTGAACACCCTGCAGACTGAGATACTTTCTCTGCTCTGCTGATTCCCTTGCCTGTCTTTCTTGGAAGTACCAATCACTGGCTTATTTTACGAAATGAAAGTGAGTTTGGTTGATGTTCTGAGAACTTTGAAATACTCATGAAAGTAGAGATGTTCTGTGAAGACTCTATTTGGCTATAATCAAAGCTCAAACAAAACTAACTGAGTTTATCAAGTTCTTGCATTCATCCCTGGATGCAAGGAATATCTACTGAGTGCCTGCCCCAGCCATTGGATTAGGTCCAAGAACCTACATCTCACTGTAAAACAGGTTTACTTCTAACAGATACTGCTGGCTAAAGAACTCACCCAAAGACTTCTTCTTGTTAATAAACTTATGTAATGACCAGTTCGCCTAAAAATTCCCTGTGGACTTTCTGGTTTCCCAAAGTCTTGATATTGAACCTAGGAGCTTGACACATGCTAGGTGTATTATCCAGGGTTCTGTAAGAAATAGAACAGGTAGAATGAATGAATGAGTGTGTGTGTGTGTGTGTGTGTGTGTGTGTGTGTGTGTGTGTGTGTGTGTGTTTGTCTGTGTGTGTGTAAAGGGAATTTACTAGATTATTCTACAAGCTGTGGTCTGAGTAGTCCAACAATTGCAGTCTCACACTGGAGGGGCTGAGGATCTGAGAGTTGTTCAGGCCATGGGGTTGCGTGTCTCAGCACCCCCCCCCCATCAATCAGCTGTTGGAGGCCTGGAGGATTCCTGGTGAGTAACTGGTCTTGAGTCTACAGTGAAACCCCAGAGACATCAGTTCTAAGATTAGGGAAGGAATACCACAGAAGCAGATGAACTTGCCAATGAGACTGAAGGTGAACGGAGTTTTCTTTGACCTTTCATGACCTTTTATGTAGGTTGACTGGAAGATGCTGCCCCTGTGTAGGGTGTATCTTTCCACTTCAGATAATGAAGTCAAAGAAAATTGCAGGAGTGTCCAGGAGCTTGGGTTTTCATAGATTGTAGAAGCAGTCAAGTTGACAACGAAATCAGCCATCTTTCTACATGTCTTTCCATTGCTGCACGACCAGCTCTCCTTTTATTTTGAGATAAGCACGTTTTAATGTTTCAGGGACCTGCACCACGGTGTCATTCTGGAGTCTGTGTGTTTTGTTCGTTTGTTACATTAAAAGTTTCCTTTCTATCTTGATTAGATAGACATGTAAAGAACCCATCCTGGAACTCTCCCTATGCCAACTAATAGGTGAAACCCCAACACCTGAAAGGTTTTTAATGTGGGAAGATTGGGGTTTGTGGGCCATGCACAACTCTCTTGATTTCCTACCCAGTGGTCTTCTGTTGCTGGCACAAAGTGGGGAGTTTATTGTTGCTCGAAGTCAGGAGAGGCGTTAGAGGCTGGAAATGATGAGAGGAGTTGTCTGACCTTCTGCAGATCTAAGGCCCAGGTCCTGGTGTAGGTTGTGGGCTGAGGGTCAGGATCAGGCTGTGCCCTTTCCCTGATCTGTTCAGAGAGGCACTGGTCTCAGCTCCCCTCACCTGGCGGTCAAGAACCCTAAATAGGAAAGACTTATGGGGGGAGAATTTGGGAGGAAACTGAGATTAAGATTATAAACCCACAGGCTACTGAGCATCGATGAGGACCCTGCAGATAAGCTTTAAAAGCTAAATTAAGAAAATGTTCCTTGAGAACGTCTGGTCATCTAGGCAGGCTAAAAAGCCTGAGAGACTTTGGTATTCATGTCACTGGGCCTAGAGATGTGTCTCCAAGCTGCTAAGACTTGTATCCGAGCTACAAGATACCCTTATGTATATGAATACAGCTTCAGAGAATGACATTCATTTTATGTTATTGGAAATACAAAATAAATTATAGGTGCCCAACCTTAAAACTAAGGGGGGAAAGAATAAACACGGAAGTGTGGCAGTGAAACCATTGCTGGGCAAGTTGGTCATCTATTAAATTGATTTTATGAAAAGTACCTTTAGAAAAAGCCAAAGGGTTGGTCACTTCAGTGGTGGGTCAGAGGTTTCCACACACCTCCGTGGAGCTTCTCTTGAGCTTTTCTACACAGACAGGATGAGAGGCCTGAGAAACAGTGCCACGCAGCTGCTTCTGCCTGATCTTCACATTGCTAATGAGAAGAGACCTAGCTACCTTGGCAACACTCTGGCCCAGGAGAACATAAGCCTAGGGCAGGGTAGCCTTCCCCATGATGTCAGAGGGAAACAAAGGTAGCCAGGCTGAAACTGGAACACAGAGGCTCTGCTCCCAATATGGCCCCTGGATACCTCCCAGCTCTCCCTGTCCACTGAGACCCACATAGCAAACTGGAAGACATCCTCTCTGCTGCTAAGAACCTTTACCCTGGTGGTTGTCTAAACCCTGAGCGACAAAGACTCTTAGGAATTATCTGGTCCAACCCCCTCATTTCCCAGACCAAGTTGCTGGGTTCCAAAGAGTGGAAGGAATTTGGTCTCTATCACTAAGAATGTCAGTGACGCAAACTGCCCCAGCTGGGTTCAATGTACCACACTGAACCCTGACAGGGGACCCGGTTTCCACTGGCTTTGTGGGGAAAATGAAAATAATTATACACACAGTATTTTCTAGTGGGTGGGAATGCCTAGTGTTTTTTAATCCACGAAGCAGAAACATTTGCCAACCAGAGAGCCAACCAAGTGATACTGGATTAGAGCAACGGTAAAGGAAAATACGATGTGTGCGCGCTGCTGCCCACCTTCGTGGGGTTTATATCACATTCCCTACAGACTGTCAAGTCAACAGCAGTTTTCACTGGCTGGGATTTAAATGGCAGGGAATTAGAAGGCGCCTTTAACAAGCTGCAGCAGAGACTTGGGACCTGCCCCTCCCCTTCCACTCTGCCAAGCCAAAGCTCAGGGCCCTAGGACGAGTCTTCCTGGCTCTCTAAGCCTCAGCAGGTTCTTCCCTGATAGAGATGGTGCAGCCCATCATGTTCGGAGTTGTTTCAGAAATGACAAGTGGTGGCCCTCCTTTGTGAACGTATCAGAGTGACTGTTTTCCAGGTGCTCCATTCATGGGATCTCATGGCTACCTGCAGAAAGACAAATAGGTAAACCTGGTAGGTTTAGTGACAGCCAAGGTAGGGGCCATGACTGAAGCATGACCAGAGACCAGGAGTCCAGGGGACAATTGCTCTCACCGGGAATGCTGAACCTGAAGCGGTTGGGATTGTCCCAGGTAGAAGAGCTGTAGAATCAGATAGTCTAGGTCTCCAGATCTCTCTGGTCACAACCTTGGGAAGTTCATGTTAGTTCTCTGACTATAAAAAGTAAACTAATACACCCACCTGCAGTGTCATTATAAATATTAAAGCAACTAAACTGCCATTATCAATCTCATTATTACTAGAGGTACTATCAAACAGCTCATCCACTGATGTGTTCAGCCACTCAGCCCCTAGCAACCTATGGGTGAGAGGTCAGTACCATCCCTAAATCATTGTGAGGGTTTCCTGGAGGTCACCTGGCTTCTACAGTTCACAGGACCGGCAGGTGCCGCGCTTGTGTGTCTGACAGGGAAGCCTCAGATGTGTCTACTTAACCTGCATCCAGCCCTACTGTCCCAAATGACTGATCCTTAGTGTCTAAGAAAATATGGATTTGCTATCTTGCAGCTCTGGAGATTAGACGTCCTGAAGTCTGCTGGACTGCACTGCCTCTGGAGATTCTATCGGAGAATCTGATCCCTTGCCTTGTCCTGTTTCCAGAAACCACTTCCATTCCTTGACCCTTGACCCCTTTCTCAACATCATTGCAAGTCCTGCTCCTATGGCCACACTTTCTTCCTCTCTTAATCCATGTGCCCTGCCTGTCTCTTTTAAAACCCTTGGTATTCCACTGGGCTGCTCATTTGCTGAGGACAGTCTGTACACACCTACCTCAGAAGATCCATGGGTGGATTTTGAGAAAGGAGATACCATTATTCCAGCCATGGCCCGAGGTCTTGGGTAAACGCCTTTACATGAGAAACTGTAAAGCACATGTAGAATCAGGTAGTCTAGGTCTCCAGGTTTTTCTGGTCACACCGCCTTGGGAAGTTCATGTTAGTTCTCTGGCTACAAACGTAATTAAATACAGCCGGTGCTGATACTGTTACTGGTCCTAGCGAACGGAGACTTCCAGAACACTTCCTTATTTGCCAGAAGCTGCTCTGTAGGACCATGAGGAGCTTTGCCACACACAGGGTCAGATGGCCCCCTGCCTTAGTCCGTGTTGTCCTGGAAGCTAACACCGAAGAAAGGATGCTGCTGTAAGAGTCTTCCTGTAGGTTCATGAGCCCAGGAAAAGAAAAGTCACTAGAGTATGTGAGGAAGTTAGTCCCCATCGCTGTAGGCGGCTGCTTTATCCAGCTGGAGGCAGAGTTGGGGCAACTGTGGAAGACTTGCTTGAGGTTGTCATCTGGGTGTGAACACACCAACCCCATCAGCCCTTGTTGACAGCTTTTTCTGGGAGTAATAGCACCAGGCAGAAGTCACTGCACCTCAGCTGCCACACACACACAACAGGAGGTCAGAGGAGACCATATACAGATACCCACCAGTGCTGGAGGTTGGCAGCTAGGCTGTGTGCTGACGTGACAGGGGTTGAGGTGGGGAATGACTTTCATCCAGTAGAGATCTTTCGTCCCCTCTTTGTGTAGATATTTAGGGTCTGCCCTCAACCAAAATGATACAGAAAGTAATAAAGGACTCTGCATCTGCCTAAGGAGAAGGGCAGAGGGTGGCCTGGAACTCACGCAAGCTGTTGAGTGACTATCCAGGGGCTGTAGCCATGAGGGCAGACGCTAGGTAGGTCAGTGGCCACAGTGACCATTCTCAAATTCCTGTGCCATTTGCTGCCAGTCTCCCTAGAGGCTCCTGTCCACATTTTTTCTCAGTTGCCACAAAGTGGTAGCTCCAAGCATTGAGGAATTTTGTTATTTTATATTAGAGAACTGTGGGTTTTGTTTGTTTCTGTCACTGTTGTTGTTTGGTTTGGTTGGGTTTCTTTTCTGTTCTTACCATTGTTTGGAAAGGTTTCTAGATGTCTTTGGTGTTTTGGCTTGGTTTGTATTGCATCTCCTAGTGAAATAAACACATATATGTCACCTTCCCAGAACCCTCATCTCCTCATTCTAGTACAATCTGGCTTTCCCCTGCTTCTCCATGGTAACGGCTCTCTCAGAGGTCACTGATGGATTCTGAACTCCCAAACCTAATGATGGCAAGTCTTTCTGCAGTCCCAGTCAGCTTTCTGGGCTAGCCAGTGCTCACTGGCATCTTTCACCAGCCCTCTCTTCCACGTGGTTGCCATGGTGTGACTGAGTGCTGGTTGCCCGCTGCCTGCCTATTGATCTGTGTCCTGAACTGCGTTCTCTTCCTTCGGTGGACTCTTGGATACTTCCCTGGAGTTTCATCCTCAGCGTCCTTCCCTTACCCGTCCCCACTTTTTCAGCTAGATCCACAGATGTTCCCCAAAGCCCAACCCTCACTTAGTTCTTCCTTACATATGGGTCAGTTCCATGTAAACAACAGACTCTGCAACATAGAATTCAACCTCACCTTTACCACCAATCTGGCTCTCCCTCCAGGGTGGACTGTCTAGTTTAAGTGATACTTCCCATTTCAAGCCAGATGTGAATTTATTGTCAGGCCTTCCTCACTCTCACCTGATACCCCTGATAGACACCGAGTCCTTCCTCGGCCTCTTCCCCTGTGCCAGCTCCTCTTCTCTGCTGCCTAGCTATTTTATCTGCTTTATCTGTTGCTTAGGCCTCCATCAGACCATTGCTGGCGCAGTACATCTGTGCCTGCAGCTTGACAGTCTAATTACAATACTATCATTATACAGAACAGCAGCTACAGGGGCAGTGACAGACATCGCATGCTGACCTCTGTGGTTGAACAGATACCAAAGGCCAAGGATCCTGATGCACTCAAGGCCTTCCTCTGCTCCTTGTAGAGCAGTGTTAGTTTTCAGTTACACTTTAACACATTGCCACCGTGTACTTTAAAACAACACACATTTATGGTCTTATGTTAATAAGATAATGAGTGTTAGGTCAGAAATCCAAAATGGGTCTTATCGGACATCCTTTCTCTCATGGAGGCTCCAGAGAAGACAGTTTCATTGGTCTCTTAAATTCCCAGTGTCCTTCATTCTTTAGCTAGTGGGTCTTTTCTGGATGATATTACTGTCACTGCCACAGCTCTCTCTGCCTCTGACCCTAGCACCTCCCTCATAGAAAGACCCTTTGGGTCACATTGAGTCTGCCTAGAGCATCCAAGATAAGTTTCCTACCTTGAGGTCCTTAATCATAGCCACAAAGCTTCTCTTGTTATAAAAAGTAACACATAATTTTGAAAATCAGAAAGTGGAGATTGCATTAGTTACTTTTTAAGGTTGCTGTGAGTGACCAGAAAACCTGACAGAAGCAATTCTTATAAAGAGAAGCTTTTTGGGCTTGAAGCTTGAGAGAAGACAGTCTATTGAGGCAGGGGATTTAATAGCCATAGAATCATGTGTCTGAAATGCGTCAGGTCTCAATAAACCAGGAAGCATAGAGCTCAGGTAGCAAGCAGAGATAGGCTATAGCTCATAAGTCCTACCTTGTCCCAAGCAAGCCACTTCCTTCAGAGAGACTCCACCTCCTCAAGGTTCCATGGCCTGCTAAAATAGCACCACTGTCTTAGCTAGGGTCTCTATTGCAGTGAAGAGACACCATGACCAGGGCAACTATGATAAATTTAAAGATTTAATTGGGACTGGCTTACACTTCCAGAAGTTCAGCTCATTATCATCATGGCAAGAAGAATGCAGTGTGCAGGTAGACATGGTGCTAGAAAAGGAGCTGAGAGTTCTGCATCTTGATCTGGCTACAAACAGAACAGAAGACTAGCTTCCTGACAGCTAGGAGGAGGATTTCAAAACCCACCCCCACAGGGACACACTTCCTCCCACACAGCCATACCTACTCCAACAAGGCTACACCTCCTAATAGAGCCACTCCCTGGGCCAAGCATATTCAAACCATCACAAGGATACTAAGTGATTGAACACATGTATCTATATACAGCATTTTACACTCAAGCAATAATGTTCTGTCTCTGGCCCCCATGGGCATCATCTCTTAGTTCAAACCCCAATCCATACAACTTCAAAAGTCCCCATAGTCTTAACAATCTCATTCATAATTCCAACATCTTCTGAAACTGAAGGCAAATTCTTAACTGTAAATCCCTATAAAATACAAAACCATATGGCTTATACCCAATATACACACAGTAAACACACACATTTCAAAAAGGGTTATATAACAACAAAAAAAGACCAGATCAAAGTAATTTCAGTAAGACAAGAAAACTCCACAGCCTGCCGTTTCATGTCTGGCATCTGGCACTCACACGTCATCACCTGGGCTCCACCTATGGCTCTGCTGCCGGCAGTGCACGTGGCCTCTTTGGGACCACCTCCACAAGAAAACCTACAGTCTTCATGCACAGTTCTCATTCTCAGAATCTCCAACATCCGAGGTCTCCTTTCCAGTTTAGGCTTCAGCTTCCTAGCATCATGTGATGGCATCTGAGGGCTTCTTTGCAAAAAAATATGACGCTCAACATTGCCTGGCTTCATTAGATTTTTCCAGAACATTGGCTCAAACCTTTATGATTTCAAAACTCTTGCATTATACATGCCTGCAAAGTTCACACCACATGGACGCTGCTTCCTGGTTTTGCTGCATGCCCTAGGTGGAGCCTGTTTGACTTTCACCTCTGCAGTGACCTTTGGTGTGTGGAGGGGAAACACGGGGAAAGCATTTCCCTAGGTGGCTTTGTCAGAGCAACTCCTAGTAAAAACTCTATTCAGACACTCTTCTCTGGTCTCCTCTTTTTAAATAAAGTGAGTTTATAGTGTTGCATCCTAGAACTTCTAATGGATCAGCTTTTAAGTCTGAGGGACCATTTCTACTGTCCCAATGCAGGGTGTGTGTTTGGTCTTCAAATGCACTAAGCACTTTAAAAATTACTGCTACTTTGTCGATAAAAACATTGCCCTTAACTTTTTAATTCATGGCCTTTGCCTTGACACCTGCAAACCTTCTTCACCATTCAGCTGCATTTTCTGTTCTTACAAACATAGCTAAGGCCATGAGCAGTCTTGCCCTAGCCTGAAATTTGTGCTGTCGTGATAGCCCTCCACCAGCCAACTCAGTCCGTTACTTTTATATTTAGATTGACTTGAAATTTCAAAACATGGACAGAAGAAAACCCTAATCTTTGTCAGAGCATAATATAAATGGCTTCAGTGCAGTTATTGATATAGAGCTGTTCCTCCTGAGAATGTACCCCAGCCTTCACAGTCTGCCCTGTAGGTCTGGTCTTCCAAATCCCCATGAGAACCGCCCGGTAAGCTGCACTTACAGTGTCACTGTGTTCTCTAGCCTTCAGCCCCGAACTCTTTCATAGTCCTCCCCCAAACCACTTCAAAAGACCTGAAAGCCACAGTCAGGTTGGTTCTGTTAATGACTCTAGCTTTCAGACCACTTCGTACATGACTTTTCTCATCACTGTGATCTGTCTATCACTGTATCTATCTATTTGTCAAGAGGTGAGTTAAAAGAGGAAGGAGTTTTGGGGGGAAGTAATGTTCAGAAGAGCACACTATGCTATAACAAGGAAGGCATGACACAGCTCTTGGGAGTAGTGTGTGGCATGATCGTACTCCTCCCACATTCGCAAACCAAGAAGCAGAGAACACTTGGGTCTGAACGGATTTAAATCTGTATATCCTGCACCCTAAAACCACATTTCCTCCAGCTAGGCCTTCTCTCATAAGGGTTCCACAACCTCCCAAAATAGTGTCCTGGAGCAGGACCTGTGGGTTCTGAGTGTCTGTTTCCTCCTTAGAGCTTAAACTATTTATCATGGGCAAAATGTATGTGCTGGCCTTGGTGCTCCAGGATAGCTCTGGACTTGAGACAGCTTGAGTAGCGGCTTTCATTCTGAAGGCTGGATATGTTTATCCATTTAGAAAGAACAAATTATTTTTATAAGTGAAAAGGTTTATAAACTTTAAGTTTAAAAAGAATATTAAAAATTACTAGTGAACTTGAAATCCTGGGTGGAATGAATAATTTTCGAAAATACATGGATTTTACCAAGAAGTAGGAAACTTAAATAGACTAATTAGCACAGAATAATATTTTTTTAAAATGTGCCAGTATTCTACTGTTCCAATGTGCAACTAGCATTATTATTTAAAAAAATCACATTTAACCTGGCACTATATTAATTTCTTTTTTAAATTGACAAATAAAAATTATATGCATATATATGTACATAAAATGTGAAACATAGTTATTTAAATATGTACTCATTTGAGGGCACATTTTAAGGGCTCCACCTAACAGCCTGCCACTTTTTCTGTGTAATGAGGAAAGCCCTGGTGACCAGACAAAGAAGAGCTTTAGTTGAGTAGTCCATCTGTGGTACAGTGATCAGAGCAGGTTCCGATCTCAGTTCTGGAATGGCAGGGACACAACCCTTCCAGTCAGAGGCCAAAGTGAAGGTGGCCTCTCCCTGGGCCAGGACCAGGCTGATCCGAGATGACTCCGTTGCCATACCAGGGAGTGGTTTGGAAATGATTCTGGCGGTGCGGAGCATGCCTGGGGTCAAGGAACAAGACTGCGCTCCCTGATTAAGGGTCAACACAATGGGAGAAAACTTCCTTTCTTCTGGCTGTGATTGTAGCTGTTGGGGACTCTGGCACTCCTGCAGCTGTCCTGTCAGCAGCCAACCCAAGATGGCACCGAGGTGGGAAGGACAAGGACTCTAAATGGAAACCTGTGGGTGCTGAATCACTCAGTCCTGAAACTCGCTTTACCTTCCAAACCTGCTCACACTGACGGTGAGTTTCCTGTTGTTTCAACAAATTTCCCGAGCACTTACCAACCTCTGGGCCTGAAGACAATCCACCCCTGCGTAGCTCAGTGGGAGCAGGTAAGAAAGTCTATGAGAAAACACGTTTCATAGCAACCAAAGGGCGCCAGAAAAATCAGGCTGCAGTGGTCATAGTGCTTATTACGTTTTGGTAATATGCATTGGTCAAGCTGGGCGGAGCCAACCATAAACTCTATGCCATGAATTGATTCACAGCTCTAGATTCAGCCTCATTATTCAGGCACCATGGGACATCGGGACAGTTCTGCCTTTGCAACATCAAATATGTTCCCTACAGAGAACAGAGGTGGCCCAGTTCATGTCCAGGGAAAAGCACAGCAGGAAGGAAACAGACTCTCAAGCCCTGGAACCCAGAGCTCTCCACACAGACCAGCCTCACTGGCAGTGGCCGAGGTCCCAGACTCCTGAGGCCTCTGCTTCCTTACGTTTCTGTGCCTCGCACTGGACTCATGTCTGGGGAGACACTGAGGCACTGGGTCATCCACTTGGGGCTGTCTGTCCCTTCCATCTCATCTATCTCTACAGAAGGAATCTGGAAGCACTAAGCCCGTGTGTGGCTCTCCTCCCTGAATCTCTGAGCAGGCAGCCATGGGAAAAGAATTGCTATGGGGGAAATTCGGTGGATTGCAGCCTCAGCCAACCCACTGAGCTGAGGACCAGAATACACGTATGGCAGTTTCTCTCTAGCCCACAGAAAAGGGAAAGAGACATGGGTTTAAAACCAAATAGGTAAACATTATTCATTTGACCAAAAGTTGTTCTTTGTCATGTGGAGCATGATAGGGACTCTTCACAAAGCCATTGTCATCACACATTGAGAGTCTCAGACACACTGGGACATCTGTCTGCTGTCACCTTCTGTGGGAGGATTTGTCTGTCCTCGCTCCTTTTAAGTTAGGCGTGTCCAGTGACTTATGTTCACCAATGAAACGGAAGTAAAAGAACAGGTCACTTCCGGGCAAAAGTCCTGAGAGACAACGAGGCATAAATTTCCTCTCCCAATTCTGAGGTCCTGGAAGTGAATGTCAAGACGGAGTTTACAAGTAACGGGAGTGAAAATTGAGCCATGATTGTATGGAGCTGGGAGATTTGCAGAGCTGTTCATCTTTGCAAAGGAGTCTGGCTAATACCATTCCTAGAAGGACTCCTCTTTCTTTTTTCTAGCAAAAAGAAAAAGAAATGCCAACAGTCCCAAAGTTATTGTTGTTTTATGGTTTCTGTTTGTTTTCTTTTACTTCGGACAGTTACTTACCCCTGGGAATACACATTTTGGACACTAACACTCTGATAACTGGAGCATAAGGTGTTTGGTTCAACATTGTGAACAGCTTTCAGAACAAAGACCCGTCAACCTCAAGGCCACGCCCTTCGCCTCTGCACAATAGATAAATAAATGTGCATATCAGGTTCCCACAGAGGATTTCACACAGCCAGGCTGAAGAAAAAACATTTTTTTCTTCTAGCTAAAGGGGAAAAAAAGGTTGTGTGGCACTGGGCCTAGTGACAGGGAGGAAATTCAAGGCCTGTGTGGCCAACTTTAGTAAGGCCCTAACTCAAAAAAAAAAAAAAAATTAAATTAAGCTAAATGTAAAAGGGCTGGATTTATAGCTCCCTGGAAGAATGCTCCACTGGCAATGTAAAAGGCCAGGGCTCACTCTAAAACACGGGGGTGGGGGATGGGGGACTGGGGGTGAGGGGGATACTGTAGCAAAGATTGTACCAGCCCTAGGGGTATAATGAAGGTTACACTCCTATTTTTGGATTTTCAGTTTTGTGGGGCACTCGGAAGGTCCAAGAGACAAAGACAAGAGATAGATTTTTTTAAAAGCCACCCAATGGGCACAGTGTGAGACAGTACGTGAAGGCTGAGGCAGACAGGGACACCGGGGGCTCCTTACAGCATCCTGATACTTGCATTGCAATCAGGACAGAAGTCTGCCTTTCAGAGAGCTGGGTATGGGGTTTTCACCTGTAATCCCAGCGTTCAGGAGAATGAGCTCCCAGCTAACCTGAGCACTTGATGAGACACTATAGGGAGAGAATAGAAGAGAAGGAGAGAAAGGATATAGGGTTGAAGGAGGGACACGCTTGAGTTTGGCACCTTCAGAAGCCCTGATGTCTACTCCCCCTCCTTGCCAATATACATCTCCCTGTCCCTTTCCCACCTCATAAATGGCAACTTCAAGTGGCTCAGGCCTGAATTCTCAGCATCTCTTTCTCCCCAAGCCTACCCCATAAGGGAATCACACCACCTCTGCCTTTAACATTAATTTCAGTGGATACCCTTGGAGCCGCATACCTGGTCCAGGATACCAGCCTTCTCTTACCTGGATTATTGCAGTAGCCTCCTATGTGGCTACTCCTTGTCTACTCTCAAACCCCAAGTCCCAGCCATTCCCCGTTCTCTACATAGCCAAAGGAGCCTCTAAATACAGGGTCAGCTTGTTTCCCTCCAGACCTACAGAGTCTTCCCACAACATTCAACTGAAAATCAAGGTTCATGCCACAAGGGCCCAGTTTACTACCATTGTCTCTCACCAGCTCTTGGGCCTCATCTGTTTCTCCTTCCCTTTTGCTCACTCCAACCATCATGAGTGTCTTCTGGATAAATCTGACCCACCAATTGTTGGGCTGCATAACCTTTAATAGCTCTGTCCTCTGAGGCCATGTATCTGTGTTCCTCCATCATTTCCACCTTCTTACCTGAATCGTCACCTGGCTTTTATATGCCACAGGTTGGCAAACTTTCTACCAAGGGCCTGATGGGAAATACTTTAGGTTATACAGACCATATATTCATTATCACAACTGCTCAGCTCCATTGTTGTAGTCAGTCAATGGCCTCAATGTGTAAGCAAATGAACTTGGATGTGTCTCAATAAAACTTTATTTATAACACAAATTAGAGCTGACCTACGGGCGCAGTCTGCCAATTGCTGTCGGCAGCTTCCTACGACGCAGGCTTCAGGAAAGGAAGTTTGGGGTTTGGGGTTCATACTCTGTGATACCTACCCACCATGCTGCATGTCAGGAATCAATAGTTATTGAATTGATATCAGTTGCTGAATGAGTTGTCTGGAGACTTTGAGTTTAGGGACCTGGCTAAGAGTTTGCACTTTCTTCTCAAGACAAGTTTGCAAAGACTCTTTGGCAGTTTTAGCGATATTCAGGACTGCTGATTGACAGCTCTTATCTGCAGTCTGCAATTCTCAGAATGGAGACATTTTGAGACAAACGACAGCCACTTGCTTGGCTCACTGTTTACGGCTCTCATAAGAGCACTCAGTGTGTACTGCACATCACACATTGAGTTGGATGTGTGATGATGCGCCCGGCTGCTGCCAACAAAAACACGTTGGAATAAAATCATCAGCTCCACAAACGCCCAGAGATGTCACTCCAGATACCCCGTGGGAAAAGAGGAGCCTGCTGTGGCTTTTCACAGGAAAGGCTCGAAGACCCACCGTTGGCACTGGATGTGAGTGTGCGCAGAGGCTAAGATGTGGCTAAATGAACCGTCAAGACTGAAATCGCTGAGAAAGGACCAGCTTGAATCTCAGAAAAGAACGTCTCTCTTAAGACATTTCATGTTACCATAATAGAATTCTCCTTCACAAGCATTCCACAGGGCGAGCACCTCCACTGTAACTTGGGTTTCTCACCTTCGTGCAATGGGAAAAGTGACCCTGGCAGGACTCACTAGCCTTCTTTTTTTGCTGCTGCTGCCTTAGTGACAACGTCTGTGATCTCATAATTATTTCATTCTGCATGTCTGCAAAACCACCACAATACAGACATAGCTTCCAAGTTCTTCCATCAGCTCAAGGTGCGTATGGCATATGGAATGCCTGGTGCTGAGTGTATTCTTGGCTTATACATCTGATACCTGGACAGTCGAAAGTGTATGATACCAATGTCCTGGCAAGGACACACACACACACATACACACACACAAGCGAAAAATGAAAAGGGAAGTACCCACGTGCAGGAGGCCCCCAAATGTGAGGTGGCATCACCCTATACAACCCATTTCCTCGATAATCAATGTGCTCTGAGAAATCATAGTCTCTTTTAATGGCAACGTCCTTCATGGTATACCTACCAATCTCTAGACCCCACCTCCTCACCTTCACCTCCTCCACCCTGCCACACTAATGAAGAAGCTTCTGGAACACGCAAGCCAATCTATACCCAGCACTCCCATTCCGGTTCGGGCTGAGCATGAGAAGAACGTGCTCCTTTGTCTGATAAAGGTGGTTGGACGAAGACCGTGTTTTAGAGAAATATGGGCAGGATATCCAGGTCTGGACCTGTATGTGTCCATATACCATGGACATTCTTAAAATCCAGTCTGGAAAAGCGGTCCCTTCCCGGCAAGAGGGGAACACTGAAGGATTCTTAGGAATCAGTTGTTACGGCAATGAAAGTTATCTGTAGTCAGATGGAGACAGAGAGCAGATGAGCAAGTGGATGTGAATGAGTGTGGAAGAGACAGATGACAGGTGTAAGGTCAGTGCTGACCCCCCCGAAGGCATGGTGCAACCCCGAGAAGACTTTAAGTAGAAAACACCTTCTTTCATCTCTTTTCAAATGAAACAAATGGAGGAGTCGGTAAGAACAGTCTTAAGGATAAGGAGCTACTCAGACTGCCACTTCTCCAAAGGTCCCTCTTTAGTACATGGGATGGTGTCACCATGATATGGGTACAGCTGTATGGACCTTCACACCAAAGACAAAGAAGCATTCTAACTCTCCCTCAGATCAACCCCAGTCTGCTCTGCCACCTTCCCAGGTAACTTCACCTGGAAAGAAAATCATTCCGACTCAGAGGGCTCATCTTTCTTCACGTCCGATAGTTCTGACCTTAGCACCAGGTTACCTAAATTTGGGCCATGACTGCTATTTGCTAACTCAAGTAAATTTGAGATTTCTGAAACTATAGACTGTGCTTTGCAAAATACAGCATCTTCCTACGTAAGTAGTATGATGTAGTCACATAGTATGTAATCAATAAATATTCCTGGAAGGAATGAATGATAGGTCTGCAGTCATTCCTCTTTATCCTCCAGTTCCTCATACTCAGATACAATCAACCAAAGAATACAAATATCACATTTCTCATTGTCTGCTATCTAGTCACCTAGACTGGTTGTGTATGAACATGAACAGATATCTGTTTTCCATTTTCCTCTAAGTAATACAGACTAACAGTTATTTACATGAAACTTTGACTATTTCATGGACCACAAATAATCTAGAGAATATTCAATGTAGGAAGAGTAAAACAATTATGTTATGAACACTACACCATTTTAATATAAGGGACTTAAATTTATGCAGATATTGATATCAACAGAATTTTCAGGAACCAATCCCCAACTGACAATGCTATCATAAGAATTGAAATTGATTATGATGAGATTAAAAATAATATTCCTTAAAACTTTTTATTTATTATTATTGCATGTAAACATGATTATGTAAGGGTATGCATGTCATAGTGCACATGTAAAAAGAGATCAAAAGGCAACTTTGTAGAGTTGAGTCTCTCCTTCTACCCTTATATGAGTTTCAAGGGCTAAACACAGGTCACCAGGCTATGTGGCAAAAACTTTTACCCACTGAGCCATCTTATGAAGCTCCCAAATAATTATATACAAGGACATTTTGATTTTTATGGAGAGAGACAAAGTGTGTGGGTAATAAAAGGATCCCAAGAATTTGGGTAAGAAGGACTATGGATCAACCCCTGTAGAATACATTTTCAAAATCTGATCCTTTATTTTTCTTTTCCATATGCAAAATAAGTCCAATCAAATTACTTTGAAGATCCTGTATAGTCCTGAAGTTCTATTATTGAGGTCAATAGACTCAAGACTTAATATTTATTTATTTGTTTGTTTATGTGTTTGGACGTTTTGCCTGCTAGCATATGTGCATGCCTGATTCTCACAGAGACCAGAAGAGAGTGTGAGATCTGGATTAATAAGATGGTTGTGATGTTCTGTGGGGGCTGGGAATGGAACTCTAGTCTTCAAGATGAGCAGCCAGTGCTCTTAACCACCAAGCCATGATCCACACCATGTAGTGACTACGTGAATGTTCTAGAAAAATTAGTGGAATATTTTTTTAGTTTAAAAATTTTTTGAGGGACACTCAGTACTAGGCCACTGAGAAGATCTTATCAAGCACAGGATGGGCTGAGTGAGAGATGAGTCTACTTCCTTATTTACTTGGAACTCACAAGTCAAAAGTCCATAAAGCAGCCACACCTTCCACAAAAGCCAAGGACACTGGAAAACCTGAATCAACACTACTCAGAATCATCTTAGAATGTGGAAGTAGGAGAGACACAGGGGAAATGCCTCCAGTTCAGTAGGGAGCCCTTAGCCCTACCAAATACATGGTTTGGCACACTGGCCTGTGTCATAATGAAAGATCCACCAAAGAAATGAAAATCCTGTGGCTTCCAGAAATGCTATGGCAAAGTGGGAGATCTAGACCAGATGGGCCTGTCTTCTTAGCTTCTCTAAGATTCTTCTTTAACTCTTGCCACCATCTGCCATGTGTGGCCATCGGCCATTTGCGTTCCTGGATGCTGTATTCTCCCAAAACTGTACTTCTTTGTCTTGGGACCCCATTTTCCAATACAGGCTCAACAAACATCCATTGAATGAATGTATGAATGGAGGAATGAATGAATGAGTACTGGCCCTTCAAATCTATCTTTAGGTTACACTGATGTGTGAGAAAAGGAACGCTAGTGATATGCTACCCCAAACTCACTTCCAGGTTAAAATCAATTATGACAGTTGGTTATTTATTAAGAGAAAAGTGGGTCTGCCAGCATGTGATCGATCTTCCTTCTTCTCTCTTGATTTCTCAGTCAGCTTGGGTTAAAATTACAAAGACCTGTGCGCAATGAGCCCCCAGCTTTACCATCAGTTCTGCCTATGGGTCTGATCCTCTCTGAGGTATTGCAGGCAATACAGCTGAACTTTGGGGGTGAGGGGGTAACACACTCTGTGTGGCAGCCGTGACTGACTTCCATTGGGGTTTCTGCCTCTCCACACAAACCCTGTAGTATGTGGTCTCCCCCAAAAGAGCCCCGTAGTGGGCTCTGATGGGGAGGGGGAAGCTAGAATCCTCTTCAACAGATGTCACCATAATTAGACAACTCATTATATCAAAGAATCAGAGAAGGAGATTGACGCGGACACAAATGTGAGCATATTGATAGCTTCTCTGCATGTGAGTTTGTGAGATCTTGGAAACGGATTTCCTGGACAAGCCTCAACGGATGAGTCAGCGCTTGGAGCCTAGGGAGATTTTCCACAATGAAATTCAAGCGCTAGAAAAGCATCCTGAGCTTGTTCCACCTCCACCCCACCCCAGGACCATTCCCAGGGCAGCCATGCCTGGAAGCCAGTGCGGCCATGTCCCTATCTGCTACCCTGCCCTGTCCTGCCGTGCCCTGGGAGAAGTCTAGCAGCAAACCTGGGTGAAGGAGGCCAGAAGGAGTAATGTGCCCAGGGAGACAGACTCTGTGGGCATGGGCTAAAGCTGACTTATAGTCCAACAGCACGATGGCTGCTCCAGTCTGTCCTGAGAGTCCTGGGAACCAACAAATGGCAGGGGGGCTCTCCTGGGTTAACGATTTCCCCAGGGAGGTCCTCATGATTCCCCAGCAAGGATGAAGTGGCCAACACAAGCATTCCCACAGGACCCAGCTCATTTGGCCCTTCCTGCTTCTGAGTTAAGAACTTCCCTGGGAAGGGCCTCCCTGGCTCTCTAGTAAAGACAGAGTGCCCCATGAATAGTATTCCCATGGGACCTTGTTTTGTTCTGTGGGAGCACCCGGGAATGTATGTGCCTCTTTGGTGGCAGACCCTTGGTGGTGTTTGGTTTCATGATCATTTGTGCAATGTGAACATCCTAAAAATGGGTAAATCTAAAATCCAGAACGGAATGGAGAGTTGACACCGCACACATGTGGTCCTTTGCCGAGCTCTTTGCATCCATGATTCCTGCCCACATCCTGAGATAAACTTTCTAGTGATGCCCCAGACAATCATTCTGCCCTCAGAAGACCTCCTGGGGTCCAGATGCTAATCCATACTTAGTATTTCCTCCTTAGGAGAAACTTATGGGGACAGAGGGTACAAGCAGGAAAGGCCACACCTGCAAGAGTTCCTACTGCTGTGGTGTTACATACAAGGGTAGCATTGGGAGGTGCTGTGGACATGGATGAAGTGAGTAGTTAAGTCACTCTGAAGATATCTCCAGAAAGAATTATGAGGTGCACTCTCCTGTCTCTGCTTCCTGAATCATTCTCAGCAGACAAACCCAGTCGGTGTCCAATTTAGATCCGAACCTCAAAACTGAACTCCATAGCCCTTTGTTTTTTATTAGTTAACTGGGCCAGATATTTTGTCCTGGTGGTGACAGGCTGAGAAATACAGCTTCTCCATGTTTACAAACTTGGGCATTGCAGCTGGGCTTGCACCCTTTGTCCTTATCTCTACCCCAGCATTAGCACTGCCCTTACCCTCAGCAATGGCTGCTCTCTGACAGAGAAACCAAAGCTGATTGAAAGGGAACTCTCTCAGCTCACGGTCATAGAACTCTTGTCCAACAGCCACAGAAGGACTTAGGTGGCTGCCACCCATGTCATAGAGTCATAGTCTGTCTTCAACTGTTCTCCCTGATCCTCTCTTCTGCCCTGCCCATTAGACTTTTCCCAGTGGTTACAAGGCCCCATCCATCTGACATCACTCTCCCCTTCCAGTCTATAGCTCACACACCCTTCGCCTGAACCTATTAAAAGACCCTCCAACTTCCTGAACTTGGCATTCACAGCTCTTTCCAAGAGTCTTGAGAAAAATCCCTTTCTGGAACCCTAACATCCCTAGGCGCTGTATCTTTCTTTTCCTGTTTCTCTTGCTTCCAGATCTGATAATCTAAGGAAGGACTCTCAAATCCCACCTTTCAGGGAGCCTTCTGGGCTCTGCCTCACCCTGCTCTGCGGCAGCCTGGCACCATCCTGGAAACACACTCTGCTGCAGATGAAAAGCATGGCTGTGTTTGCCCTGCCCTCTCCCATTCCAGAAAGTTTCCCAGGAAACCCAGCAGTGTGAACCACAGAGCTGGTGCCCTGGGCCCTAAAACAGTGTTGCTCACTGGTGATTTACTGGAGAAGGGAATGTTATTTTCTAGGTACGAGAAGATAGTTTGTATTGAGTTTCTTTCCAACATTCACTTTCCCAAAGCCTTGGTAGGTGAATCACACTATATTTTAGCCACTGATACCAAAGCTTATGAGGGCTATGCGCAGTGCTAGGGATGGGTTAGGTATGCACAGGTCAAGGAGGAAAGGAGTCCCTTTTGTTTGCAGGTTCCTTCAGTGGGGTGGAGGGCCAGGCACTCACTAGTTTAGGTACCATAGGAATATCTCTGAAATGAAAAACTTATGTGCCTTTGAAACAAAACACCCATGCACAGAAGATAAAAGTAAATCTAAAAAATTAAAAGCCACAGTTTTCCTTGTTAGTCCCTTCAGGGAGTTTTGTTTACAGGCTAGGAAAAGAAGACATAAGAAAGACACACAGTGCAGCCACTAAGGTGGGAACAGTTGTGGGAGAGGGACAGGCTTGGCCTGCACCTGTGAGACCTTGGTAAAAATGTAAAGAGACTGTCACTGACTTCAGATGTCCTACTAGCATAGCATCTCTACATGACCTTCAGAGTAGGAAGCAGGGCTGGGTGTCAGCAAGCATCCAGGCTCCATGCCACCTGTCCTGATGTGCAAGCCTGGCAGGTGTTGTTATGGTACGTGGACCACTGCACTTTACGTGTTTGTCAGCCCGAGCTGCTGTAGTGAGAGACCAGAGACCTGAGAGCTGACACCAACCGTCTTCAGACAGTCCTGGGAGCCAGGAAGAACCTCTTTCTGGTCCGTGTATGGACAGCTTCTCTGTATGACACAGGTCTCATGCTTCTTCTTATAAGGACATCACCTCTTCCGCATCAAACCTCCATCCTAGCCCTTCATTTAATTTTAGCACCTTGACACTATGTCTCGAAAGCACCAACAGTGTCATAGCTTCAACATAAATGGAGATCCCACAGTTCAGTCTGTATTAGAAGCGAAGCCTCCCACCCCCAATCCCAGGCCAGCATCCTTTTCCAAGGCCTCTTACGTCTTTGGTCTGGGCCTTATCCTGTGCCTCCAGTCTGTCCCTGCTGAGCCTTAAGGACAGAGCAGAGACCCATCTGTCCTCTCTGTCCCGGAGTCCTCTTCCTCCTCTCTTGACTCTTGGCAATTTCCCACTCTTTGGTTCTAGAACCTTGAGACTGACAATTCTAAGTGAGTATTAGCCCTTTGGGATAGAAATATGTAAACAGTAGGTTGTGGCTTGTAGGAACATGGTCGTTATTTTACAGTGTGCTGCTCGGGCTTATTGAAATCATACCTCGGTGTCACACTCAGAGAGCTGGTGTTCGCAGCCACTTGTGTTGAACATGAGGAGTCACAGACAAGTACAGGGGCTGTGACATGGGCCATCTGTAAGGGAGGTTTTTATGGTAGAGGAAGTGATGCCACCTCCCTGGCTTGGGTCAGGGAAGCACCTCAGATAGGAATCTAGTGAAGCAGTGTTCGCTTTAGGAAGGAGACCATTCGTGGAGTTTTGGGTTTCCCAGAGACGGGATGCACTGTAGCTCTCTCCCCGTCCCTGGATATATCTGAGCAGAGACAGAAGGGTGTAGTTGTTGTGGAGAAAGAGTCACAGTGGCACATAGCCAGTTATTACGTATGAGGCGACCTGTGGGGTTCACATTGCAAAAATGCAATCTGCCTTCTTAACTTCGCATCTTCAGCCTGTTACTCAGAGAAACAGAACAGCCAGGAACATTCTGGAACATTCAAGAATAGGCAGCCAGCTGTAAATGACCCAGAAACCAAAGGAGCCCACGGTGAGCAAATTTGCTGTAGTACACATCTTTCCTATTTTGAGCATTCTAAGAAGACTCTCTCTCTGGCTCCAGCTTCAGAAACAATTATGTACCCTTAGGGTTTGTAACCCACACCACAGAGAGCATGAGTTGCGTAGTACCATCGGAGAGATTCACTCAGATCAAAGCAAATCAGCAAAGATTCCCAGAGCACCGTAGTCATGCAGGAAAACCTATGATGGTGAGACTTAGTCTCTGCCGCCAGACAGGAGAGCCCAGGGAGAGTGCAGGCTTGTGAAAAGCTTAACTACAACGCCACCTCTTCTAGCAGTTATTTCTCCAGAGTTGTCAGCTGCCCCCATTCGGCAGTGCCTTCTCCAAGGACAGCATAGCCCACTGACTAAAACATCTACACGTATGACAGCCAGGTCTACCCCCAGCAATCATGACTGTAACTTTGGACACGTTGTTGCAATGCCCTGAACTTTAATTTCAACATCTGAAAATAAATTTTCTATTAGCATCGATTATTATAGGATTAAACTATGTAATATATTAACATATGGTTCACAGGGCCTAAGACAAAGTCACTTAATTAATACTTTCTACCATTAGTGATACTATTGCCGATAATAATAGAGTGGGGTCACCGTTAAGTAAAATTTCATTGCCAAAGTAAGTTCATGAATCAGAATCCATACAAATGAGTAACACTTCACACTCCTGTCTTACAGGCCATAGCAAATGTAGGCCCTTCATCCCCAACTCTCTCATATAGGAGTGGTTCACTAAGGTAACGAGTGCTTATTACAGGGCAAGAATTAGTCAAAATCTTCCTAGATGAAGCCATTTAGTCTAATTCCATATCAGTTCCATAAGGTAAGTACTAGAACTTTCTCCCTATTTGCACGTTAGGAAGCTGCAATATAGGAGAGCCACACAACCAGCACAGGGAGCTAAACCTGCACATCAACCAGCTAAGCTCTCAACACAGACTATCAACCATGGGCACAACTGTCTTTCTTAAAGTATGGGACTTAAGCTATGGCCTTGTCCTCATTTCAGCGTGTCCTGCCACTTATACAGAGCCTGGGGTGCAGTGGGTGTTGGGTAGCTATGGAATGGCTGGATTCTACCTGTTTCTCACCATAGAAACTCACATCTTTGTATCAATACCAAATCCCCATAAACGTGCAGGTGGTGGAAGGGAAAGTGAGGCTGGGGTGAGACTATCGGAGTGTGTCTCCATTTCAGCAGCCACTTTGTGCATGTCTAGCCAACTTGCAGTCCAGCTCTCCATTCTCTGAGTGCGCTGTCCCATTCTCAGTTTACACAATGACCTCACCAGAAGCCTCCGTCCCATGCAGCTGCCATCTTGTTTGGCCTTAGATACAGAATGGATGGATGAGATGTCACACTATCTCCTCCTAGGCAGCAGGACAGGTGGCAATATGTTTGCCTAGCTATTTCCTCTCAGCTGAAGCATTCCACCCGAGAGGACAATTCCTTAGACTCGGAATAAATGAAACTTACAGGATTCAAGAAGAAAACACAAGAGGTCCCTGAAATGTGCAGGGTTCACACTTTCCCCAAAGTTATATAAGCAGCAACGACCGATGTGTTTGCAAAGGAATCCCCGCTGACTGAGCACCTTGCAAGGGTTGCGGAACACAATGGGGTCGTGGCTACCTCTAGTCCCCACTTACGCTCCGGCTACAAAGCTGCATTTGAATCATGGGCTTCTAGCTCCTGTGTGTCATACAATAAACTTACTATTTTGACAAGATAGTCTTGGGTACAATAGCTTTTTTGGTCTGCTATCAGTGCCCTATCTGGGATGGATAAACATTTGTTCATGTCTCCCAGGAAATGTCACATAATGGAAGCAAGAAAAGGGCTTCACAACCTTCAGCAACTTCGGAGGAGCATCAATAAAGCAATGTTTCTCTAACTAGGGCAGAGAAGGAGACAGAGAAATATTCCAAAGGGTCTGTGAGTTCTCTCTGAACTTCCAAATGATGGATTTTTGCCTCTATGAAGATGTGGTTAAATTTAGCATTCCTGATTAAATCTTGGAGTGGCATTTATCTATGGGTATAAACATAAATATTTATAAGGCGGCTTAGCACCATGACAATCTAGCTAAGAAACAATATTAACTCTACACCCAAGGCCTAAACCTCTTTTGTTGTGAGTTTTTGTCTGGGCTTATAGTGAGATAAGAAATCTGTCCTGTAGAAAGGGCCTCACAGCCAGTTAAAGAGCTGGTATTCACCACGAGGGTCATACTATTACTGTGCCAGCAGGCACATCTTATCTAGAAGCTTGGTACTATTTATTCACATTTGGGTAAGACCACTGATGTCTTTTCTCCCACAGCAGCCTTAAAATGGCTGCTCCCATAGCAGCCAACAGAAGTAAGCTTCCAGCTTAACTACAAGTTGATTTCTCTTCAGCTTACAATCAAGGTTCAGTCCAGTGTCTTTAACAATGAGGTCTTATCAACTAATTCCTGTAGGCAATCAAGAAAAGTCTCAAGAGCCTGTATTGTTTTAGGATCCTCTGGTACCTCTCTGACCAACAGCTCGTAAGGAGGTGAAGTGTTTCACACCCAGCACTAGGGATTGTGTTTAGTAATCCTTGGCTTTCAGGAGCAGCCTTATCTAGACATGCAGAATATCTTCTTTCTAACTCTTTTTTTTTAACTTACATTTTTAATTAACTTACAAAGTAGCAAGTTTCCATATGGCTTTTTTCATACATCTTTAGTTTTAGTTAACTTTCCCTCCCCCGCCTCCCTCACCTCCCCTAGACTCATCCCTGCTTAAACTTTCCACCCTCAGAACTCCCCCTCTGTTTTCATATCTGCTGGGTGATGCTATCTTCCCTCCCTTAAGGCTTCCTGCCCCTCAGTGGCCCTCTCTTTGCAACAAATGGTGACAAACACAGAGACACATGGCTGCTCAAGGGGCTGAGTGATGGTTGAGTATCATCCCTCAAGCTCAGAAAGCATCCTGGAAAAAGAGGTAGAGAAAGTGTAGGAGCCACAGCACAGGGCTGTGGGATGCTGTCTTCTGGTCAGTGCAGTTCTAAACCAGTGGTCACACAGATGATCCTGGTTGAACTCAGTGAGTCTGGAAATTAAAAAAACAAATAAAAAATGAGAAAAAAAAGAGAGAATCCCTGAATGTGGAGAGTGGATCTGTAGGGAATGGTAATAGAGGTAGGAGGGAGATTTGAGTGGGGATTAAAACAACCACAGTGCACACAATATATGCATGAAATTGTCAAAGAATAAACTCAATGAACTGTTTTTATGTAAAATAAATATAATAGTCTTATATGTTAAAGCCTAAACCTAGTAACTCTGGCATGACAGATCCTGGATGCAGATCCCAACACTGCCACTCAACACTGTGTGTGCTTATAGCTAGGGTCCCAGACAAGATTAGAAGCAGAACGAACCCAGCAAGCTTTCCCGCTCACCTCCCTTCCACCCCATGCTGGCAACTCCCGAACCCACTCAAGTATCTTTTTGCAGTCAGGGCTTTGCCCTGGTTCAAGACTGACTGAAAGAAGCCACCCTTGGACTGAGCAGAGACCTCTGGGCTGATGTGCCCACCACCATAGCCTCCGTAGAGTACCTTGTAGCTGATCATAAATGTAAGTCTGACCAGCCCCATACAACATGAGTTAGCCATGTTTATTTATTGGTAAAGAGATGATCTTTACAAGTCACAGGTTTTGTGTATATGAACACACCTGCTCGCACAGATTTATTGTAAACCCCAAACCAACACCTGCAATCAGAGGCTGAGCGATTCAGTCAGTTCACACAATTTAGTTCACACAACCCCAGCCAGGGTCAGCCAGGGCCAGGCTCCCTTCTTTCCACAGCTCATAGACCCTTTGTGGCCTATTTATAGCATGATTTGTTTTAGTTTGGCTTGGTTTGGTTTGGTTTGGTTGGTTTTTGTTGGTGAGCTCACTGTTTAAGTCCATCAGGAACAGTGCTGAAGTTTTCAGGGAGCTATTATGAGACTTGCAGGAGATATATAAGGTGAACCTTGTTCAGGTGTGAGTTGAAGTTCAATGGCTGAGAGTTCAATGACAATGTACTGGCACAATATCAAACGAGGCGTGTCTTTTCAGTAGAAACACACTGTATAACAGGATATATGTTCTACAATGGGCAGAAATCTACCCACGGGGTGAGGAGTAATCTAGTTTCTCCTGGGAGCCATGGTTTAGTATTGTCAATGTAATGTGCCTCAAAACTTCATAGACAATCAGCCATTATGAGTGCAAAAAGAAGGCACACACGTGACCTATATGAATGAGTTTGAGATTTGCCTGTGGAGCCTGACTCAGTACCAGCACACACTTTCTTCTGAGTCGCATTACCACTCTCCCTCTCTGGTTTCATGGCAGATAGGTGGTTCCGACAGTGTGTGAAGTTGGAGTAGAGAGAAACTTCTTCAAGTATTTTACTACCACCGCCCTTTAAAAAACAAGCAAACAGGGACTTGTGTGATACAAGCTGGCCTGGAACTTTGTATGTAGCCAAGGTTGATCCTGAACCGCCGATCTTCCTCTCTACCTCCCGCGTTCTGGGATTACAGGTATATATCACCATACCCAATTAATCTGGTGCTGGGATGGTCCTGCAGCTCCGGGCCTGCCAGGCAAGCACTCCTGCCAGCTGAGCTGTATCCCCAGACCCAGGCTCCCCCCTTTGCTATGCTGTTCTGGACCATTCAGACTAGAGGTCACTTTACTATTGTAATGAAGGTCCTTTGAAACCAGTGAGCCTCCAGTCACCACTTGATACCCATCTTTCATGGTGGGACGAGGCAGGCAGCCTGGGAGTCAACACAATAAGGTTCTAAATTCAAGTTTCTATATGTGTCTGTGAAAACTCTCTGGCGTTTTTATTATGGATGCTTTAAACTCCAGCAGAAGAAAAATAATGGAAGGGGGCTTGAAAACCATCTGTACCCCTTTTGCCCCACCTCGGGCAGCAACTACAACTACTTTGAAGTCTTATCCCTCCTCACCTCATTTGGAAGAGAAACCAAAAGGCTTACTTATTTTATTCAAAATCTCTAAAAGTCAATAACTTCATGTTTTCTAGAATGTTCTATAACGTAAACTCACTGAGAAAATTAATTGAGTTACTCACCCAGATGAAATTGATACAGACCTAAGCACAACTCCTTAAAATAAGAAAAACTAATCTCAACTTTCTTGCCATTGAAGTATATATTGAAGAAACTATTTTTGAATACTAAAATAAAACTTTTTAGCATTGTTGCAAAACAAAATAAAAAATTTAAACAATTTTTTTAAAGTAGCCAGTTAAAAATAAAGGCTTTCTAAGATCTCTCCTGCCTCCACAGTTAACATATTCGGGCACAAAACAGTCAGTCTGGACTTCCAGCACCGAGCTGCAGACCCCCACTGACCCTGGAGGGTGCAGATAGACATGGTGTTTCCCTCCCACCTCAAAACTAACTCATCCATAGATGTACACAGCTGGTGAAAAGCTCCGTTTCTGTGTATGAGGGATCAGAAACAAAGAAAGTTTGTCTCATCCTCCTTCTAGAAGACAGGTGTCCCACACTAAACATCAGCAGTACTGTTGCCTCTGACACCTGCAGAGGATGCTTCATCTACAGTTCTCAGCTTCTCATGGCCATAGGCATCCCAGAACTGTGGCCATGTTACTCCAAGTTTCATGTCTCACTGTCATTCTGGTTCCTTCTGTAAGTTAACACCTCCTCGCCAACACACACACACACACACACACACACACACACACACACACACACACACCTAAATGAAGAGGCCATCCAGTAATACAGAGTGATCTCTTCCTTTAACTGAATACTTATAAAGTCTACTATTTTTTTCAGGTAGAGGACTAACCACAGGTTCTGACTAGGACATGGCACATATTCCGAGGGAAGGCTGTTTGTGTTACTCTCTTGATTGTTGTAGTCAAACACATACCAAGGAGCAACTTAAGGGAGGAAGAAGGCTGATTTGGGCTTATAGTTCGAGGGAACACAGCCCATCAGGACAGGGGAAGCATGGCAGCAGGATCTGAAGGCCTCTGTTCACAGCGATTCCACAGACAGGAAGCAGAGAGGTGCAGGTTGTTGCTCAGCAACCTTTATCCCTTTCAAGCAGATTGAGTTGCAGCCCATGGAAGGATGCTACTCACACTCAGGGTGGGTCTTCCCTACCTCCATTAACTTCATTTAGAAAATTCTGAACAGACAGCCCAGAGGTTTGTCTCCTAGGTGATTCTAGATCCCACTGAGTTGGCAGCTGAGATTAACCCTCACACCACCATTCAACTCGCTGATGATGGACTTGAGTCATTTGTGAAACCTTTTATATGCATCAGAGACTGATGTAAACCAATAAAAGGACAATCTCCAGGAAGGCAGCTACTGTGAGTGCTTTCTGCTGCTTGGTCAGGTGTAAGGGCCAGTGAGAACCAATGTCTGTATAAATTACTTCTTCCTACAGCTGAGAATGAAGAACATGGATCCAAGTTACCTTCAGATCACATGGCAGACTGAGTCCGGCATCTACAGGCCTTCCTTGACCACCCTCCCAAGTTGCCTACAGTGATCCTCACAGCAGACCTCAGCTGTCAGGCTCCAGATGAACTAACACAGCATCTTCTCTGGCTTGCCTTTTGATAGGGTCTTCTTGGCCCTTTTCACAGCATGTGCTCTCAGGACTTCTGGGTTCCCAAGGAGGGACCAGATCAACTCACAACTTGTCACTCGACCTCTGCAAAAGTTCTGGAACCTCTCTTGTTCTGGCTTCCCCACCTCTCCTCTGGAAGCTTCGGCTCAGTGTTATGAGGTGACTTTCTGCACAAACATGCTGTAATTTGGTAATTCCAACCATCTGAGCATGTTTAACTTGGCCCTGGGCCATCCCAGGATGTTTGATAAAATCTGATCACTTGGACAAATCCCAGGAAAGGAACAGATCAGAGCTTGCATTCCATGTTGGGAGCCCACCTGATGGGAGAGAGAGTGTATGTGTATGTGGAGGGGGGGATGCTGGCTGGAAAGACTGCTGAGACTTAAAACTAGGCAGAAGATTAGACCAGGGAAGCAGTCAGGTTCCTTACTCTATCACCATCAGAGAAGCTTCCTCCTGCAGTATATGAGATCTTGGAACACTCAGCCCTGAATGGGATGTATTCATCAGATCCTCAGGGCTCAGGGAGCCCCATGGAAAAGGAGGCAGAAAGAGATGGAGGACACCAATCCTCTAAATCAACATGACTGAAGCTCATATAAACTCGCAGAGACTGAGGCAGCAAGCACGCAGCCTGCTCAGGCAGGTCTGCACCGGGTCCTCTGGGTGCATGCTATGGCTTCCAGTTTGGTGGTTTTGCAGGGTTCCTGGATTTGCAGAACAGTGGGTCTCAGTCTCTCATGCCATCTCTTGGCCTCTTTCCCTTCTGTTTGTTTCGTCCAATTCCAATGTGTTGGGTTTCTGCGTTGTCTTATTATTTAAAAAAAATATACTAGGAAAAAGTGATTCAGTGCATTTTAAGTAGATTAACTGAATCTTGGAGAGGAACAAGCCTTACCTGAGCTCACACAACTAGTTAAAGCCAACACTGCCAGCAAAGCCATCCATTTTGACTTCTAGTCCTTGCTTCTTTCCTGTATATCAAGATAACAGACAGATTAACTTTCCCGTGCTCTGTCCAGTGAGTAGCAGCTGCCTTGGACACTGTCTTCAAGAAGGTTCTTCGGCCCTTCAGCCCAGTGGGGAAAAAAAATTGGCTAACAATGCCTGGTCACACAGGGAAGAACGGGAGTCTCCATTTTGCCAACCTTGATCTATCATGTTCATGACAGGGACACACTGCTGGTGGAAAGTTTGAGTCTTGTTCTCCACAGAGAACCAACTGGTGGAAGTGGGCAGGACATAACTGGGTCCACAGAGGCCTCCTGTCGGTGTCTCTCGCATAGGTGGTCCGCAGTGCACACCTCAGGGGCAGCACAGCACCCGTACACAGATTGTCCTAGGAAAGGATGGGCACCGAGAGGCTGGGACTGTGTCAAAGGTACCTGACAACCAGCATGTGAACAGTGGGGGAGGAAGTTTCTAGCAAAGCTGAAGACAGCTAACATGGGGGTCCCTCTGCACAATGGGCACCCAGGAGCTTTTGTTGTGTTTTCTGTCTGGTTCTAGTCACAATACCATTGCTTAGGCTGACAGCAAAATTGGTTTGTTTTCATAAGCCCAGCTACAAAGCTCTGTGTAAAATGCCAGATAAAGTGGCCAGTCCGCCCATGCCTATGAGGGCTGGCGAGACTCTCCTGAATTTCTGTGAGATGAAGATTAGCATCCCTGCTTCACACATGAGGAGGCAGAGGTTCAGGTGAGATGGGGAAATTGCTAGTCACACAATCAGTCATGACAGAAGTGAGATTTAAATGAAGCCATGCTTGCCATGTGTCTAGTTAAACAACTAGACCCAATCTGAGGCCTGTTTCAGAACTCATGGAATCCATCCTGGGACCTGTGCCTTCCATCCTAGAACTTGGGAGGCTCAGGCAAGTCAATTTTCTGAGTTTGAGGATAGCCTAGGCCACATGGTAAGCTCCAGGTTACCTCGGGCTACAATAGAATCTTTCCAGAGCAGAACCTGAAATTCCAACCCCCTTTCATAGAAAAGCAAAACCACAGCCTTCGTCTTCTTCCCTTTACCAGGCTCCAACCCACCATGCTCCGGTGCCTCTGTGGGACAGCTGAGTGACCTAGCATGTCAGAGGATTAGGTCCTCCACACAGCTGCACCCCATTTTCTCCCCAACACCAACACGAGCCATCCAGGTTAAGGGATATTGGCACTGCCACACACACACTCCTTTTTCCCAAATTAATCAAGAAGCAGGAATTTCTGACAAACGCCATCTGCTGATTTTTCAGAGACAAGTTTTGGTGGTGTGACCAGCAGGTGCCTCAGCTTTTTCTAGCATGCAGTACCAAAATAGTCACCATGGCAACCCTTGGAGGGCAGCCTTCCAAAGGGATGCATTGTGAGCACAGAAACTCTAGAGCACTTTCAAGCGAGAAGGAAGGAGGCTGGTGTTGGGTTTCCAGGATGGGCGAGCATAGCTTCTCCTCACACTGGGCTCCAGCCCCTGGGTGCTGGGCATAGTCAGGCCCCTCGCTGCTCTGAGGCCTGTGTCTCCAGAAAGAGAAGAGAATTGTGTATTGTGGACAATGGCAGCAAGCAACTCCGAAATTTTTTTGGCAGAGGATAAGGTAGCATAGCAAAGCTAAACATGGTGGCCCTGAGTTGGTTCCTGCCCAGAACCTGGGCAGCTGATAGTTCAAGTCTCAGCTTCTCATCTATGAAGCAGGCTGAGGAATGGCACTAGTCTGTCCTTGGGAACCTAATGGATAAGATAGATGTGAGAACTACTGAGAAGATATCCTGTGGAAAGCGCAAGCAGAGAGACAGACAGACAGACACAGAAATAGAGACAGAGATGAAAACAGACCAACAAAGAGACAGAGACAGAGAAAGGAGACGCCAGGAGTATCAGACAGCCTTGGGTTCCTAACCAGGCTCTGCCTCTTTCAAATCTCATAGCCTTGGGCAATTCACAGAGCTTGTCCAGCCTGAAACTTTGCCTTTCCAGAATGTTCTGGGTCTGCCAGCACTGTAGTTGAGAAGGCTCCAACAGTACAACACATGTGGTCAGGGGTACAAAAGGTTCCCCTTCCTGTCCCCCTCTCCTTTGTGCTTGGGAGACTTCATCCAGGGATCCCTCTGGGAACTGGAACTTCACGCTTCCTTGTGACAGTAAAACAGAACACAGTGTTCCAAGATGTCCCCCTGGGATAGCTCTGTCTCAGTGTGAAGAGAGACCTGAGAGGATCCAGGAGAGGACAGAGTACATGTCAACACAGACTTGACCTGGTAGGAGGGGAGGAAACATGGGTGGATACTGGGTGTTCTGCAGGCTACGAAGCTTCAACGAGACTGCCAAACTTGCTAGACCAGCATGGCCTGTTAGATACATTTTCTGTCTTTGGGAGATAAATTTAGCTTTGTATGCCTTCCACACACAGTCACTGATTGGCTGGAAGCAGCTAACAGAAGTGTGACTTTAACATAACTGTGGGGGCAAACCTCTGGAGCTCACAGTTAAGTGGGGTCCCCATTGCCAAGACATCATCTCATTGGCCAAGGTATTTTATCCTGACATCTTTTCCATAAACGGCCACAAGCCCGTGACACCATATCAGAGGCCTGTAACCAGTACTCACAACTCCATGACCAGGGACACTAGGGAACTTACTCAGCAAGACCACTAAACCCCAACTTGGCAAAACAAGATACCCCCCCCTCCGCCCCAGCTCTGTGAGAACAAAGGTGCGTGTGTGAGTGTGAGCTGTATTTGGAGACGTAGACGAGCGTGCTTATCTACCTGTGAGATATGCATGTCATATCTGCCTATGAGGATAGCATTTCTCCTCGTGTGTGCATATGTCGTAATGGCATATAATGATGTCATTAACACTATGTTAAGCGTTTCACACGGAGCATTCTGACTGCCACTGTTGTCACTGAGATACTGGGTAGGTAGGTAGGTAGTGACTATATCCTATTTGCAGCCCAGTTTTCCCCCAGCATGACAATCAGACGACAAAGAGAGGGCCATGGTTTGGATCCTGCTTCATGCACATGACAAAAGCACATACGTGTACACGCAAGACAGAAATGGGAAAGGGTACATACACGCAAAGGTGGAGGCTCGTATTGATCAAGGACCGGCAGCTGGCATCGCCCTCAATGGAAATCTCGTGATCTATGTCATCTAGGAAAACACAGCGAGCGGGCCCTTGCTGTAAGCATCTCAACATAGCATGCTGTGGCTCAAACTCCAGGGACATTCTGATTCGTCTAGTGCAAGCTGGTGACAGTCTGCTCTTTCCCTGCATCCGTGTGCCTGTGACAAATTTTTACTTTGCTTCATAGAGACTGCTGTGTCCTGGTTGGGGGCTGTTTCTTATTTGTTTGTTTGTTTTTGGTGTTTGGATTTTGGCTTCGGTTTGGATGGCTTTTGGTTTTGTTTTGGTTTGTGTGTGTGTGTGTGTGTGTGTGTGTGTGTGCATGTGTGTGTCCTTTGAGATGTGAGTTTTATAAATCTGTTTTTTTTTCCTCTGCTTCTCTCCTGGCAGCCAGAAAAACTAGTCTGAAGAAACAGTCTCTACCTGTTTCCGTTCACATTTGTGGGGCACAGGTATGCAGCCTAAAATGCCTGTATGTGACTGTATCTGATGTGGGGTCTGATCAGAGTGATCAGAAGTGCCCAGTTTCTAGGAGATAAGACTTACTCAGTGATCAGTGCATAGGAGGAGCTGAGCTCTGAGCACCTCACCCCACTCTCGCTGCTCCGCTCTGCTTCCCTAGACAGAAGATACCATCTGCCCCAAAGCCTGCTTTTCGGGCCTTCCACTCGCTGTGCTGAATGTCGGGAGCCAGCAGGACCAGCCAAGCTCAGGGCAGGGCCGCTCGGGGCCAGGGCAGGTAGACTTACCTGGATGAGCACCAGCCTTGCTATCTGTCATCTGATGTCCTCCCATTTCCCTTCACCGTCTCCTTCCTCGCTTCACAATGAGGAGGCTGACTTCTGCCGGTGCTGACAGCCATTCAGGCTCTGTTTGTCTTTTTAAGAATTTGGGGGAAAAAAACCCTCATGTGCTCACAGGGGACCTGGGAAGCAGAGGCGTCTGGAGATCTTGAACTGTTAAGTTAGAGAGGTGGGAAGTGATTTCTAGGACATCCTCAGGGGGCCTGTGTGGCAGGTGGAGTTCAGGGAGCTGCAGTCTGGTCAGGCTCCAAGGCGCTACTATAGTGAAGTGGGTAAGAGGGAGGATGGGACAGGCCAGAGGAAAATCGCTGCACTTACCAAGCTGGCTTAAGGGGACAGCACCCAAGTGAAGCCCCAGTCATGTCTAGGGAAGGACCCACCAGAGCCATCGGAAAGAGACAGGTTTTGCCTCAGATCTCAGGGATAAGGCCCGGTATGAGCCACAGGAAAGAGGAAGGCAAATAAAAAGATTCAAGGGGAGCAAGGTCAGGGTGGGGCAAATCCAGGGGTGGAAAGTGGGCGTGTTCTTGTGTGCACGGGTGTGTGTGTACACATGTGATGTACTAGGCAATGTGCTTACAGGTGTGATGTATGTGTGAAATACACTACATAGGGAGAAGAGGTGGCACTGGATAAAGGATGAGCAATGCTGATGACAGCAGGGTCTTCGGGGACCAGATAGGAGCCATACACCCAGGAGCAGCTCGTAGATCACATACAGGTAATCGACCCTTGACTGGATATCAGGATATGAGAGAGCAAGGAACCTTACTGAGCAATTTAATCTCTCTTCAAAATTGTACGTATGCACGCATGCACATGCATGTGTGCACACGTGTGTGTAATATGTAAATCACTGCCCATGCCATGGAGCATAAATGAAGGTCATCAGTTCTTTCCACACTTACATGGGTTCTGGGAATCGAACTCGGGTCCCCAGGCTTTCGAGGCAAGCTCCCTTACCCAACAAACCCTGGATGGCTCTGTTTCTGTTTTGTTTGAGGCTGGCCTCAAGCTTACTACATAGCTGAGGCAGAAGTTGAACTCCAGATCCTTCCTGTCTACCAACCAAGTGCTGAGATTGGAGGCATGTACCACCCTGCCCATTTGAAGCCTCAAAATTTTTAACAAGACTTGGATGAAATTCTGAACGGGGGTGGTAGCAAGTCCCATAGGCTTTAGGCATTCTCACCTAAGGCAGAAGAATCTGGCTTGTCTACAGCCTGGTGTCTAAAGGCAGGTGTGCGGAGGGAGAGGTGTCCTGAGAAAACGAGAAAACGTGCAGCCTCGCATGTCCAGGAGCAGTGGCCTGCTTGTCTGGTGAACACAGCCTGGTGAATGAAACATGAAAGGAAGCAGGGTGTCCAAGACAATCCTGACCGGAGCCTTCCAGCCTAGTCTTTGCTGCCTGCTTCCCTCACTTGAACTGGTTTTCTGCCCTGCAGACTCCGAGTGAACATTTCAGAAGTATCGGCCCATGGGGTCCCTGCACCAGAGCCATAGTGCGGGCGGGCTAACCCGGGCCGCTGCAGGTACTGCGCTGGGGCAGCCAAGCCTGCTGCCCCCTCGCTCCCTGCCCTCCCTTCCCTGCCCTCCCCTCGCTGCTGACGCACACATCCTATAATAAGCCTCTGTTACTTGGAGCTGGGGCGGCTCCGTAGTAAGCCGAAACCGCTACTATATTTACACCTTTTCCACATTTAGACAAAGGCTATTTTTAACAGAAGGTCTATTTGTAGGGGTTGCCCACGTCAGACTCTGTTCACATGCGCCTCACCAGCCCCAGCCTGTTATTCCGATTTCACACTTGTCCCGGGGTCTCTCTCCTTTCTCTCTTTTCTTCCCTTCTTCTCCCCATTGCTTTCCTTTCCTTTCTTCTTTCTTCCGTTCTCTGATTTCCTTTCTTTCTTTCCCCAGAGGAAGTCACACCGAAGTCTTTGGCAGGCGGTGTCACCATAGCCCTTCAGGGAACACCCAGGTTGTGGTCCCTGTGGAACACAGGGGCCAGTGTGGCCATGATCTCCATCGGTCCGTAATCTACTGCCAGTGCCTGTCAGAGGCTGGGCACGGGCTCCAGCCTCTGGGAGCTCATGGGAGCTTTGCCGGCTGTCTCCATGTTGAGCCTGGGTCAGTCCACTGAGCTGTAACTACCTAGGATTTGCACTATGTTGCTCCAGTTCTCTCTCTCTTTCTCTCTGTCTCTCTCTGTGTCTGTCTCTCTCTCCTCTCCCCCCTCCCCCGTGTGTGTGTGTGTGTGTGTGTGTGTGTGTGTGTGTGTGTGTTCATGGGAATGATCGCTAACAAGGTCAGAAAAGAATAAGCCAGTGGGCTCACTATTCACAGAGCCAAGCACCTACTAAAAAAGTTGGTTTGATCACGTCTCCCAAGGGTGGCAGAGTTCTGGCTGTTTTGATGAAGAAGCATTTTGTGCTCTCTAGTGCAAGAGCCACGTATAGGAAGGGGGGGATGAACCTGGATCACATTCAGTGGTCAAGCACTAAAACGTGCTACAGACACCCGAACCCCCTCAATGGTGCTTGTGGTCCCACCTGCACCCAAGTTTCAGGTGGGCACACCGAGTCTGCCCACACGGAGGCTCAGTAACTCTTCCTGGGTCATTTAGCTGGCCACGTTAGTACTGAAACCTCTGGATACAAACTGCATGTTGGCCGCAGGTCGCATACTTTCTCCTCCGCCCTGGTCAGCACTGGGTTAGTCTGCTCCCCTCCCTGTCCGTGTCCCCAAGAAGCCACTCTAGGTACCCTGTGAGCAGTGACAGATAGAAGGTGAAGTCCCAGCAGAATCCAAAAGCCCATGTAGGAAGCCTGGCAGACACCAGGGTCCCAGAGAAACCCCTTGTGGTGGAGTCTTGTTCCCCCAGTGACCCATCTGACCTGTGGCCTCAGTGTAAAAGATGCAGATTACATTTCTGAGAGCAAAGTGCATGGAGATGAGTATCTGTACCAGGCTGCTGGGAAGACAGAAATCGGGGCCAGGTTAGGGCTTCCTGCCCCACTTCGCTAGGTTCCACAGGTGCCAGAAAGCATGAGGAAACCAAATGCCCCCAGAGTGCCCAAAATCAAGACTTTAAAATTGCTGATGCAGACTCAAACATTTCCTGCAGAAGCTGATAACAGATGTTATCTGCTGGTGTCCTAGCATCCAGAACCCAGCCGCTGTAACATTAGGACAAGCCGAGCTGCTTATATCTCATTTCTTCCCTAAAGTGGAGATATGAGGAGATAAGGAGAGAGTTGGACGGGGGAGGGAGTGGATTTGACCAAAAGGCATTATATTCATGTATGAAATTCTCAAACAAGAAAAAGAAAGATACTGGTACTAATTGCCTGCCCTCTTAAAGATTTGCAACAATATCGAAATAAAAGTATGTGTGAGTGTGTGTAGGAGTGTTTGGAGGTTCTCACCCTCAGGTATACACGTGAAGGACTGAAGTGAACATTCCCGGCCCACCTGTTCAGTTCTCTTATGTGTTTTGTTTGTTTGTCTCATTGTTGTTGGGTTTTTTGTTTTTGTTTTTGTTTTGTTTGTTTGTTTGTTTGTCTGTTTTGAGAAATTTACTCTTACTGAACCTGGAGATCATCCTCTCTGCCAGACTGGGTAGGTATGGCCCCTCCAGGATCCACTTGTCTATGTGGCCCCACCAATAAATACCAGGGCTACAGATGTTGCCTCCAAGCCCTGCTTTTTATGCAGATGTTAGAGATGGAACTTAGACCCTCTCACTTGCATAGTGAACAGTTTACGTACTGAGCCATCTCCCCAAGGGAAGTGCTTTATATGCAGGCAAAGGCAACAAGGCAGTGGGCCATTTATGCTGATGTTTCTGTCACTAGTGTGGATAATGAATGAGGACTTAAAAAAGCCAAGGGACCTGCCCAAAGTTATACGGCAAGGAAGTGGTTAAGATAGAGGTATCAAAGCCCTGATACCTTTAGCAGTGATGAGCTGTATTCAGCCCAGAAATGAGGACACTGATTTGGGATAAGTCCCATCACTCTCCCCAGCTGACCCCCCTGCATCTTTGTCCCGGTAGCTTCTCAGGCTTCTCAGCAGTGTGGGCGGCCTGCCTCGGCCAGAGCAGAAATCCCAGAGCCCTGAAAGAAGAGCTGGTGTCATGAGGCTTCTGTTTTCAGGATATGCTGGAAAGGTGAGAAGGAAGCTTGTCTTCCCATGGATCGTGGCCAGGGACCAGAGGCAAGCCTCCCCCACCGGGAGCTGGGATGTTCCCCAGGTGCACGGGCATCCCCAGGTCAGTGGGCCCGTCAGCAGTTTTCCAAAGCATTGGCTTCTCTCAGAAAGTAAATCATTGGTGCTTTGCAGGGACTGAGTGCTTTGTAACTGCAGACGAAACCCACCCTAGAGCTGAGTCTACAGCCAGGCAGTCCCATGAAGGACTTGAGACAATCTCCATGATTTAAACTTGATGTCCTGACCAAACACTTTCCACTCCCCCATCCCTCCCTCTCTCCTTCCCAACCCAACTCTTTGAGGTTAGATTCAGATTCTATTCCCTGTGTTTAATCAACTCTAGTTCTCTCTCCACACTGGGAGTAATCTGCCCCACTCTTGGCTCTAAACACTCCTTGTAAACATTTAGACGTCCTAGGCTGGCTTCTGCTGCAGACACAGTGCCCCAGCTTTCGACAGAGTGGTTCAGAGCTGACCACTTGGTTGGTGGTTAAAAGTGACTTAGCTTCCATTTCTTCCTTCAGTGAAGTGGAGTCTCTGGGCTGAAAGGACATGAGGGTGTCATAGATGCTGGGGGGGGGGGGGCTCTCCGATAAGGAATCAGGCACCCATCTCCAAATGCGGTACTGTCTTAGCCCTCTAAGGACCCACAGATACCCACTTCCTCCAGAGGATGGCTCTCAGGAGGTTGATGCCGCCTCTTCCCACCCCACATAGCTACCTCCAGGATCAATGGCTAAAGTGCCACAGCCTCCGCTCCTCAGAAAGGGACACCTCTTCATGGAACTTTAGCCTCTACAGTGTCAACCCCCTTGTCAAGCTCCCCCAGCCCCCAACCAAAGCTAACTCATCCCAGACACGACACCAGGTCAACTTAAATTTCTATTTTACCACTGAAAATTCCACGTCCCTAGATCACCTTCCATTTTTGACCAAAAGGGTCAATGGCTCAACCTGGGAATGGGTCACCGAATTTAGCAGTTAAAATTACAAAATTCCCAGTAAAATCTGCATGTAAGTATACAGTTTTGGTAGAAGTTTGTTTTAGGCAATACTTAGATCACAATTACAATTTTTAAACCATTATTTATTTGCAAAGAAAATGTATCTGGACATCCCATGTTTTATCCAGTAGCACATATCTGAAAACATGTTTGCTCTTCCCCATCCCATCTCTGCCCCACCTTCTTCTCTCTTTGCCAGTCTATCTTGAAGCATCCTTCCTCAGTGAACCACAAAGTACCTACATCCCTGCCTTGGGTTCTGCTTCTAGAGAACCTGGTCTGCAGCCCAGGGTGGCCAGAGAACCCTTTCTATCCCTGGCCTTCTCAGAGCATGTCTCTTTTGACCACTGAGTGGATAGACAGGTCTAGGGACCTTTAGTGGATGTGTTTGAGGGCAAGATACTAACTTTGGCTGTGCCCGTGAAGAACCAGAAACTGAAGGGAAACCAAGGTGTCCAGTGTCCTTGTGAGCATGTCTCCTTTAAGAAGATCCTACCTCTAGCCACCCATGTTAGAGCTGGGTTGGGAGGTTAGTGTCTGAGCCTTGCCTTAACATGCTGTAATATGAGACCTGCACACAACAACCTCTGGAGCCTCCCATCCACAACTCACTGAGACTTGGGCCTTTCTTAAGTATGGGAGCTGGTACTTGGCCCCATAGTAGACAGTACTCACTAAGCATTTTGTGTTATTAGTATTAGTTCTAAGCAGTGACAGCAGATGATGTCCTCTGCTCCCAGATGGGAGATGCAGAATTAAGATTGTGACCTACAGACCTCTCACTGCGACCAACTGCAGCACAAGGCCATCCAAAGACGGAGGGGGCTGCCTGGCAAGGGGTGCTCTTTCCATCACTCATGAGGAAGAGAGAAGGAGGCACGCCATTCATCTTCCTGCCAGTGACATAATTTCCATTCATCATCTTCTTCAACCAAACACAGAGATGTTCTGGCAGAGGCTAGGTGACAGTGTGGAAGGGCATGCCAGCCTCCAAGAGTTTTTCCTGGACAGACCTGAAATCTAGGAGTCTTTGAACAAATCAATGCCCTAATCACAGCTCTGAAGCTACTCTGGTGTCTAGGAACTTGACAAATGGCTCCACAGTGATGTCTCAGAGTCCATCCACACCTGTATATACTCGCAGGTCTAGTCAATCTAGTCATACCCTGAGCAGGGACAACCAACCCATGGCACTTGAGGCATCCCAGTGTCTCAACTCCTCCAACCTGAAGAAAACGCCACATCTCTCAGCTCCCTTCTTATGCCTTCTCCTTCTCGTGGGAGGCAGTGTCTCAGATCAGGGTATAAGACTGTTCCATCTCTAGACCTCCAGCTGCCTCGTGAAGAAACAAACTTGCTGGTCCTTTTCCCACAGCTGCCCCTGAGCAGTAAGGCATCCTCATTAAACATGAACACAGTGGTAAACTTGGTCACAGTCATTAAGTCACAGGGCTGAAGGACCCTGAGCGGCAACTCATCCATACCTTGGCAAGCCATATGTCTCCATAAGCCTTCCTGAACCCCTCCCCCAGAGAGTGCCCAGACCTCACTGTTCTCGGGGTAGAGTGTATCTGCTGCTAGAAGGTCCTTCTGCCACACCTAGATGTATTCTGGTGTGTTACTTCAGCTTCCTCTGGTTGGCCATGATTTCCCGGTGATGCTGCAGCTTTTTCTGGGGAGATAAAAGATGGCCTACGGGATGCATAGAGAGGCTCAATCAACAGTGGTGAAAAATCCTGAGAGAATTATCAGGACCGTGTATAGACTGAAAGTAACATGTTATCTGGATGCTTGGAAGTTTCCATTGTGCCTTTTAGAACTTTTGTTGTTCAAAGGAGCACGCCTCAGCTTTCTGGACAAATATCCATCCCAAAATCTGTACTCTGGTTGTTGCAGGATACCAGGGTTCTGTGTTACCTACTGTGCCCACAAGGGGGGACTGGGAAGAGTGGGGACAGCAAAACTGAGTCACAAGGAGAACAAATAAAAGATCTGTCTCCTCCAACTTGCAAATGATTTTGAGGGTTAAATCGTTGCCTTTACAAAGGTTTCCTGGAGCAGGAGGGCTGGACCCACTCCAGATGGAACTAAGAACCAGACTTAGGACTAAAGGGGGAAAATAGCCAGAGATACCAAAAGTGTCCCTCTGCCCAGAGTGGTAGGCAGGCTCTGTAGGAAAGGAGGGAAGGGTGTGTGAAGCCTTCTAATTACAGGCAGAAGCTGGACATGGTAGCTTTTTATTCTGGACAGGCTATGAGTTTTCTTTTACTGTGTGCACATCACACACACACACACACACACACACACACACACACACACACACGCACACACACACAGTATACCACTGTAGGGTATGTGACCCTTACTTAGGTTAGCTTTGGTAACCTCACGATTTTCCACTGCCGACACGGTTATAAGCAAGAAATAAACGCCTTTCCTCTCTCCTTGGGAGGAGCGGAGCAGATTGCCTGGATCTGCCTCATTCTGCCCTGGCTCTGGTCTCTGCACCAAACGCTTCCTTCTGCGCAGTCTGTTCCCGTTGTGACAATGCAGAGGGGAGAGCAGGAGAAAGTCCCACAGCCAAGAGCACTCAGAACAGGGGGGCGGGCGGGGGACTTCGCCATTGACTGGATAGATCACATTTGCATGGGAGAAGGAGGAGATGGGGTCTTTGGCTCCCCACACAGGCAGAAAGTTTGGCTAGTGAATGCCTCCCCTCAAAGCATGTATCAGTGGAAAAAGTGACACCAAATGCCCCCATGTCCAGGGTGTTCTCAAAGACAGAGCTTGAGCAGGGTTTCCACAAAAGGAGCCCCTAACACCTCTGCATCCTAGAAATGAAAATAACGTTAGTTCTCTGCCCAAGAGATGAAATCATCTTTTGCTGCCTGGGACTGGAGAACTAGATACTCCTTCTTTTATTATTATTAATATCAGACAATTGTCGTGACTGGGCCTTCATACCTGAGCAAACGTTTTCACTAGTACATTATACATTCTGAGACTAGCCTCTGGGGACTCAGCCCCTATCACCTACCAGAGATCACTGAGTATTCATTATGCTTGGGGCCAGGAGAGAACAAAGGTTAAAGAGAGCTGGGACTTGCCCTCAGAAGGTGTATATAGTCCAGCGGGAAAGGAAGAAAGACGGCCAAAGGCAAAAATTTTAAAAACAAAATAAGACGAGTTCATCCAGGCCTCTCAAAGTGTACTGTTAGCACCGGGGCTCTCTGGAAGGGCCGTGGAGAGCAGTGATCTTGAGAGGAATGTCAAGAATTCTGAGGGTTTTTATGAAGCCACAAAGGATGATAGCGGTAAAGAGTGTGTGTGTTCACAGAGGTCTGGAGAAGGCATAGCAAAGGGAACCATGAGTTCTACAGTTCCTACAGAGCTGCCCAGCAACAAGGCAGAGCAAATGCTGTGTTTACAGAAGTTCCTTTAAACCAGGAGCTGATCCATTCCCCAAGGACACTTGACTGTCACAAAGAGAGGCATTTCAGCACTCTTGGTACCAAGTAGACACATGTCAGGGGTTCCACCAAACGTCTCAGTGTTCCGGGCATTCCCACAACAATGTTCAAGTCCAGTAGTTCTAGGGTCAGGAAACCCTAAGACTACAGTTTTTCCCAGTATCCTTGGCCTTTCCCTCTAGAGAGGAACAAGAGGAACACTAAGGGACATGTGGGGTGTCATGTCCCACAATCCAAGGTTCTCTTTCCCGGTATCTTAACTAGACCTCCCTGATTTCCTATGAGAAGCCTGAATCCATTGTCTGTCCCCAAATTGCCAGTAAAAATATTAAACAGAAAGCTTTGAGGAATAAAATTCAGAGCATTATACACCTGGGAACCAATTTCATCTCCTACTGAATTTTTATTCCTCTTACAAAGGACAATGTGCCCCAGAGTTGTTCGGGGTCTAAGAATTACATAGTTGAACAGTTGTGGTGCCAATCTCTTGTAGTCCTGGCTCTAAGTGCTCTCCACAGAGGATGTTTGGTGTATTGTCTATCCTAGAGCCTGAAGAAAACACTCTTCAAGGTTCCTAAATTTATATGTGGGCACTGGGGTTCTGAGAACAGTCTTTCTGACATTCACGTAACCTGTTGACCGCAGGACACCTCCAGCTCCCTGAGAGTGAACCTGTTGGTCAGAGAGCCTCTCGCAGCCAGCGTGGCTGGGACAGCTGCTCATCTCATGTTCTCCGACCAGGAGGAGCTCCCAACCCTGTGATCTGGCCCGTCTTCCAACGTGGCAGATGGGAAACAGGTGCCTGTCATGAAGTTGAACCTCCCTGCCCCTCCAGCACACACTGGGCATATCTGACCACTCGTCACCCAACAGAGGACACACAGTCAGCTGAGCAGTGGGTTCCTTCCAAGTGGAACCCCCCAGAACTGCTGACTGCCCTGCTGCTGTCCTTAGCACAGACAAACCATGCCAGGTCATGTACTGCGGAAAACCCCACAGTCAACCCTGGCTGTCCCAACAGTTTGTTCAAGGCTTTACTTGTCTATGGCTAAAAATTTATAACATGACAGACTTGACCTCAATGACTCATTGTGATCTAATTTGCTGCATTCCCAAAGTCATTCAAGAAAAAGACCCCCTCTTCTCAACCCCTTCATCTCCCAAAGCCTGTTAATTATGAGCCTAAGGAAAGGACCCTGGGCCATGAATCTTTGGCAAGTAATAAAATCCCATTTGGTATTAGGTCTACCTGCACCATGTCAGAGCACACCCCAGAAATTTGTGCCATCCATCAGAGTTCCAGCCCATCACAGGGTCCCAGTACACTGCCTTTCTGGGGCTCCTGTTCCTACCAGCATAGCAGGAACCCTCTCCCACTGCCGCAGTTATGTCCCAGGCCAGTAGCATTGCTCCTTTTTCTCTGGGGTCATTGCAGGACACTGCACATGTCTGAGCTGCAGAGAGCACCCCACCCCTGAGTATAGAGTGAAATGCAAACAGGAAGCAAGAGTAGATGGTGAATGCCTCCAATCCCAGCACGTAGGAAGGAGAAGCAGGCAGATCTCTGGGTTCGAGGCCAGCCTGGTCTGCATAGTGAGTTCCAGGCCAGCAAGGACTACATCGTGAGACCATGTAGAGAATGTAATCAAAAGGGGCCAGAAAGAGATGTTGGTGGCTGTGGCAATGATAACACAGTTGAGAAAGGGAGGGTAACCCCAGACACCTGTTATAAACATAGTCATAGGTACTCAACCAACTGGCGGGAGGAGGGATTTATCATCCCTCTCGTCACCGTGACCAACTGTCTGACAAGAAGCACCATACGGGAGGGAGAATTTGTTTGGGTTCATGGCTTTAGGGGATATAGTCCATGATTGTGGGGAAGGTACAGATATGGGAGGAGACAGTGTCTTAACCATATCTGCAGGAAACAGAGTGGGCTTGAGATCAGAAGTAGAGCTAAGTAATAACTGCTCAGGCCCACCCTCCAGTGACTCTCTTCTTCCAGCTAGGCCCTAGATGCTAAAGGTTTCACAATCTCCCAAGTAGAGCTACCAAAGAGGGGCTGAGTGTTCAAACGCATCAGCCTAAGGGGGAGGTTTTGTATCTGAACTATAAATGACCCCACCAGGGAACCGAGCAACAGTAAAGGGAGGGGTGCATTGACTCTTGCTAGTGCCAAGACTCCGGTCTCATAACACAGCATCTCTTTCTTGGGGTGCCGCACCAGACTCCCCACCTCACATAACGTGAGACATGTGCGCTGTCTGTGATGTGTTCTCTGGGAACATCACAGTCCCCCTGCTCAGGGCCGATCATGCTTCTCACGCGCTTCCTTGGCAGGAGGTCAAGGATTGCTTGATCCAGAGTGGAGGCTCAGCATGGAGCTATCAGCCACTAGAGCAGTGAGGTGACCACAGTGTCAAGTGGCTACTCTGTGTGATGGGGTTTCTAAAAATACCCCCCAGCCCTGCCCTCCCATGTGCCAGGCACACAGCAGCGGGATGAGCAGCCCGCTCCCCCCCCTGCTCTCCCCGCTGCCCCGACAGTGCAGGTCATTGGCTATTCTCAGCATTAGCCACCTGCTCTCTCCCCCTCCTCCATGTGGTTACTGGAAAACACAGGGACCTGTTAAGAGGCTACCACGTAAGACAATAAGCAAAGCCCATCCCATTCAAACACTTACTCGTTCACTCAGGTGTTCAACATACATGAAGACAGCAGTGTGGGATGCCTTTACTGGGTCAGGGTTATAGTCAATCTACACGTTAGACAACAGAGGCAGTAGTGCATGCCCTGTGACTCTATACGCCACTCAAAGCAGCCCCGTGCAGTCTGGAATGATAGAAGTCCAGAGACTGGTGACATCTTCAGAGATGGAGTGGCAAAGAACACGAGGACTCCTCGGGCCTGAAAATGTGTTGTGCGGCACGGGGTGATTATCATATGAAATAGCCTGTGTTGTACAGTATTAGAAGTTGGATTCATTGATCCGTGCCCTGTTAAATGTATGTCCTTTTTGGAGTTTTAGGTGAAGTGTGGTTTGCTTTTACTCTTTAGAGCTATATACACACCCGTGACTCAAGAACAGGTGAGAAACGCTATGCTAATGTTTAATCGGGACTTACATTTCTGATGGGTGGGATCATGGTAAAGATTAAATTTATTGCTTTATCTTTTTCTGGGTTCCCGGATTAATCCATACCAAATACATCCTGCTTACATAATGAGATTAAAGATGCTAAATGTTATTTTTAAAAGTGCGAGCCCTTGAGATGTAACGGTGAGCAAGCACAAGGCAGGTGGCTGTCTTCCCGGGGCAAAGCCTGCTCACGAGCTTTTGTCCTCTTCCCCAGCAAGGACACTAGCTCAGAAGTGCTGTCCCTGTCTGAGGGATTTCGGAGCAGCTAAATAAAGCTCTTGGCTCTGTGGGGGCTGAGGTAAGCAGAGCCCTGGGGGAGCCCTCAGGGCTTTCCTGTCCTTGCTGAGGGGTGTGCCCTGCCCCTGCTCACAGTCATGAGAACACACCTGACTCAGGCGCCAACCATACCAACCTGAGACTGCTCAGACCTGCCAGCACTAGCCAACCTGGACCTCTGGTTAAAAGAGGTGGGGCCATTTCAGCACCCTCTCCCAGGGCTCCTCAGCAAAAAGGAACAGCCAGTGAGTGAGTTGGAAGATACAGAGAAGTCAAGGGGAGCCTTAGTTGGGAATTGGAAACTAACTGTGTGATTGTTTTACAGAAAGTAAAACTGTGTGCGCTCTGCGGATGGGAGAGCATGGAACAAGGAGAGAGGCTCTGGTCCTTGTTTTTCTCTCTGGGATATGGGGCTACTGCAGGATTAGCAAATAAAGGTGTTTCTAGAAAGGGCTGAGGCAGCTTTTGATTGTGCATTGATGTTAGGAGTGGTAGACAGTGGTCCTTAGCCCCTTACTCAACTGCTAGTGGACCCTTTCTTAGACATCCAAGTCTAATCATAACAGAGTCAGAGACAGGTTTGTCTCCATGTCCTAAGCCTGATTTCTGCACTGGCAAAGCCACCATTGTCCTGTGGGCAGCAGCTTGTGATTCACAAGTGTGTATTATATTTCCAGCGTGGATCCTAAAAACAACCCCCCTTCTCTGCCACCCGCCTCTCCAGTCCCCAACACAGGACTCCCACAGAGAAGTCATGTGACATCTTTTCACATCAAGCCAAGGCAGCTGCCAGGGTCAATTCTGCCCTGTGACACAGACACACACACACACAGACACACACACACACACACACACACACACACACACACACAGCCTCCAGCAGTCACATGGCTTCCAGCCTCCAGCACTTGCCCTCTGTCCCTGACCTGGTACTCTTTCCCTGGCAGACCTCCTGGGCTGACTTGTACCTCCAAGTGATGGCTTGGCAGACAGTTGGACAGAGAGACGGAGGGCCAGCCGGCTTGGACGGCTCTGTCGAAGCTGATCTCAGGGTAGGAACCCTTCCAGGAGTCTCCATATAGTGTGCCCCAGAGGGAATCAGGTCCCTCACTGGCCTGAAGTAGTAGACAGAGCTGTTCGCTATGGGTTTACTACAAACACAGCCAGAGCACTCAGGAGCAGAAAGCTTGAGCCCAAGGTGCTGTGTGAGGCTATGTAGGCAGAGCAGCTCTTGGGGAGGAAGAAAGTCAGACACTGGGGCCTTAGAGAACAGGACAAAGGCAAGTACAAAAGATACCATCTGTATGAATACTTCTCAAACAATATTCAACAACAAAATCCAACTCCAGCACAATGGGTCTCAACTGTTTTCTACAAGGGGACATTTGAAAATGTGTGGGGGCGTGTTGGGTGGTTGGAGCTATGAAAATACCACTGTCACCAATGAAGAGGCCAAGGATGCAGTTGTAAAGTGTCCCAGGATTGGCTGGCCCCAAAATGGATAGAGCCATAGTATTCAAGCCCTGGTCTGCGAGAAAGCATCCCTGAGGAATGCTTAGACTGGGGCCTATAAAATCAACCCAGAGGAATAAGCTATGGCTGTCATTTCCAGACGTGGAACTCTTCAGAGCCTGTCCAGCGTCTCAGATTGAAGGCCAAGGCCTCAGCACACATCAAGCTCCCGTCCACAAGCTGGGCCTGACTTCCCCTCAGCTTCACCTTTCCCTGGGTTTTTTTTCCAGACCAAATCATTCACATGCTTTATGCGCTCTACGACTCTGTGAGGAAGAAAGTGTTCTGCTTCCTGTCCAGGATTCTCTCCTCTCACCTATGTCAGACAAAGACCCTTCCTGTTGGGTCCAGCTGTGACATTTATCCTTCCCTTGTAGCTATCCCACATCCTCCACAAGACCTCTCTACTGCTGCCTCATGCAGGGTAAGTGCTGGATTGGTTGTGAGTCAGACTCTGCCACCAAACTGGGCTTCCCCAGCATAGAGCTTCTCTCCGCGGTGTAGAGGAGATCTTAAACAGTGGGAGCTGTTAGCTGATCACTGGTCTTTCCCTGACCATGGGTAAAGGGGCACTCCTGGCCCTCAATGGCAGAGGATACTTGGGAAACTGAAGACAATACAGAGAAGGAATGTGATGTCAGCTGGATTGACGAAAGAAGGCAAGAAGGCCAGGGAGAGCTCACAGCAGAATAAGTGCTTGCCCTGAAAGTGTGAGGACCAGAGGACAGCTCCCCAGAAGTCTTGAGGGAAGGAGGGGAGGGGCATCCCCAGGGCAATCTGGCTAACCAGACTAGGCAGAATCAGCAAACTCCAGGTTCTCAAGTCAGTAATAGTGGCTCAGAACCTTGGCATTGTTTAGGGTCAAAATAGCAAAACCAGAAGAGGAAACGTTGCTGAAAAACCCTTTGCACCATTTTCTTGACATACTAAAGATTTTTACATTATAATTTTATGACTTCAATTCTGATTGCTTAGAAGGCATTATTACTTTCCTTGTTAAAAATATGTTATGTATCATCCCTTAAGATACAAATGGAGGGCTGGAGAGATGGCTCAGCTGTTAAAAGTACTGACTGTTCTTCCACAGGTCCTGAGTTCAATTCCCAGCAACCACATGGTGACTCACAACCATCTATAGTGGGATCTGATGCCCTCTTCTGGTGAGTCTGAAGACAACTGCAAAAAGACACATACGGAAAAGAAAGAATTAAATCTCTAATTAAATAAATGATAGTGGAGGAGAGAGACATACACAAATACTCGAACATGCAAGTACTCATGCACATGTGCACTCATTACACACATATGCACACACACAACACACACACATGCACACACTCATGCATGCACACACAAAGAAGGAGGGAAATGAAAATAGGAAAGAGTACCGAAAGACCAAGGAGTACTCAGAAAATTCAGTGTGAAAAAACAAAGGTGAGACTGTCCCCAGATTCAAAAGAAACTCTGTAGGCTTCTGACTCATGTCAGGGCATGAAGCATCCAAGAGCAGGATTTCTGCCTAGTGCTTAGCAATGCTTACCATGAAGATCTACACATGCAAGGACTCATGTTTTTCTCAAATCACTGTCATAGAGAAAATGAAGTGTTAAGATGTGTTTCTATTTTACATTATAAAAATGCCTATGCTCAAGGAGGTAGATTGTCTCCAGATTCCCAAGTCCTGCCCCTTCCCACCTTCCCCTTTGGGCTGAGCCATTCTGTGTCAGCCAGGATAATGTCAAATGGCTTGCTTTCACAAAGTTGGTTTTACTTCGATGAGCATTCCTGGAAGTCAGCAAACAGCGAGCAGTTCTCTAATGCATTCTGCATCCTTGTTTAGAGGGAGCTGTGTTGGGTTGTAGTTGACCAATAGTGAAGCACAAATGTATTGAAAGTGTATAGCTCGGTTATAACTGGCTTGTTTATGTTCACTGTAACCCCCCCCCCCAAATTAAAATGTCTTCTCCTTTTTTGTCCATTGTCACCACCTCTCCGCATGATCCTCACAGGCAGTTAGGAACCTGCTTTCCATTGCTGTCAGCTGATTCTCAACTCCTTAGCATTTACATAAATGCACTCATGTGGTATTCACCATCATATTTATCTTCTGTCATGCAATATAACTACCCTGAAATTCAAATATCTTATTGTATGTCTCAAGAGTCCACCTCTTTGTTTTATCTAGTAGCATTCTAGTGAACCTTTACATGACAAGTTGTTTATCCATTCACTTGCTAGTAGATATTCCCAGCTTGGGATAATTACAAATAAAGCTTCCATGGCCATTTTCGAAATACCCCGTGTGGCTTTCTCTTTGAAGAAGAAATGCCTGTGTCATGTGATCAGTCTATACTTAACCTTTTAAAAGATTGTTGCATTGTTTTCCAAAGTAACGATACCATTCATTGTACAGTTTCACCAGCAGATGATGAGAGTTCCACTTTCCCCACATCCTCACCAATACTAGGTATGATTAGTCTCTTTAAGGTTTGCTGTTTTCATGGGTAGTGGCATCACACTCTGACTTAATTTCCATTGAGGGTGTTTAACATCTTTTCATGTGCTGACCTGCCATCCGTACATCCTTATTGGTAAAAATGTCTACTCAAAGACAGACATCTAGAATTTCTTTTTTCTTCTAGATGTCATAATAATTGTGAACCTGGTCCTTGGAACCCACCAGATCTGGTTTTATTTCCTGACTTAAGCACTTGTACAATTTAGGAAATGTTTTACCTTCCTAAACTTTACTCACTTCTGTATAAAATGAAGAGACTACAGATAATAAACCTTTGAGTGAAAATCAAATAATATTTGTAAAGTACTTGAGTTAGGTTCTACATATAAATATTAATAAATAGTATTCAAATTATTATAACATCTTTCACTGATCTAATCTGAATTATCACCAAAAAAATAGACCTTTAGTATATCTCAGAAAGTAATCCCCAGGAGGTACATAATAAGTGGAATTTAGTATAAACTGTATCAGAGCCAAGGGAGCCCTTAGAGATACTGAATATAAGCCCATGCTTGGCTCAGGTCCTATAGAAATCAAAGCCCAAGGCAAGAACTCCAGTTCAGGGACTTTATTGGAATGGTAAAACACAGTGATCTGAACAGGGGAAAATGCAGTAATGAGACAGTTATCGTGCAAAGTACCACTATCCTGAATGAGACATGGTTGGTCTCATGATGGCGCTTCTTAAGCATCTAGGAAGTTCTTGAATCATTTGCCAAGAGAAAGCACACTGCTTGCGAGCCCAGGAAAGAAGCAGCAGGAAGTAGCTCGCGGACAGCTTCCCTCTTTAGAGCAGCGTCCACTTCCCACAGCCACCTCCTGCTCACTCCTGGGCTGTGCCTACAATTCCACAGTGGCCCCTCAGATGAGCATACTCCACACCTGAGTTTACTGCATTTTACCTGATAGCGGGCAGCTTAGTGTAGGGGGCAAGGCAAGGGAGATAAACCGGGTGTACAAGATGGAAGTCTTATCCTAGGCTAGTGTCATGGCTTCTTTTTCTGCTCCTGCAACAAAGCGCTTGGACCAAAGCAACTTAAGAAAGCAAGAGTTTGTTCCAGCTGACAATTGCAGCGCGCAGTCTCATCATAGAGGAGACATCAAGGCAGCAGGAGCTTGAAGCAGCTGACCAAGCAGCCTTTCTGCTGCAGTCAGAAGAGAACATGGATGGACACACACTACTCCAGCTTCTCTAATCTTCCAGTCCAGGGCCCACTCAGGAAATGGCACTAGCCATGCTCTGGATAGGCTTTCCTAACTCAGTTAACCCAACTAAGAAAGCCCTTCGCAAGCAGCCTTGGAGGCCCAGCTCCCTGGTGATTCTCGATTTTGTCAAGTTAACAATAGTACTAAAAGTGCTGTCAATGCCCATAAGCATATTCCTGAGTCAAGGTTTTGAGGGTGTGGGATTTGGGGATGGGAATAAGGAAGGAAAAGGCAGAGAGCTAATCCATGGTGTAGAGCGAAGGCTTCTCAGGGGCTCAGTCCTACTGATCTTTGGGAGAGAAAACATATTTTAGGGTTTCCTCACTATCCCCCAAGGAAAGAAAAAAAAAAAAAAAGATCCAGTTGCTAGCAGGAAAGAACCTTTGGTTTGTCTTGAAATGGCCAGTGCCACATCTGCTCCATGATGAAGGTGGCAATGTCAGTCAGCAAGCTTTTCCTTCAGAGGACAGAGCGTAGCTGCTTTAGATCCGAAGCCCAGTTGGTTTCTGTTGCAACTGGCCAACCCTGAGGTTGTAATCCAGCCATGGGGAATGCACAGACAGATAGGCATGGTTATGCCTCACTGCAATCTGATTTTCAAAACCAGGCAGGCTGACTGCAAGTCACAAGTCACACACAATACATCCCATTAAACAGAGAGAGAAACTGAGACCAAGTAGAGAAAGGGAGCTAGTTGTGTAAACAGCCTGAGACACAGTATTCCACTGTGTTCAGTGATGTTGTCCATCTCACAAGTTCTGTGTCGAGGGAACTGGCAGCCAGAATCCTTTTGGGAATTATCCACGTAACCTCTAATTCTTCAACGCATCAGTTTGTTTCCTCTTGGTGGCTAGAGGGGCCCCAGGGACCGAAGCCTTCCAGTCTCCAAGAATGCCATAGAGTAACTTCCTGTCCCACGTCACTGAAGGAGGCTGCTTTGGAAGCCTGCCCCGGGGCCAGGCCCTTTGCCATCAGCCTCAGCCTCAGAAGCCTTGGCAAAGCATCTCCCAGGCCTGGCCACAAAGCACAGAGCGAGAAAGTAGTTAGAGCTTTGGATCCTGTAAAACCTCTAAAAATATCCAGGAATGTGTGCACATATGTGGCCCTTCTGTGATCAAAACATCTGGAGAGAAGATCAAATCCTGCTTTAATCAGCCTAAACTTATGCAAAACCTGTGGGTGGGAGCGGAAGTTCAGTCATTCACTTTACTCGAGGGGAGAGAAAGGACATCACAAAATGTGTGGTTGTTGTTGTTGTTGTTGTTTCTAAGGCAAAAATAGGAGAATCCTTCCCTGTGGTGAGACCTGGACCTCTGCTTCCCTGGGATCCTGGGATGATTTCTCCTAAGGGAAAGAACATGGGTGGAAAGTTCATGGCTACAAACTTGAATTCCTGATGTGATGTTTTTACTTTTAAAGAAATGGACAATTAAAATGCTAAGTCCCTTTAGGAAAAAACAAAACAACAACAACAAAAACATTAGGCATAGACATCAAGTGACCAAGTGGCACCTTCAAATATGAACTTTGAAGAAGGGCTGTGATAACCTGAGGCCTGAGGGGAGCCTAGTGGTGCGGGAGTAGCTGACCCTGTCGTCGGGACCCTCGGCCCACTGATGTGACAGGAAGAGTTAGAGTCTAGCTTCCATTCTAGCTCTGCTTGGCTCAGAGAGAACCACCCCTGCTGAAGATGACTTGCTCTGCCTGGGGAAGCCCTGCTCAGAACCTGAGCAGCTGCTAGCTGTGAAAGATGAACAGAGGCCGGGGGGGTGTGTTGTCTCCATAAGTAATTATGGCCCCAGACTAGAATAGAGTGTCCTGATTACTTGAGCTAACAGGTGGTTGAACTCATTAGGATTGAGGCTTTTGTCTTTGACTAGTAACCCCTTTCCTGAAGCCAGGCCCTAACTATAGGGCAAGGTACGGGCTACTACCTAAAGCTTAGGCTGAGTAGCTAAGCCACTAATCCACTCTGTTTTGATCATTCATGGTTCCCATGGGCCCCTGAGTGAGCAGGAACCTGGCCCCTCACTGTTCCAACAGACAGGTAGACCCAGAGAAGGACCCCAAAAGAGAAGATGCAGGAGAAGGCTTTTGGCTTGGCTTGCTACTTAAACATCAGAATCCCCCAGCCTGGCTTTTATGGTGATCTGTAATCCAAGAATAGTCTTGATTTATCCCCCACAACAATTGTCACCAAGTATTTTCTCTAGAGGCTTCTCTCTCTCCAGGGACTCTAAAGACTTATGTCAAGAGCCATCAGGCATAACCATCACCTATAGAGAGAAAGTCATTTATCTCAGAACAATTCAAGCAGTGTTTTGGCAATTCCTCCCCTGGGTCCCTTTCCACCACTGCCACTTGGTCCCACATGTGCCCACTGAGATGGGAGGTCACACATCCGAGGTCCTTATGAGTACTCTTTAGTGCAGCTACCCACTCTCTGTTCTTCGCTAAAAAGTCATGCTCTTTCCAATCGTGTTCAAGGACAATTAGTTACTGCTGTACCCAAGTACCCCAGACTTGCCACCACCCTCTCGGGTTGTCATTCTCCTGCCTCCCACTCTAATCTGTCCATAGAAACAGTAAATGAACATGCTCTCTCTCTGCCACAGAGGAAAAACTCAAATGATGCAGAGACCTCACTCGCCTTTTCTTTCTTCCTGCTCTCATTGATTTCAGCCATAGACAGTGTAGGCCCACGTTGAAGAAGCAGAGAGTTTGTTCTGAAGTTATAAACAGACTGGGCCACCATCTCCTGCAGCACCACCTCTCCACGGGGATATGCCTAATCTTACAAAATTAGGAGTCAATCAGACAAATGACTGTATCAGGACTCATCTGCCATATCTGGAAAACTTATCCCAAAGTTATATGCCAGAGACACATACCAGCTTCCAGAAGATAGAGTCCTGGGATTAAGTAATATTTAAGGACGCCTCTGACAAGCCAGCTCCAAATGGCAGGGTCAGCATCGTTCTATCTTCTTGTCTAGGAATGTCCTGTCTTATGTACTTGTTGGTTTGGTCACATGTTCTAAGTACTTATTTTAAAAGATCTCAGAGTTTTATTTGGGAAATGGAAAAAAAGGAATGGAGAAGTATTGGATATGTTTCTGAATAGATGTGGTCCAAGAATATAAAGTCACACTGATACCTAGATATGCTTGATTTTAAGTTCTAGACATGAGAAACTGTAACGAGGAAGTTCTTAGAGATACAGCCTGACAGCCAGGATTGCTCAGTAAAGTGTTAATTTAGGAGTATTTGGGGCTTCTTAGTTCATTTTGTCATGCCCACTGTATAAATCGTCTGGTGACTGAACATATTTCCAGGATGAAGTGACAACAGGTCTGACAGGTATGAGGAAACAAGCTGAGCTGCCCATGTGCTGGCCCCATATCTAGTCACGAGGGAGGAGTCAAGAATGAGAGGAAAGGTCCTGTGAAGGATCAGGCGAAGTTTTTCTACTCAGTGATTGCAGCCATAGCCCTTAAGTTGGAAAAGACCAAACTTTGGGAGCTCGTTGGCTGCACAACATATTCTGGGGATGCCAACCACCCTCTCCAGCCTTCTAGAATGATCTATTCACAGACTGCATTCTTCTGGCCTGCATGATAGGGCACTGCCCTACTGCAGTGCTGAGATAGCAATGGGAAAAGAATTGCACACACTCACCTTGCCTGTCCTGACAACCTAATACAGGTACCCAGGCATTCGTCCTGTGGAGAAAGATTCTAGGTTTGTCTAGAATGAGAGCCATCCCTGAGCTGGAATGCTGGTTCCAGTTTAAGAGATCATCTCCACACATTCCAGTCACTTGCTATCTCTGTGCCACAGCAAAAGCTTCCTACAGGGAAGATGAAAAACATTAAAATCTTTAGTTTTGCAGAGAAAGCCCTCCCATATCCCTTTGCTGCTTGGACTAATTCTATCTATAACCCTAGTGGTTTAGGAAGAGTCTGGGGCCACACTAGCTTATGAGACCCTTCCTAACATATACACTGCTAATGTTAGGGAGTGGGGAGGCTTACCTTACCGCCAGTTTAGGAAACACTTGTTTGCATTTAGAGCTTCTGCCCTTGAGAATATCCTTCCTTTATTTTGATCCTGATAAGGGAAGCACCCTTCAGTGCTGTGGAATGGCTTCTACTCTAGGCCTCTACCTATCCAGGGCACAGAGTAAGGCCGTTCTGTTAGGATGTAGTCTGGGATGAGATGAGGTGGGGAGATCTTTCTCTGCGGTAGGAACTATTTCACCTGCAGGTGCTTTCATCCATCCGTGCTTAGTGATTTCCTTGCTGTGACTTGACCTGAAACAGCTTAAGGAAGGAATGGCTCACAGCTCTTGGGAATACAGCCTTTCATGGCCCAAGAGCTTGATTCTTCTGGTCACATTGTTTCTGCGGACAAGAACCAGGGAGAGATGAATCCGGGCACTTAGCTTGCCTGTATTCAGTCTGGGACCCACTTCCTTCTTCAGTTTCCTGGAATATCTTCATAGACACTCCCAAAGGTGTGTCACTCAAGATTAGCCATCACACAGACACATTCGTGGAGCTAGCTGGACGGATGCCCAACAGGGGGAGAAGCTGATCAAAGACGTTTGGACTTAAGATCTCAGCAAAATACTTTGTCATCAGGACTGGAAGAAGGCCAGTGGTGAAGAGCATGGGGTGTCTAAAGAGGACGCAAATTTGATTTCCAGAAACAACATAATGTCTATAACTCCAGTCTTAGGGGATCTGAAGTCCTCTTTGGACACATACATGGTACACAGTCACACATGCAGTCAAAATACCCATATACATAAAGTTTAAAATACCTTGCCATCACTTCCACCAATATTATATATAATTTTCAGGAGTATGAGCATAAAAATAACTTATATAAAATGTTTAGGACTCAATTCACTATTGCACACTTAGGTAGTTATTACAATAGCAATAACTGATGTCAGGAAAGACAAAATCTTTCCTCGTCTTATTTGCATTTAGAGCAAAGCATCTCGTTCTGTTGTGAACAGAAAGTAATTCTTTTGAGAAACTAGCTAGGCAACCTCAGGCAGGACAAGGCTCTCCCAGTTTTCCATCAGGAAGATCAATACAGATTCTCTCCCATCCCCATTGTTCAAGTGACTATGTTGTATGTAACAGAGATTTTTGGTGTTTGCTGCTTTGCTTCCTAGATTTTCTACCTTGTAGGGTTCCCTCTGCCTTCTGGAAGCCTATAATGAGCATCCCCAAAGAGCACTTGATCTTCAGTGAGCCGGATGCAGATAAGAATACTGACTCCAGTTGTAGAGTTTTGGCCACCAGGAAGCCAGGTGTTAGGTATGTATTTTGGATCCACCCACCAAAAGGGTCCTTGTGTGACCACAATGGGACAGTGAGGCTGAAATAGCTCTTGGGAGGTGGTTTCCTCCCAAGACTGGTTCCAAGTCTGAGGAATGGATGAAGATAGCTCTTGCATGTTGTGGAATCTGAGGTTTAACATTGTTTACTCCTAGTGAAGGGGGGAAGATTTTGCATTTGGAAAACGAATGCTGAAGATCATGGATTACTTGGGTAGGTAAGAAAACTATGGTGTTGGCCAGACCATGACAGGATAAATAAATGTTTGACCAAAGAAATTAAGTAGCCTCTGCTTCCCCTAAGGAATAAATGAACTCAGAATCAGAAGACCCAAAGACGTGGACAACACCATGTCAGTTAGACATCTGGAGTTGTTGAGGACAGTTCAAATGTTAATGTGAGTTCAAACGTGCACCTGATAGTTCAAGGAGAGTTTAAAAATGCCATTGCCAAGGTTCTACTGCATCCGAAATCATCAGCTGGAAAGGCAACATGAAAATGGGATTTGGTCAAAGAAACCAGATGACCCCTACACTCTTCATTGTCCATTCACTTTCTTCCTTCTGAGGAGTCCAAAGAGATAGACATGACCAAAAGCATAAAAGCAAGCAGAAAAAAAAAAGAATGGAAGGAAGAAAGGAAGGAAGGAAGGAAGGAAGAAAGGAGAAAAAGAAGGAAGGAAGAAAGGAAAGAAGGAAATGGAAGGGAAGGAAAAGAAGAAAAAAGGTAAAAAGAAAAGCAAAGAAAATTAAGGAAAGGAAGGGGAGGGAGAGAAGGAAAAGGAAAGGGCATTCTTAGCTGAGGCTTTTGTACTAAAATCTATCATTGAATTTCAATAAACTAAGCTAGCACATGTAGAGGTTTCCTTTTCTTAATCAGAAGTCACATGTGTACTGGTCTACTTTGTAGTGCTTTTAACAAAATACCTGATGTGTGCTACCAGGCCTGGTACCCCTCAACATGGCTACATTGGAGACCAAAGCTTAACATGAGTTTGGATGGGAATAAACCACATTCCAGGCATTAAAACATGAGTAATTACTGCCCCACTGTACCACAGGGACCTACTCCCATGCCCAGGGCAAATGCATTTGGGGCTGCTAGCATCTGTGTATGACTTCCAGATTGTTCCTCTTTGACCTCATCCAGAGTTGGACCGTCATTGGCTGTCCAGAGGCTGAGAATGCCGTAGGGAAAACTGAAAACCACACAGAGAAATAAAGAAGGGTTTACCACAGTCCAAAGAAGAATTTCCTCTTGAAAGAATATTGCTATCATTATTATTTTGTGCTCTCTCTCTCTCTCTCTCTCTCTCTCTCTCTCTCTCTCTCTCTCTCTCTCTCTCTCTCTCTCTCATAGAAACTATGCGTTAGTGCCTTCCTCTATCACCTATTTTTTTTAGATGAATCTATCACTGAACCTGAGGTTTACTGATTTGGTCAGACTGACTGATCAGTGAGTTCCAGACATCTGTCCACGCCTGCTGCCCTAGTGCTAGGATTACAAGCGTGAGCCTCCACAGTCAGCTTTATATGTAGATGCTGGGATCTGAACTCTTGTGCATCAAGCACTTGAGCAACTGACAGTCTTTGATAAAAATCTTCATCACCTTGATGAAGAACTTTGAGACAGCCAAGGCCTCCCGACTGGAAGAGCTGCCCCCAAAGATGGTGAACTCTGCCTCTGAATGTCAGTTTTTATATGGAAGTGCTATGAAGTTTGGAGCTGTGTTGTAATTTAAATCTGAATTATCTCCCGGGGAAAGTTGACTGCTCGGTCTGATTCCTGCTCTTCTGTAATGTGAACAGACTCCGGCACACCTCCCACCACACGTCCTCCCCTCAGGAGGGACTGAAACCCTGTGAAACCATCAACACAAAATCAATCTTTCCTCCTCTAGGTTGCTTCAGTGGGGTGTGGTTATGGTGAATAGAAGCATGAGAAAGGTAGGTTAGGCGGAGCCTTTCCCATCTTAAGGAGCTATCGATCTGAATTATGCCATCCACACCAGCTGCTGGTCCCTCGACCACTGAAGTCCCTCCTTTTCTATGGTAACAAAATAATAAGGACACTGTATATCCTGGTGTGGCGCAAGGGAGGTCCAAGTGTGTAAAACATCAGGACACATTGAATGTGATTGTTGATGGCTCCACTCTAAGTAAAAACACTGATGGGCTAGTCACAGGAAATTGTAGGCACTTGTGTCATGGGGGCTCTTGCATTGCCAGGACAGGAAAAGTATGAGGTCATACAGATTTTCAAAACATACATGTAATATCACCAGCTCTTCCTAATATCCTATCAGTCTACGTGTTTCCCTTCAGAAACTGTGAGCAGGCACATGGTATGTGACCCAGCTTCCCGGCGGCTGTAGGAGATGCCAAATATTTAATGACACCCCACCTCCGAACAATAAATACATTTGAGTCAGTTCAGACTCCTGGGGAAAGAGATGCTGAAAATTTGATGAAAGGGATTAATAAATTATAACCAGGCTATTAAGATGTGAATCGCTAAAGACTCCTGACACTCTTTCCCTTCCTCTAATTAGAATTAGGAAACAAATAAACAGGCTCACCTCCCTGTGCTCAGAGCTCTGCCCCACCTCTCCAAAGCCACTGTGTCTGTCCAGCTCACAGACTTTCATTTAGACAGTAAGACAGCTTTCTAGGACTGGCGGTAAGGTTCTGACAGCCAGTTTAGAGGCAGTGTTCTGATTCTCTAAGCCAGATGTTAGGACCTTATTGATGAGATGCCAATCACACAGCTGGGGAAAGAGAAGGTCCAATTTGTGGACCATGGGGTACCTTCCCAATCAAAGTCCTCCTGCTGATGGATTCCAGGGCCTGCTTCAAGCTGCATGATAAGACTCAAGCTTCCCAAAAGGAAACTTAGATTGTCTTCCTACCTGTGTTTTCTGTGTAGGCAGAAGCTGAATCCAAAGGAGAGAGATCATGTTGCCCAAACACATATAAATTGTGATAATAAAACCCATACCACTTGGCTGAAGATATGGCTCATTCATAAAGTGCTCTCCATAAAAGCAAGTTTGGATGCCCGTGACCTATGTAAAAAGCTAGGTGTGGTTGCATGCACATATATGTTATCCAAGGAGCATCAGGGGTGTGGAGGAAACAGACAGATTTCTGAAGCTCATTTGCCAGCAACCTAGGCAAATCAAAAAGTTTTAGGTTCAGTGAGAGATTGCTTTAAAACATAGAAGGTAGGGCACAATCAAGGAAAAACACCACACACACACACACACACACACACACAAACACACATGCACACATACATACACACATACATGTACACATACATGCACACACATACATGCACACATATATGCACATACATGCACACATACATGTACACACATGCATGCACACACACATACACATACATGCACACACATACATGCACACATACATGTACACACATACATGCACACATACACACACATTTTGCATAGATAAAGCCTAGGCAACTCCTCCCTCTCAGTAATTATCATGGAGCTACATTACACGCATTCAACCTGGACCCAGAAACTGACTCTTGTTCATGTCCACAACCCAGGACGAAGACGACACTGATGAATCAGGGTGGACGTGGAGGACAAAATCATGAAAATGTATCTAATCTCACGACTTTCATTTTGCTTTTAAGCATAGAGTGATTCAAAGCCAAGAATGGACATGTGGCTCAACTCCAACCGTGCAAAACTGCATTTCCCCAGATATCTCACGGGTTCTGCTTCAACCCAATCTTCAGCAAACATCCATGCAGGTTTATTACCCCCTCAGGGGTGAGTAACGAGAAATACGATGCAGGCTCTGACTAGGAAGAGACAGATGTCCCAGGGGTGATGGCGCTCCATGACAGATGTATGAAAGGGTAGACATGACAGCTGAGCTAAGTGTTGAAGGATAAGTCAATTGGGGAGATGGCAAGGAAAGCTGGTGAGACCGAGGAGATGCCCTATCATGACCTGAGATGGTCTGAGAAATCTTGGCCAGGGGGAATACTACAGGTACATTTTAAATGTGTCAAAAAATGTAGATTGGTTTGTTTCTGTTTGTTTCTTCTTTTTTTTTTTTTTTTTTTTTTTTTTTTTTTTTTTTTTTTTTGAGAAGAGGCCATCACTGGAGAGTAGAAGAAGAACCTGTCTGGAGTAGAATTAAGGGAATAAAAACCCAGAGTTGCCACAGATGGTTGTTGACCTGGACTTCCTGTGCCAGGCTTCTAAGCCGCCCAGATACCACACCATGACTAGACCATGCCATCACCAGAGAGTGTTGCTGAAGAGATGTGCCCAGGAGAACTGGTCAGGACTAATGTGACCACTGCTTCTCAGAATTTCCGTCCTAACTGTTGAGACCCAGGGGTGTGAAATCATCAGACCCAGCATCATAGATCCGAGTTCAAAGCCACACTGCACTGCCTCTTACTGAGGGTTTTCTTTTGCCACTTAACAATTCCAACATCTTTCCATAGCTTCTCGGAACACCCAGAACACTGTAAAGCTCAGGGAACAAGGACACTTCCCCAGATACATACAGTCTTTCCTCATGGGCCTAGAAGTACGATCTCCAGGGGTATGGACCTGTCTTGCCAGTTCATTCCAGATACCTGCCTACAGTCTTTCCTCATGGACCTGGAAGTGTGATCTCCTGGGAGGTGAGTGTGTCTTGCCATCCGCTCCATATTTTACACATAGGACAATATTTACACTATCATGTGGCCTTTCCTTCTTCCTGTAATTCTGTCCCTACATTCAATATGCATAGTTCCATGTCCACCTTAAGGCCAGACGTATCTCCTTTCCTAAGGCAACCATTTGTGCTCACACACGGTCCCTCTCTCTTCTGGGTTTGTCATGCTCTCAGTAAGGCCCCTACCATCTGTTAAGGCTGAGTTAACTTACATCCCATGAAATACTGGGACAAAGTTGCTTTCCAGTTCATCCTAGAGTGCTCAACGCCAGTCGGGTCAACCTCCCAGGCAAAGAGATTCCAGGCCTGACTCTGCCATCTACTGGTTGCCAGTTACAGCCTGCAGTAAAAACCAGTGGCCGTGGAGGACTCACCCAGCTGTGACAAGGCCTGACTCAAAGGGAGCCATGATAACTTTCTCACTGTGATGCACATCCGGCAGCTTTGTGGCCTGTCCCCCATTGCTAGACCATGCAGAAGTGAGCAGACACTAATTCTGTGTGGCCAAGTGTTCCTGGCCAGCCCCAGCATTTCTTACAGTCCAGCCATCTCCCGTTCAACTTCCGGAAAGTCCCCGCCATGTCTACTGAGGGAAGCACACTGTGCCCCGTTTCCAGCGCATTTTTTTTTTTTTTTTTTTTTTTTTTGTCCCTCTTATCATAGCTCTTTGGCTATTTCGATGAGATTTTTGTATGGGAGTGGAACAAAATGTATATATTCATATTTTTGTCTTGGACCTCATCAAAGTATTGAAGCAGATGGGTTATTTTAAGAAGCATTTCTGACTGAAGGATATTCTGACTCCTTTGATGCTAACTGGATCACTCTTCACTGAATTTGAATCCTGACTCCTCTACCTCATACAAATTACATAACCCATAACCTCACTGAGTCAGTTGTCTCATCTGCAAAATGGGAATGGTGCCACCTGTTATGACATGTTCCACCAAGGCCTGTTAGGTCCCAGCTAGTGGCATTATTTGGGAAGGTTCTAGAAGGTCTTTGGTTTGGGAGGTGGGCCTCCTTGGAAAAAATAGATCAGCAAATGGGTCTTGGCCACTTCTATAGTCTCCTTGCTCTGCTTTCTGGCCACCAAGATGTGAACCGCTTTGCTTTGCCAGGCCCTTCCCACCACGACAGGCTGATACCTATGAAACCAGGAGTCAATATAAATCTTTCCTTTCCCATAAGTCTTTTGTGTCAGGTATTTGGCCAAAGTAATATATTTCTATTTACACAGGGTGTTGTAACCCTGATAATTGCTCATCACAGGTAGTCCATTACGCACCGTCCTCCTGTGTTTAGGCTTAAGTGTTCTTTACATGTATGGTTTGTTTCCTTCTATAACATCATCTAAATCTGGGGGAAAAATAATTTTTTCAAAACTCCATGTGACCAGAAAATGAACCAAGTAAACTAATCCTGAGAAGGCTCTTTCAGACAGGAAACTATGCATTGCACAGAGCCCAGCCTAGCTGAGTTTTTGGGGACACACTGTAACAGGTTGTGATGTGAACCTGATACAACCCTCACTTTCCTGGTACCTTCCCCCTGGAGTGTCCATACCAAACCTCTTAACTCAAACATCAGCTTGTAGTCTCTAGGCAAAAATCTCAGGCAGAACTCAAATCTCCCAAGTCCCAGCCACCATGCCCAAAATGATAATCACTTGAGAATGTTAATTGAACGCTATAATTACAGACTATGCATAATAGGCATTTTGCACTGATGTTGTACACTGCCAAGAAAATATTTACTTGGCTAACTCAACTCCATGACCAAGTCTATTTTTTTCACGGCAGAAATAATGCTCTCATTTGGCATCACCAGACGCACCCGTGGGAAGCATCCTGGATGCTGCAAACATAATCAAGATGTCTCATACTTGTGCCCCCTTATAAGTCATATGCCTCCTTCCTTTGCAAGAATATCCCTAAGTCTTGTGTGGGCTCCTTTTTCTTCCTTCCTCACTTTTCAAGAAATTAACTGCTTGCTGGAGATTCGTTGAGGACAAACAGAAGAGCCTGGAAATTGGGTTCAGGTTTCTTGTCTCAAATCTATTTTCATCGAATCTGTCCTTACACTTGATATTCCTTTCCCTGTGGCTTTTGGTCCATGCCATTTAGTAAAGCATTTGAACCACAGGCTGTGTGGTGTTTAGATTTTCGACTTGTTTCTGCTACTGTTGTTGTTTATTGACACACACTTGGGTCATCTAGGACGAGGACTCTCAATTGAGAAAGTGCCTCCTCCATCTGATTGGCCTGGATGCAAGTCTGGTGGGCATTTCCTTGATTAGTGATTGATGTAGAAGATTCCAGCCAACTAGAAGAGTGACACCCAGACAGGCAGTCCTGTGTTGTGTAAGAAAGCAAACTGAGCAAGCCGTGGGGAGCAATGGTCTTTACAGACCATTCCTCCATGTTCTCTGCCTCAGTTCCTCCCTCCAGGTTCCTACCTTGAGTTCCAACCCTGACTTGTCTTCATGGACGACTGTACAATTAAATAAACCCTATCCTCTCCGAATCAGGCTGCCTCATCCCGGGTAGGTGTCCTTACCAGTTGGTCTCTGACAATGGACATAGTAGGTTGAGATAATTTCTCCCTCTATGCTGTTGACATCTCAAGCATTCCTCTGTGTCTGTCTGTCTGTGTACGTGACTGAGTCTGAGATGTAGGGTTCTACTCAGCTTTAACAAGGTCCTGAAGCAGACTCTATCCCTCTTGCTATCCTTCAGGTTTCACAAGATTGGGAGGAGAGCTTTAGGACTTGGAGTTTGGAGATGTGGACTTGACCCCATAAAAGACAGCATTCTTTCCTTCATGTGTGTCTCTTGTTGATGTCACTGGGTTTCCAAGGACAAGAGGTGTGGCTGCCTTATTCCTGCCATCTTTAATCAGAAATCCCAAAGGCCTTTGAAAATTCAGGTCCTTTTATTTGTTTCTTGACCTTCTGTGTTGTGGATAATTTATAGATTTCCAAAAAAAGCCAGTTTGGACCAAGATGAGGGTGTGTACACTTTTTACAGTGCATTATCTACTGCCACCCACCACTTTCCACTTCAAGTACTTTAACTTCTGTTCATCTCCTTGCAAGTGGCCTGTCCTTTCTTCTCTCTCATGGCTGTTATCCAATATGGGAATGTCTGTGCTTTCTAAATCCCTCTAAAGAGAAGCTCCTCGGGTTCCCCTATCCCTCCTCCAGTTAGAGGAGCAAACTGTGCTTGCAAGATGTGTGATTAGTTGTTTTTTACTTAATTTTTTCCTTTCAAGACCAAATAGTAGAAGTCTGCAGTGGTTCCTCGAGCTTCAAGTGATCTGGAAGAGCGCTAGGGCTCCCCGGGAGTACCGTGGAGAGGAAGTCCTTCTAGGCTTGATTGAAAGGGCTGCAGGGTGAACTGCTCTCAGGCAGGTGCCCCACACTGCACCCCTTCTCTGGAGGCCCACTGACATTACAGGGATGAGCCTCAGTTGGCTGAAGTATAACCTCATTCCTCCCTCCCCACACCCCCTCTTGGGGACCTCAAGCATGGTATAAGCAACATCCTGCTCACCAGCGTTCCCACCTGCTTTCTGCACCTGTTTTCATAGGTTCCCCATCCAAGGGGAGAGGAAAGATGATTCAACCTTGCCTGTGTGTTTATCCTGCTGGTAGACTATCATTAAATATGGAAAATCATGCAAGTAGAATTCCAAAGAAATGGATCAGCAGGCTGACAGCTCCCCTGGACTCATCCATGTGGCTTAAGTAACCAGATTTAAGTTTTAAAAAAAAATACGTTCAGGATTCTGAAGAGGAGGGAGGACCTAGCCATGTCCTTCCATGTGAACTGGGCAGCAGGTGAAGGGGTCGGTACTGAACAGCGACCTCTGCTGGCGAGCTCCTATTCACAACAGCCATCAATGGGAAGACGTTTTCTTAGTCCCCATTCACCCTGCAAGCTATTACCCTGCTGTATGTGCAAAGATACTGAAGATTTTAGAAGAGAGCAGGAGAGACCGGATGCGTCTTATCGGGTGCTTTCAAGGTTGGGAATGGCTAGTTTAAAATGTTTTCACGTCTGATCTTGAATGAGTCTTCCAAGACTCTGCAAATGGTGAGGCTGACCTTCCTCCCAAGTTGAAGTTACCTGAAGTTTCCTTAAACTTCTCTCCTGTGATGCTTTTTTTTGTGGGGGGGGGGAGCTTAAAATATGCCTACAATGTCTTCTCCCTTCAGTAAGCCCTTGGTGTAGGTAGATCAGGTACCCCAGTTAAAATTCCCAAAGCATCCCAGTGTGACTGGTTTTCTCACTGTGACTATAAAATTACTAAATGTTATTTCAACTGTATCAATTGTCACAGGACTTTTGAACTTAAAATTTTGAAAAGAAAAGATGTCTGTGCAGGCAAGTAATTAACTGCTTCTCTTTTTGAACTATACAAGGATAAACTATGACAAGAAAATTATTCCTCCATAGTGTTTGCATCATCTCCTAACACTGTCCAAGACAAAGAAATATGATATTAACATTCAGCCTTGAGACACTCATCTGCCCTTTGCCTGAGCCCTTGTTCTGGGACACAAGCTGGGAAAGGAAGGCACAGAGGGCAGAGCTTTGGTGAGGATGGAGTGTTGGTGAGGATGGAGTGTTGGTGAGGATGGGGTGTTGGTGAGAATGGAGCGTTGGTGAGGATGGAGAGTTGGTGAGGATGGAGTGTTGGTGAGGATGGGGTGTTGGTGAGGATGGGGTGTTGGTGAGGATGGAGCGTTGGTGAGGATGGAGAGTTGGTGAGGATGGAGAGTTGGTGAGGATGGGGTGTTGGTGAGGATGGAGAGTTCGTGAGGATGGAGAGTTGGTGAGGATGGGGTGTTGGTGAGGATGGAGAGTTGGTGAGGATGGAGAGTTGGTGAGGATGGGGCGTTGGTGAGGATGGAGAGTTGGTGAGGATGGGACCTTGGTGAGGATGGAGAGTTGGTGAGGATGGGGTGTTGGTGAGGATGGGACCTTGGTGAGGATAGAGAGTTGGTGAGGATGGGGCGTTGGTGAGGATGGGACCTTGGTGAGGATGGAGAGTTGGTGAGGATGGGACCTTGGTGAGGATGGAGAGTTGGTGAGGATGGGGCGTTGGTGAGGATGGGGCGTTGGTGAGGATGGGGCGTTGGTGAGGATGGGGCGTTGGTGAGGATAGAGAGTTGGTGAGGATGGAGCGTTGGTGAGGATAGAGCCTGGGAGATCACACACAAATCACAACAGTCAACAGAGATCCACTGCCCAGAAGTAAACGGAAGGCACCTGCTTGTATTTGGAAACTAAGTTAAAACTGTTACAGACCCATGTGTTACAGGTAGGAGGCCCAGAATCATACTCCCACTCATCTCTCCTCCCCCAGAACTATACAAAAATGCCAGAGGCCTACACAAGTAAAAATGGAGATGCATAGGAAAGGTTCCGTATGGTTCTCAACTAGGATGACCCTGACTGTTCCTGCTCCGGTTTTGACACTAGAATTAGTTCTCAACCATTTACAGAGAACTATTAGCAGCATTCACCTAGCCAGCCCTTTAGTCAATATACCCCACCCCCATCCATCTGCACCCTGCCATCCACCTAACTCTCAGTACCTAGCCAGGAACCTAAAAGGGATGCTATAACTTTAGCACTTCATCAGCTCCTGAATCCTCTAATTCCCCATAAGGCTCGATGCAATGCTGGGGATGGCTCAGATGTCTACCTGCTATAGAAGCTACATTGGTTCTGAGGAGTCTCCTAGGCATCAGGTTACCTATATCTTCACTACCACACTAATCTGAGAACATTCCAGCCTTTCCTCCCATAGATAGCTATGAATCTATCACAGATGACCCAGAACTCAGAAACCAAAACCCAACCCATCTGAAAGGTTTCATTATCTAATTTTGTTTTGTTTTTAGTGGTTTCTTGGATATCTAGTATATGTTTGCATGCTAGACAATCACAAATAATGCTTTAGAAGTTGATCTGACATCACCTAGCTTGGGTCGGGAGTCGGATTTGAAAAGAGGTCTCTGAGCTCTGGGCTTAGGAACGGCACATCCGGCTTCGCTGCTGGTCACTTTGTTAAAGAGACGGGTTTTCTCTAAATAACTTCCCAGGCAGAGAGACCACAGCTGATTTCTGTCTCTATCCAGTGACATGGGAAAGTAGAGACCAGTGTCATGGGGACTCTTCATCACTGTGGGTTGAACTCTGGCAGCCCCGAGTTTCTCTGGAGTCGTTGCTCTGACCTCAGAGCAGTTCTTCTTTCAAGTCATAACGTCTCAGGGTTTGGATAAGAGCTCTCGTGTCTTTTATAACACAATCACTCTGGCTTCTTCTGTCCTGGCTGGGTTCTCTCTCTGTTTTCAGGTGTGTAAGAAATGTGGACTCCTGACAGTGACATCACTGGGCATCATACACAAGGAAAATCAAAAAAACAAAAAAACTTAGTCACCCTGCTCCAGAGACTCGACCAGGTGCCAGAAGTGTTTGAAGTTTGACGATTTAGGAACATTCTTGAAAGCTGGCCTAGTGGGGAAGGAGATGTTTACCTGTAATTGCCCCCAGAGCAAAGGTTAAGCACCTTGAAATATTGAACACATTTTTAAAAAAAATTATCTCCAAAACTTTCAAGAAGAAACAATGTGAGAACATCTGTTTTTTGTAAGTGACTGTAAAATATTCATGTGTAAACTGCACACTGCATCTCCTTGAAGTCATTGGTGATGAAAGTTCAGAATATCTCAGTTGGGAAGAGAAAGAAATTTCCTAAATAAATCTTCCTATGTTACAATTTTCTTTATTATACAGCACCTTTCCTGGGGGATATAGCTCCTCTTTGGCAAGTGGGAGAAAGTCCTCGGTACTGTTCTGGACGCTAGAAGATTATGTAAAGGAGCTGGAAGCCATGAACCCAGAAGTTCACTGTGGCAGCCATATCCCGTCCTCTGTAGAACAGTCTTAATAATGAGTATTACTCAGGTCCCGGAGTGCAGGGAGGCCCTTGGAAGTCCTGTGACTCCTGGGCGTTTTGTCTTCCTTCCAACAGCTGTGCTGCCATTGTTTAAAGAGGCCCAGGCTGAGTTATTGGTAAGGTCAATGTAGAGATATTTAAAATACAAAAAAAAAAAAAAGCCTCCAGACTTCTTTTAATGCACTCCCAAACAGTAGCATTTAGAAACATGATCTAGTGTCTACAGAAAGACAAACTGGTCATCTGATTCACTTGATAGAATGTATGATGTCTGATAAGATAAAATTTAGGAAGGGTGTCACACACCTTCAATCTCAGCACTCAGACAGAGGCAAAGGTAGAAAATTCTGGGGCCAGCCTGGTCTACAGAGCAAATTCCAAGCCATCTGGGGCTACATAGTGAAACCCTCTCTCCAGAGTCAAAAAGGAGAGAGCAAGATTAACAAATTAGGGCTGGAGCAATAGCTCAGTGATTAAGAGCACTGGCTGCTCTTCCAGAGGTCCTGAGTTCAATTCCCAGCAACCACATGGTGGCTCACAACCATCTGTAATGAGATCTGATGCCCTGCTCTGGTGTGTGTGAGGACAGCTAAGGTGTACTTATATATAATAAATAAATAAATCTTTTTTCAAAGATTAACCAATTAATTATGAATTTCAGACTTTAGAAAAAGTAAGATTTAGTAAGATTGTCTCAAATAGTTTATTCCACCTGACCAGCTCTAGCTAAGTTTTATTCCAGTGAACCTGTGAAAATTCTCCATTATGTGTAGTAGATACTTGGAGAAATTGCTTGTAATTTTTTTTTCTAAGTCTCCATTAAAGACGTAACAAATCCCTTCTTGACAAAAGAAATACATGCCAACTGAGGCATATGGCCAGTCTCACCCAGTGTATGTGCCTTCCACAGAATTGGAATCTGGGCTTCCACTCACTTCCTAAGAGCTGATAATTAGGGGAAACTAAACTACAAATGAGCACAAAGCAAAAAATAGAAGGAAGTATAAGGAAGCTACCCCAGCTCCCTAAGCAGTGAGGATCTCCTGCCTTATTCGTGGCTGTTTTGCCCATATCCAGCCCTCTCCCAGGACACACTAAATACTCACATAATAAGACACAGGGAATACCCAAATGACGAGGGAGTCCAGTTAGGGTAGGAAATGTGAGGCAGTAAGCGAATGAGTTAAGAAACAAATCCTTCTGCCATAATTGAGACGCTGCTTCTTACATGAGGTAGAGATAAAATGTACTGAGGTTTGAGTAAGAGTCCGTGTGTGTCTAAGCATTTAAGATGTGCATTTCCAAAATACTGAATGCCGCCCATAGCCCGGCTCCATTACATAATTTCCCACTAAGGAAAAGCAATCCATGGTGGAATACGAGCACGCATTTTGAAAGGCCAGTGAAAAAAAATGCTAATGGAGCAGGATGAACGGGGATGACATGAGTTGGAATCCATGTGAGACCCAAGCTAGACAAGGTTAGATCATCCTATCAATTTCATAGGATTTAGAATCACCATGGAAACTCACTTCTGGTTGTGTCTAGGAGGGTGCTTAACTAAGTAGGAAGACTTACCTCAAAAGCGGGTGGCATCTTCCCAGGTGCTGAGACTCCTGGACCATGCCAAAAGGAGAAAGCAAGCTGGGCTCTAACTTTCTCTCCCACAGCTCCCGGGCTGTGGACAGTGTGGCCAGCTTCGTCGTTCTCTGACTGCTGTGCCTTCTCTACCACGGTGCGTTGTGTCCTTCGAACCGTGAGCCCAGATAAACTCTTCCTCGAGGAAGTTGTTTCCTGTCAGGCATTTGTACACAGCTGTGAGAGTAACTGATAAAGAGGTTGGACAAGAGATGGGTTCATTGGAATGGGCGGGAAGAGGGAGGAGGTGGGGAGATGGGCTGGGATAGGATGGGATAGAATAGGGAGGATGGGGAAGGATGGGACGAGACAAAAGAAAGGGTGCGGGACCACCTAAAGAATGCTAAGCCTGCCAATCTCCGGGGTTTTAATTATGCTCAAATGACATCCTAGCATTCCTGAAAGACTGCAAATCTTTAAAACAAAACTTTGGAGATCGAGTTAATTATTGAGCAGAAGTTTATTCTTAAAAAAGAAAAGGAGAAACTAGACCATAGAGTAGGTGTTGTTTAGCTGGCTAGCCAGAGACCCACCAATGTTGTTTGGCCAAGTCTACAAAAGCGGAGAGTATCTGGAGTTGAGCACACCACACCTGCCCCTGCTCTGTTTCTCACAGTGCTCACTTGGAGAATTTGCTGTCTATCAGCTCAATATCTTGAGATAACGTGATAGTCAGGGGAAATGTAACATTTCTTTCCATAACAGGAAATGGCTATTGTTCCCATAGAAAAGAAGCACAGACCCGCTCTTCCACCCCATTGCAGGGTCCGTTTTCTGGATATAGATGCACCTTTTACTGGGCTGATGTTTTGCCCATCCCAACTCATTTGGCAGCTTCTTCAAGGACCCCAACATACTTTATTTTTCAGAGGTGACTGAAGAAAATATGGACCATAACTATTTTTTAAATTTGTTTATACATTAAATTTTAAAGTTGTAATTATTTTTTTCTTCTACTAGGAAGAAAACATCTATTACACAAACTCATGTAAAGAAGCAAACAAGCTTCTGTAATCTGAATAAATTCTTCAGCATCACATTTATCATCGCCTTAGAAGAATGAGACTTTGTTTGACTTAATTTCAAATGGTATGTGAAAATGAAATATTTAAATCATTAGTATAAATGTCCATACATACAGGACAGGCCCACTTGAGCAATGCAAAGGTTTATGTCATAGCATGTTTCCTGTGAATTGTGCTATCACCCACACTGTCATGAGCACACTATGCCAGAAACATAGACAAATACTGTGTGTCTTTCAACAAAATCAGAATTTACAGAATGACAATAAATTTACATGATCCAGCGGCTTCAATGGCAGCAATTTGCCAGATACCACAGTGATCTGGCAGAGGTAAATGCATATTCTTTTATTCCAGACTTACTAATATTAGCTCTCATATCACACAGCATTCGCACATAGTAGATGTGTATGTGAGTTTATTTAAGTGTGTGTGGCTTACAGATTATACACGTGTAAAAGGTCAAGGCAAAACTCAAAGTGTTTCAGAAGAGGGCAGGAAACAGATGAGGTTGGTTCTGGGAGGAAGCAGTCTCTGCTTCAGTCAGGGTTTGAGAACTGCAGACTCCAGCCGTGACGTGAGAACTCTAAGCAGGACCCGAAAGCAGAAAAGGCAGCACTGGGTCCAGGTGCACCCAAGTGGAAAGCTGAGTGAATAGACAGGGGGAGTCGGCCATGTCAACATCAGGGGACCAAGCTATGGGTGAAGTCCCATCGCCACGCAGTTATCAGATGATAGGTTGTTGGGAGGGCACGCTTTTGCAGTGTTAGGTGACCATCACTTTAAAGGGTCCTAGTGGGGGAGTTTTTCTCTGTGTGGTATGTCACCCAATGCGTGTATAGGATGACTCCTTTTCTGCTCTCAGGAATAGGCCACTTATCAATATACTGGGTAGGTAGTGCCTGCTGCTTATATTTGAATTAGTGTGAGAATTAAAGTTTTCAGTTAAATGTTCATTGCTTTGATGTAAATAAAAAAAATAAGGCTAGAATAAAAGCAGAAACAATAAAAAAGAAGACAACTGCTCAAACTTTACCCAAATCAGAGTGTTAAAACTGTAAAACCAGGGGCTAGAGAGATGGCTCCGTGGTTAAGAGTACTTGTTGTTCTTGCAGGGGACCTAGGTTATGATCCCAGTACCCACATTGCAGCTCACAATCGTCTATAACTCCAACTCCAGGAGATCCAACAACCTGGTCTGGCCTCCTCAGACATCCAGATAAAACATGCACACACATAGTCTTAGTTAGGGTTTCTCTTGCTATGTCAAAATACCATGGCCAAAGCAACTTGGGGAGAAAAGGGTTTGGCTTACACTTCCATATCACTGTCATCCAAGGAATTTAGGACAGGAACTCAGAAAGGGCAGGAACCTGGAGGCAGGAACTGATGCAGAGGCCATGAAGGGGTGCTACTTACTGGCTTGCTCCCCATGGTTTACTCAGCTTGCTTTTTTATAGCACCTAAGACCTCCAGCCCTGGGGTGGCACCACTCACAATGGGCTGAGCCCTCCCCCACCAATCACTAATTACAATAATGCTCTACAGGCGTGCGTGCAGTCCCATCTTATAGAGGCATTTTCTCAACCAGGAATCCCGCTGCTCAGACGACTCTAGCCTGTATCAAGTTAACACACACTTAGTCTGCAAACAAACAAAATGAAAATTGAGAAATCTTTACTAAACAAACTGTGAAACTGAGGCTTTGGATATAGTGGTAGGTAGAGTGCTTGTAGACATGCATAAACAAGGTGCTCTGACACATAAATGCCTGTGATTCCAGCTGGAGGTGGGAGGCAGGAGGACTCAGTAGTTTCAAGATGACAGGATGGCTCAGTGATAAAACCACCACATGCCTAAATGGCCTGAATTTGATACCAGTAAACCAGCTGTTAAAAGTTGTTCTCTGGCCATCACAACCCAGACCACCATGGGATGCACACATCTACACTGTCACAAATACACAATAGTAATAGTAATAATAATAATAATAAATGCTTTTAAATGTGTTAAAAATTCAAATATTCCATTTCAAATGAGGTAGAGAAAAGATTGCTGATTGACAAAGACACCACATTCAATATCTTAATAACATAAAAAGTATTTAATAGGTTTTCTTGAAGGGCATAAGCGCACAGCCAGTATGTTAACTACAAAAGGTTTAGGAAATTAATCATCACAGGAATGGAAATTAAGGTTACACAAAGGCAAGCACACCTGGTTAAATGATGTGGCCATGGTGTGTGCTGCTAAGAAGACGGCACAATTCCCAAGCATCCCTGACAGAACATAAACTAGGAGGTAAGCCACTGAACATTGGGATTGGGAATTATTAATATTTCACTAACTGCAAAAGCCACAGTTCTTTAAGCTTAAACTACTTTGAAACACTTTCAGCATTTTGAAAAACTGCCTGTCAGTACCTGCTAAAGCTAAACACACACACACACACACACACACACACACACACATATGTAACTTGAAACCTACACCATTTTCACTATTAGGTATAGACTGCAGAAATGTGGGACAGCATTCTCTGAGACACTTACAGTGACAGTGGTGACAACCAAAACCTGTCCCAGGATTTCAAAGAAATGTTCTGCTTTTTCACATTTTATGTGGCATTTATGTTGTATTGTGTCCCTGTGAGTCCTGCTGTCTTCAGGGCTTTTAGCATGCAGAGATAGCTGGTGGCGGAGCCCATTGCGTTGTCTCTGTGCTTAAATCACTTATGTGCTGAACATCTTCGTTGGTTTGTGTTTGTGGAGCCAACACTGCAACCTGGGCTGAAGCACCTTGGCTAGGGGGCGTCACTTTCTTAATGTGTTCTTAAGTCTGCTTTGTAAGAAAGTTTATTGAGAGGTTTTATATCTGGGGTTTTCAGGAACGTTTTTTCTTCCTTGTGTCTGTCCCTGGTTTGGACGTCAGAGTATATGCTGGCTTCAGAGTGAATTTGTGGAGTCTTCTCTCTTGCTTTTTTTTTTTTTTTTTTTTTGGAATGGACTGAATGACACATTGGTTTCTTTTTTAAATGTTTGGCAGAATGCAAAAGTGAATACATCCACTCCTGACCTGGCTTTGTAGGAAGGCTGTGTTACTGCTTCCCCCACAAGATTCCTGTAGACCTGGTTCAATGTACAGCTCTTTGATTTAATCTGGGGAGGTCATATGTGTATAAGAAATCTTTTTCATTTATTCTAGATTTTTCTGACTTGAAGAAGTTCTTAATAATCCTCTTTTTCTCTGAATTCTTTAATAACAGCCTTTCCTGTCTCTAGTTTCATTATCCAGGGGAATCTCCATTGACGCTGGTGTTCAAATATTCAGATTTGTATTTGATCAAGTCTATTTGTGGTTGTTTTCTGTTTCACTAATTTCTACCCTGATGCTTGTCATTTCTTCCTATCTATCACTTTTGGATTCATCTCTTCTTGTCTTTCTGGGACCTCAGGGTGTATCATTAGTTTCTGAGATATTTTTTGTTTCTTGCTTTTAGTGTAAGTCCCCACTGGAAAAAAACTTTGTTTTACCAAACTAGATTTGAAGCTCAGGTGGCCATGTGCTTGTGCTGGCTTCCATGGGGCTCGCCTGGCCTCCATCCAGTTGGGGGACAATGCTGAGGCCGCATGCAGCTCTCTCCCGGTTTCTTTTCACTTCCTTTTTGGGATTTTAATGATCTTCTATTAGTCTCTTTGTGATAAAGTCTCTTGCATTCTGACTCCCTCCTTCACCGTCTCACACAGAAATCCTCTGCATTCTCTTATCTTACCCAGAAGTCTTGCTTAGCCCTGTCTGGTGGCGTCTTCAAGATGGCCCAGTGCATTCTGGGGGCTCACTGTCATTTTAGAAGTAGCTTGTGAACTTACATACGCAAACAAATCTGTTAGTCTCCTGATCAGGTTTTTAGTAATCTATACATCAATTTTAGGGGGAAAATGCTAATGTCGAGTCCACAAATATGAAATAAGCCTCGATTTGTTTTATTTCCTTTTTTACGGTAGCAAATTCATCAAGAGAGGAAAACAATGAGGAGCAGGCGCGTGGGTCGTTCCAGTACGGGGGGGGGGGGTCATTATTTATTAGTTTCCTTCTTTAAAGCATCTTGGTCCTGTGAGTCCCAAGTGCCAGCTGCCCTCTGCATCGGTGACTGCAAATGCAGACTTTCCCCTAGTTTTTCGAAACTGGGGGTGGGGTGTGGGATGTCTGGACGGTGGTTCCCTCCTCACACTGTGTGGGTTCCAGATACTGAACTGAAGTCGAGAGACTTGCCAACAAGCGCCTTTGTGCTTCGAGCCATCTCCTGGACTCCATTCCTCGGTGTCCCCCCCCCCCCTTGGAAAATCCTGTTTTTCTCTGAGACAAGCTGGTCCATCCACGTTGAAAGCTCAATATTCCAAGATGGAAATGGGACCCTGAGGTCCTAGCTGGAGTTTCTAGTTTGCTGTATTTATATCTTTAGCCAGCTTCCATTTCTCTTAACAACATATTAAAGACCCAAAGATGGGGAGTGATGGAGTGCATTGGGGAATTAATGTTATTCTGAAAAGAAAGGATTTTTGCGAAGGAAGATGAGAAATGCAGGAATTCATCCATATGGTGCCAACAGATCCTGTGTTCACTAAGCATGAGGCTCTGGGCTTTCTGCTCAGTTCTTGGGTAGGAACCAAAAATTAAGGAGTAACTTGAAGCAAGTCTCAAGTAACTCACAAGCAAGTTAAACAGTGGAGTCTGGAGTTCAACCCAGGCAGCCAGAGTTGGGGAATGTGTCCTAGACGGACACCTCAGCAGATCCTGAAGTACGGTCCCATCCTCCATCCGCTGGGAGGGCTCAGATTTCCTCCAAGTTGGCATCATATACCACTCAATTCAGAATGGCCACATGGGGTGAGTGAATAAATCTCTCGGTATACTTTTTATATTTAGATTTCTATGCCCTTGACCAGTTTTCTTCGAGCAAACAATAACTTTTAAAAATCGCTTTTGTACTCCTGAAATGTATTGTCAGGCATCTAAAATTCCTACTGCCCAGCTTGGTATAAATGTCACCCATTTTCTTGAGTTTATCTTTCTGTCTTGAGCTTCTGGGCTCATAATCTCCCCCTCAAAAGATCTATATTTAAGAAAATTGATACGTGACTTATTATAGCTTCTCAATATATTTGTGCTTTTTTTCTGGCCTATTTCTACAAGTTTGAAGTTGCTAATAAGCTATCTAGTTTTCACATCTATTATTATTACTTTTTAATTGTGGGAGATCTTTTTGATTGCATGATCTTGTCAATATTTCTATGCGTGATGCTGCTGGGGGATTTTAGGAGCTATAGATATTTTTAATAAATTATTTTAATTTCTCTGCTTGTGTGAATAGTGTGTGCTTTACCTTTTTTGTTTAATGTGAACACCATCTTTTGTGATGTATTCCTGACCTATTATTAGCTTTCCAGCTCCCCTGGTTGTCTTCTACATTTGCTCTTTTCATCCGCTGTCTGCCTTTTGGCAGAAACACTTCAGCTTTGCATATTCTAAGTAGGTGATATTATCTAGTGTTATTTCTTATTCACTTAAACACCGCGCGCATTTGCCACCTCTGAGCAACTGGGCCAATATTCTTAATTTTTAGACCCTATTGTCTTGGGCTTGACATTGAAGCTGCCTGTTGACTCCCAGTGATGGCTTCACTAAGTGTTACTTAATTGTTCTGGTCTCAGGGTATCTGCCCCGCCTGTGGATTTAACAGATTAGCTGCCCTTTGGATCCATTATTAAAGTAATTTTTTAAGATAAGTGGACAGTTGGAACTTTTATGCGTCCTAAAATAATGATGATGACAGAGACCTCAACAATGAGAAAGAGCATTTAGGGTGCGCCCAACCCTGAGCTAAGCGCTTAACACCCATCATCTGTCAGTCCTTCTAACAGAAGTGTACTGTCAATACTAAACCGGCAGCTCGTCAGCAGGAGCTGTTTAAACCCAGGGCTTCCTGACTCCCAGACTATGTTCTGCCAAAGCGGACACTGGCATGGTGCAGTAGGGGCTTCGGGAGTTTAACCTTATTGATCTACGTTCCAACCTCAAGGTTCTAGATCTTCATGCAACTTTTATAAGAATTTTGTAAATCTAAACTGTCACAATAGACATGCCAAAGGGGAAGGGGAAAGAACCACGAGGTCTCAGCCCTACCCAAAGAATTACAGACAACTAAGGAATGCTGAGCTTGGAAGAAATAGTTTTCCCCAGGAAAAAAGCATAACAGTTGGTTATCCCATACCAAATGGTCAGCCCTGAAAACACACATATGTAACATTACATGGTGTGAACAGAATATATATGTAGATAGATAGATAGATTGATAGATAGATAGATAGATAGATAGATAGATAGATAGATAGATACATACATACATACATACATACATATATACATACATACATAGATAAATAGATACATACATAAATAGATACATAGATAGATAGATAGATACATAGATACATAGATAGATAAATACATAGATACATAGGTAGATACATAGATAGATACATAGATAGATGGATGCGTGGATGGGTGGACAGATGGACAGACAGACAGATAGATAGATATGTATGTAACAATTAATGAAAAATGAGACCATGAATTTGAAAGAGAATAAGTGGGGGTTGTGGGGAAGGGGTTAGAGGAAAGAAGATAAGGAGAAATGGTGTTATTATATTACAACTCAAAAAAATAAAATAACTATCTTCTTTTAGAAAATGGAAGAGAAAACATCTCGGCTTCCTCCTGCAAACTGTAAGTTTCTATGCACTGAACAGCAGAACCCACGGCGAATGTGTGGAACCCCAAAACTAACTGTCATGTCGCAATATTGGTCTTCATTTCTCACCTTTATGTCCCCCTCTTTTTGTCATTGAAACATACTTTGTAATTGTACGTAATGTTTTGTGGCGTGGGCTCCTTCCGGGAGATGTCTAACTCCTGACCTCAGAATCACCAGCCTCCCCACACTGGATTTTCCTCCCTCTCTTAGCAACCTGACTATCTGCAGGTATTTGTCTGCACCTCAAGCTTTGAGGTGAAACTTACTAAACATGAAATTGGCCATTGATTTTAAAGTGACGTTTCATTTAAAGGCAATGCCTGCCCTTATTTACAGTGCGCACTGTGGCCTTTCAGTGCATGTGTACAATGTCTGATGATCACTCTGGGGTCACGTGTTCACCATCTCAGCCATTGCAAAACTAACCATTTTTAAGTGAACTGGAAGGTCTGTCTACCCACTCCGTGCAGAACAACCACCACCTCTAGCTCAATCTACATTTCTATCATCCCCAAAACTCATAAGGTGAGTCATAAGGTTAATCTCTTTCTTCTCAGGAATTGATTCAACATGAAAGTTATATGCTAAAGTTTGAGTATGTTATTAGTAAACCACAAAAAAAAAATGCCTTTTAGGGTGTGGCTCACTTTATTTGCATAAGCGTTGTAGTGGAAGCACCAAGATCTTCTACTATAAGGAAGGAGCTCTGGTCCCATGATGTTTCTTTCTTTGTATACACACAGGGAAACACACACACACACACACACACACACACACACACACACACACACACACACGTATGTATATATGAAGAGGAGGAGAATGTGATCATCACTATCACCATCATCTTCTTCTTTCCAACTAGTCTCCCTGAACTAGTCTTTAGCACTGTAGCTGGTCTCCCTGGCTCTTCCAGCTAAAGGGCAAAGCCATTGCTTTTTCTTGTAATTTAAATGAGACATTCTCTTTTCCTCAGCTACTTTAAATCAGCAAGGTCTTCCTTGCCTCGGGGAGTTTGTACACACCATCTGTCTGTCTGGAACACTTGTCCTTCCTCTCCACTTCCAACCCCACGTTCCCAATGCAGCCTGACCCAGCCCTTTTCTCTGCACACCCCCCAGCTCTCAGCTTTCATGCCGCCCCACCACAGGGGCTCTTCCAAGCACACCTTCCTCTCCTTGATCCACGCCACATCATTCTTGGCTGCACTGCCCTGTTCTTTTCCTGCACAGCATCCCTCACATTTCTAGTTGCCCTGTATTTCATAGACTGCATCCCTTCCTCTACCACTCGGCTGCTCAGGGTCATTCTGTTCTTCTCGCCCCCGCCCAGCCCACAGCTTACAAAGCCTGCAGAAAATACTTCACTGACTAGAACAAATGATCAGTGTGGAATGTTTGAGGATTATTTCCTTAAAATTCAAATGAAATGATGCGTTTCAAAGTGCCACACATCAACAGGCCACACCTGCCAGAAGGCTGGATAGGCCATCCCTGATTTCAAGCTGTGATACAGAGCTACACTAAACAGAGCTATAGTAATAAAAACATCATGGTATTGACATAAAAAATAGACACATTGATCAGTGAAATCAAATCAAAGGCCCACACATAAATCCATATGCCCGTGGACAACTTTTTTAAAGAAGCCAGAAAGACACAATGGAAAAAAAGAAAGAATCTTCAACCAATAGTGCTGTTCTAACTGGATGTCTCATGTAGAAGAATACAATGGATCTATATTTATCACCTGGCACAAAACTCAAGTCAAGGTAGATCAAAGACCTCAACATAAAACCAGACACACTGAACCTGATGGAAGGGAAAGTGGGGACAGCCTTGAATGTGTTGACCCAAGAGACAACTTACTAAACAGAACACCAGTAGCACAGGCACAAAGATCAGCAATTAATAA
>NC_137963.1:35577852-35992852 GCF_963924665.1 Micromys minutus
TGGCTTGGTAGACGGAGACTCCACACTGACCTCGACTTGTGTGGATTTCATGTCTTTACCCTTGCTCCTCTTCCAGCTTGTCCCAGAGGTACACACAGCACCAAGAGGGGTCTTAGAAGGTTAATAGGCAGGATGATAATGAACATGCTACCTCATGTGGTAAAGAGGATTAATATTTCCAATTCAGTTAAGGACACTTGACCTTGAGCTAGGGAGATTGCCTTGGTGGCTTCAGCAGAATCATACTAGTCCATAAAAGGGGAGCAAGTTAAAGAACGAGGCTCACAGTAACTCAGTGTGGGAAGGAGTTCTGGGTTTGGTGATAAAGGAAGACACCAGGATCCAAAACAGTGAGGTTGCTTCTAGAAACTAGAAGGACAAAGACTTGGATTCTCCCCCGCAGGTACGGAACCCCACGATCCCCTCCAGTAGGTGCAGAAACCCCTGCGGATACCACGATCCTCTCCTACAAGTGCGGAAACTGCCCTGCTGACACCATGCTCTCAGCCCAGTGAGTCTGAATTCTGACCTAAAGAGTGATGGTAAACCTGTGTTTATTAAGCTGCTCTGTTTGTGGCCATGGCTACAGCAGTAATAGAAAAGAAACAGAAGCCAGGAAAACTCCTCGGCTAATCCACAGCGCTGATATTTACTCCTTTTTATTTTGAAACTGGGACATCAACTCAGATGTCATACATTTTCCCTTTGGGGGTTGACAGTTCTGATGACACTTGTGTGCCTCAGTCATTGGGTTCTAAGCTGGTAGTGCAGCTGCTTTTCTAATTACACCTTCTATGCCAATAAGCACTGAGGTGCCTGGAACAAACGAACCCCTCAAATGGGATTTGCTGCCACTCACTGTCCTGTCAGACTGTGGTTGTGACCACACAACACCATAACCAGAAGTTCTGGTGGCAGGTGAAAATCACTCGGACTGGTTTTATAAAACGTGTATTTTTATTTTTCTTCCATCTTGTTTAATTTCTCTTGAGACAAGATCTCACTATGCAGATCAGAAACTCTACATAGACCAGGCTAGCCCCAAACTCACAGAAATTCACCTACCTGTATCCCGAGTGTGGGAATTAAAGGTGGGTGCCATGGTGCCTAGCTAGTATTTTGGGTTTTATGTATGGACATGAGTAGAAATAGACTTTTCCCCTTTCTTTTCATCTTTCCTTTTTCTTATCCTTTGTCATAAGTCCTTTTGATTTCCCTCTCATCCAGTGCTGTATATAATTGTGTGTTATTTCATGTTTAATTATGTCCTATTCTATGTGGTTCTCGCAATGGCCGCCACAAGTCTCAGCATTTTATGCCTTTAAGTGGGAATCCCATAATTTACATTCACTCTAATAGTCTGTGGGTCATTGTCTTAGTCAGGGCTTCTATTACTGTGAAACACCATGACCAAAAAGTAAGTTGGGGAGGAAAGGGTTTATTCAGCTCACACTTCCACATTGCTGCTCATCACCAAAGGGAGTCAGGACAGGAACTCAAGCAAGTCAGGAACCTGGAGGCAGGAGCTTATGCAGAGGCCGTGGAGGGTGCTCCTTATCAGTTTGCTTCCCCGGGCTTGCTCAGGGATATTTTGTAGAACCCAGGGCCTCCAGTCCAGGGATCAGCACTACCCACCATGGGCTGGGCCTTCCCTCTTGATCACAAATTGGGAAAATGCCTACAACTGAATCTCATAGAGGCATTTCCTCAATGGAGGCTCCCTTTTCTATAATGACTCTTGTTTATCTAAGTTGACACACAAAACCAACCACTATAGTCATAAAAGTTTCATCAAATGCTTTTGTCTTCCTTTCACTTAAACAAAATAGTGCAGTTTATCTGTCTTCACTTGGGTGCTGGTCTCTCTTGAGGTCTCTGCACAGAGTGCTTCTGTGGTTGAGAGAACACAGTGAAGGTCTAGTAATAGTCAGAGCCCTTGATGGGAGTCATGGGTAGTTCCAGGAAGACTCCGGAAGACACAAGTGCTCCCCCAGATGCTCTGTCAGTATCTGGGGTAACTGTCGCTGTTTATACGTCCCATGCTTTAATTATGGTTATAGTCAAGATGAACGGTTAGCTACTTGCTATTGTTTTCATTGTTGTTAGGAAATTATGCTTTTAGCTTTTGTTTATTGCCCTAAGGATGTGATAGTTTTCTTAGAAATAAAACTTTTAGAATGAGAGAAATAGTCCTCCCAGATGAAACCCCAGTTGGTTTTCAAATACCCAGTGGTCAGCCCTAAAATCATGCAAGGGACACTAGACTGAGCAGGTTGTCTTTCTATAAGTTGGCATGTGCATGTGTATGCGTGTGTATGTGTGTGCGCACAACAATAACAAATAGAAAAAGATACAGTGTATTCAGGAGGAAGCAACAAGGGAGTTGGAGGGAGGAAAGAGAAGAAATGTGATGATATAATTATGTATAATTAAAAAGTAAAAGGCCAAAACCGTGTCATAAGAATAAACACTTTCTTAGACGATGCAAACTTTACCTTTCTTTCAGACGTACACATGTGTTTGCTGTCGTCTTATTTGCTTTGAAATCTCCACCGTGGAGGTTTGTTTATTGGTTGATTAGTTGGTTTGTTTGTTCAATTCATTTGGGAAAATTAAACAAAACATCACCCACGGCAACACACGTAGAGCCTCACTCTGTGCTGCAACCTGGATAGCTCAGAGTAATAGTTCCAGAAAAGTTTAGAGATGAATGCTTCAGAGCAGCGTGTGATGAAGCCTTAAACTTTGCAGGTATTATGCAGTTTGTACATTAATAGCAATTTATCATTTGCGTCTCTATATTTAGCTTTCTCTTCTCTCCTGACAAAGCTATAATTTGGAAATGAACAAAATCAACCTTAATATTAAACCAATTCAAGGAAAACTAACCTGTATTTCATTTGAAGCATTTTTTCTGATTACAAAATCAAACATGTTTATTTCACACACAAAAAAATTAGATGTTGAAAATAATTTAAAAATAAATCAAATTCTACCCTTATCTTGCCAACCAGAAAACTTCCTCTTAACAGGACTGTGGGTTCTCCTTCCTATTCTCTCTTATCTGGGAGTGTGAATGCACAGAAGTTCTAATCAAACTTTGGTTACATTATTTTTACATTGTATGGTCTCACTGCCTGGTGGTTTTAGTAAACATTTTTTTCATTTTAGCAAATATTTTGGAAATGGCGCAACCAGTGTACCATTGAATAGCATTACAATTAGACTGTTAAATAGACTGTGTCTTAGAATTCCAAATACTCAAAGGGAGTCTTCTCATCCAACAGTGGAAGGACTTTAGATCAAGTTCTTGTCCCCCCCCCAAGATCAGCCACATGCCCTGCCAGATGGATATACTTCTTAAAAGTCGACCCTCCTCAGATTCTGAGACTTACCTCATGTGAGGGTGGTATTGTCTTCCTGTTTCTGTAACTGCTCACAATCAACAGGCTTTGGCCACCACTCCCCCAAGAAACCCCAACGAAGCAGGAAGAGACAGGGAGAAGGCATTTGTCAGAACTATCTCGAACGCTGAGCTGTAGATAAACTGATCCGCAGAGACATTCACATTGACCACTGTGCTGTAGGCACAGAGTGTATACAAGATCAGGGAAGCCCTTATGTAGGCTCGGATTTTGCCTCTTAATTTCCAAACTGTGGAGCCTTGGAGAAGTCACTCCACTCTGTTTAAATCGTCACCTTCACACAACAATCTGCCCCTAAGTTACCCAAATACACGGTCATGTGAAACTTGTTCCTAAAGTGTAATGATCATTTCTGTATATTGAAGAGGGCTGAGAAGAAGCTTCCAGGTAACCTTAAGTCTTCATCACTTATCTGTTACTTACATTTTCAAAAGTCTCTCAATAAAATGATCTGACAATTGTGTCTACATCTTCATAGATACTAGATCATTCAAAATAAACCAAAAACGTTTTGAGTAGTTAAGATAATGCTAACAGCTTTAGCAAACCCTAATTCGTTGGTGGCTCAGTCCACTACTTTTGTGGGTCATGTGAACATCCCGTAACAGTTGGCAGGCAGCTTTGCAGGAACCCGGGTCCTTTCCACATTAGGGTTCTGTCTTTGTCCTCTGGTATCCTCTCCTCTTTGGGATCTTTGCCTTTAAATCAACAGATGAGAAAATGAGAGGAGGCCCATGGCATGTGCTTGTTTCTTGGAGCCACAGCCAGGCTGTTGCATTGAGTTTCATTCACATTTTACTTCAGCGTTCAGTTCATAGCATACCTGACGTGAAAAGAAGCTGGGAAACCGTGTAGGTTCGGTGAAGAGCTAGCCAACCACATATGTTACTGTAACTAATAGACAGAAATAAGCCAAGAAGAAAACAAGCCAATACCTACAGTTTGGAACTAAAAATGAATCCAATCATTCTCTTTGTGGTCTTTCCAGCACACTCTTGTAGTCTTGTCTACAGAAATCTTCAGAGGACTATGAATTTATTTACGGATAATTTATTCTTTCAAGGAGTATTTGTCAAGCACATAGACTACTGATAGAGTAACCTATTCCCACATCAAGTGACATGCTAGGACCCAGAGCCCTGTCTGCCCTGATAAAGATGGATATGCTTGTGTCCTCTCCCAAGCATGGTTCAGTCTTCTGTGCCCAAATGTCTCTGCCTTTTTCTGTACATTGGTGGTTCGGGAGTAGAATTCTCACCTGCCGATGTCTCTTCCCCATTCTAAAAAGGAACACGGAGATCTGGATGCTGGTTCAATTCCTGCCTCTACCTCTAATTAGCTGTCTGAGAAACTTTGTCTTGGGCCAGCCTCTCTGTACAACTGATCTGTTCTCCGTGAGATGGGGATGAAGGAGGAGACCCTCTAAAGATCCTCCATGGTGCCTAACACCCAGAAAGGACTCCACACGTTAGTTCTGTGACCCCAGCTCCTATCCCTACCCTCAGGTCTCTAACCCTCCCTCCTGTCTCCAGTGATCCCCATTCTACTTCTACATCTATAAAGATCTATTAGAATGTGTAGGTTGGGGGAGTTGGGCAAAGAATTTGTTAGTCAAATAAAGAACTTTTCCTGAATCCACTAGCTGTGAAATCTGCCAGGGAAGATGTGCGAAGTGTGAGTGTTCTGATGACGGGAAATTGGAAAGAGACTGCTCCACATCGGGCCTTGCCAACCCTTTTTAAAGGCAAATATAATATTAATAGATATTTATTACGTGATAATAAATCCTTCCCTGTGAAAGATGTCAAGCCGGGCTTTTTCACAGGTCCCCTTCTGGTTAATCTCTACAGTAGTGTTGTAAAATGGCCACTTCCATCCCTTACGTTACAGAATGACCAGATAACTGAACTGAAGACAGGAAGGGCTTGGAGTTTGTCCAGCCACCCGGTTGTTAGGGTGCCGTCATGACATGAGCCAACGGGTATCAAGCTACGGCCGTTCACTCTACCCACTGAGCCCACTGCTCCCAGAGCCTTCAGTGAAGACCTTTCACCAACACAGAATTAAACAACCAGCGTTAACATGCCTCCCCTGTCGTTTTTTAATATCTTCTCAGCTAATCTTCAGGTCACACGTTGAAAGAGAGGGCGCAGAATAATGCCTGCACTTGATTGTGGAGAGAGCCTGAGAGGAGGGAGGCTCATCAGAAGGTGTAAAGAAAGTCCCAGTAACCATGCCAAGAAGCATAGCATGAACTATCCTCATGCCCCGTACAGTGATGAGCACTTCTGGTACAGTTCTTCTGAGGCCATGAAAACACTTCTGAAGCCAGTATATTGGCCAATCCAACTTTATGCCTGCAGAGATGAGTCTCAAAATACAGGAATCTTATGCCATCCAAACTGGCAGGCAGTGAGGAACACAAAATGGAGATCTGCTTGTTTTCCAGATCTAAGAACAGCAGAGAAAGTTATGCCTCCTGTACTTGGTGAAGGAACAAACAAGCATCCATCCCGTTGATACTTCCTTACAGTCTGCTATGTGGCACAAGGTAGTGCCCAGATCACACTCAGGCAGAAGCCATGCTACATGGGTTGACTCTGAGGTGTACAAAGGTTGGTACATTGGAAGAGTAAAATGGCCACCGTGACCATCAGTTACAGGTAACCATGGAGACCGAATTGAGAAGAACAAGAGGTCTAGGGAAGCAAGGCTAACCATACCTAGGGACACAGCTGCAGGCATCCTAATTCACAGAGGTTAGCAAGTCAAATTTACAAGCATACTAAAGTCTAGACCTTTTCCAAGGAGAGCTTTGTGAAGGTGTAGAAAAAAGCCCAATATTCGATCAATTGTGAGTTTGTAACTCATCACAAAGATTAAGAGGACAATCTGTAGTTTGTTATTAACTCAGCAACTGACAATTCTTAATTATCTCTACACACACACACACACACACACACACACACACACACCATTCATTGAGGTACAACAGTCACAGGGTTGGGAGAATGGCTCACTCATTAAGAACCTTGTCTTTTCTTCCAGAGGACCTGGGTTTGATTCCCTGCACCTACAAACCCTCTGTTAAACTACAGTTCCAGGGGATCCAACTCCCTGTTGTAGACTTCATGAACACTATACACACATGGTACTCAGACTCATATATACAGGTAAAACCCATAATACAATATAAAAGCAAAGGTTAGGGAAAATGGTATGGCATTCAGAATTACTTTTTCAGTCTCAATAAAACTTGAATGGAAATTGACAAAGTGATTTTTAAACTTCAATGTTTTGTTTATAAATCAATAAACGCCAAGTATTATAACAACCTGTAATCAAGCAAAAATGATTTCTTTGCATCCTTTTGTTGAGCTACCTCTTCTAAATCTAGCACAGATTCTATACTTAACATCATGTCTTCATCTGGACTCGGCTGCATTTCAAGCATGCAGCAACCGTCTTCACTGTCTGCAGTGCCTCTCATGCCCAAAGAAGCCGCCCACTTTAATAACTACTGGGAGTCTCTCAGACTACGTGCAGGCTTTATGAATCCACTCACATCAGCTTTCGGAAGAGATCTGAGGGGCAATGGTTTGTCCTGTATTTCCCTAGCTGTGCCTTGAATCCCAAGCTAAGATCAAGAGAACTAAAATTTGTTTTGTTTTTGGTTTTGTTTGTTTGGTTTGGTTTGGTTTTTTTTTCCCAGATCCATTGAGACTTCACCCAGATGAAGAGCTGGTGGCTAAATCCAGTATGACCTATGCAAAGAAACATTGCGTCTAGTTTTTCTTTTGATTGAGATGGTAAAACTTTAGCCATCTAGCATTTAGCTACAACCCAGTTGCTCTTGAATCTACATTTTAATATAATGTTTTATTGATTTTTTTTGTGAATTTCATATAGTGAATTTTGATCATACTCACCATCCTCCCTTAACTCCTCCCAGATACTTCCTTATCTTCCTAATCTCCCTCCCTCCCTCCTTCCCTTTCTCCCTCCCTCTCCCTCCCTCCCTCCCTCCCTCCCTGAGAGAGGTCTGCCATAAATCGATTTCAACCTATCAGATGTCACACAATTAAAGACAGACAACTTTCCTTCTGCCATCAGCCGTGAAATGGGTGCCGATAGCTCCTCAGCTGGGATGGACCTCTGTGTGTCCTCCCCACTCCCATGCTGGGATTTTGTCTGGCTTGGGCTTGTGCAGGTCTCATGAGTGCTGACACAACTGCTGTAAGTTCACGTCTGCCCTGTTCTGTCTGGAAAACACCATCTCCTTGAAATTGTTCTGCCTCTTACACTCTCTCTACACAGATACCTGAGCCTTGGAGGGAGGGGTATGAGACAGACCTGCCATTTACACTTGAGCACTCCAAAGACAGCCTGATACAAAGTAACACACTAAATCTTTGGTTTTTAATTGGCCATAAAACAGGTATGCTATAACCAATAAAATTCAGAGGATAATTAGGAAGTACTGTAAAGATTTCTATTCTGGTAAATTGAAAAAAATCAGCAAAGAGAATAGAAACAAAGAGACCTATCATGAGAATTATACAGGAACAGTGACAGAGGCCCCCAACTAAAACAACCTAGGACTGGGTGAGCCTGCTAAAGTACTCTGCAGACTGTTCATGGGGAACAAATGGCAAGGACCTTCAGATCCTTCCATAGAACAAAAAAAGGGAACAGTTGCTTCCAAACTCACATCATACATCCAATGCCAAAACCAGATAAGGAACCAGAAAAGAAGGACAAGAAACCAGAAAACTACGTTACAAGCCAATTTTCTTGCTGAATACGAGCACAAAGATGCTCAATGAAATACAGCACAAATTCAATAGCACATTAAAACGTCACTCACCGTGACCCATGTATTATACTAAGTGAAGAAAACTTGAAAGCTTTTTCTTGAAAATCAGAACTGAGGAAAAATACTCTCTCCCTCCCTTCTTACTCAATATTGTACTTAAAATCTTGACAGAGCAATAAGACAAGAGAAAAAAATAAAAGGGATACAAATGGGAAGGAAAAAAAAATCAAATCATCTCTACTTGCAGACAATAGGATCCTACGCATAAAGTGTCCTGAACAGCTCGCCGGAAGCACTTAGATCGGACAACACTGCAGCAGAGTTCAAATCAGCAAAGAGCCCGCTGTCAAGGCTGTGGACCAACAGTGGGCATGCTGAAACAACACCCTTAGGAAACAGGAAGCAGGCCAGAGCAGCATAAAAACTGAGTGGGTCAAAGGTGGCGGTGCACGGAATCGGGCTTTTATGTCACAAGCCCTTTGGCAGCCATTTCGTGGCGTAGGCTCTTGGAGTCGACTTCACAGAGCAAGCTTTCCCACAGATGCTCTGTTCCCAAAGCCGCATGCATCTTTAGTCTTCTGCCTCAGCAGCCTCAATCTCCACCCTGATACGTGTGTTCTGATGTTCTAAAGAACGTCAGGTCACTTTTGGACATCAGGACACCTCTGCACCAGTGCCTTGATTTCCTGGTCTACACCAACTTTTTTTTAAGGGGGTCTAGTTTTGGTTTGGGTTTTATTTTTTATTCTGTAAGGCCTTCTGAGCCTCACTGTACCCCCGACTCCCTCCCCTTTCTTACTCTCCTCCTCAGTGTGGCCAAAAGTACAAAGACAGCTGTCAATTGCTAGGTAGCAGACGTTGGCAAATGCGGTGGGGACTACTGGGGATTAGTCGGAGCCATTTGAAAGCATCCTCTGAGAGCCAAAGCTCGTACAGCAAGTGAATGAATTGTGTCCCGAAGGAAACGCTCACTTGTGTGACTACACTCACCAAGCCAGCCTACCACATGAATCCGTGAATGAACACTGAAGCATTGCCGAGGCTGTGGAAAGTAAAATACCAGTGTCCTTGCAGCTCACCGTCAGCAAGCAGAGGAGCAGTGACTTAGTTATGCCGAATCCATCCCTCCATAGGCAGCTGACTCTCACAAGTGACTCGAAGATGACTTAAGCTTTTGTCATCGGCATGTGTTTCTCATCAACTACTTAAAGAAAGCCAAGGTTTGGTGACATTTCCCCAAGACAGGTCTCTTCTTTTTATATATACCATCTTCTAGTTAGACAGCTGGCCAGCCAGAAGGGTCTAACTCACAACACAACCTCAAGGCCTGCAGCCTACGTCAGAGAACCACAACCTTGGAAGACGAAATACTTAAACTCTGAGTGACATTCTTTCTGTTAGTAGTTATTAAAATAATTACCACATATATTTTGCAGTTCCTGAGTACTGCCAATTGGTGTTAAAGCAATCTTTACAAAACTCTCTGGATTCTACAAGATGGGTGTTAACTATCGTGTTTCATTAGAAAAACAGGTGCAGAAGGGGATTATGGGCTGCCCCATTATTGGCCGATGGCTTTAAAAAACTGCAGAGCTGAGGCTGGGTGTGGTGGCGCATTTAATCCCAGCACTCAGGAGGCAGAAGTATGCAGATCTTTGAGAGTTCAAGGCCAGCCTAGCCTGGTCTACAAAGAGAGTTACAGAACAGCTAGAGCTGTTATACAGAGAAAACCTGTCTCAAAAAAAAATGTAGAGCTGAAAACTGGGTACAGTTGTGTGTGTGCGCATGTGTGTGTCAGTACATGTGTGTTTGTGTGTGTCTGTGCATGTGTATGTGTATGAGTGTGTGTATATGTATGTGTGTATGTATGTGTATTTGTATGTGCACATGTATATGTCAATAGATATGTGTGTATGTTTGTGTGTGCATGTGTGTGTGTGTCTGTGTATATCAGTGCATGTGTGTGTCAGTACATGTGTGTTTGTGTGTGTTTGTGTGTGTCTGTGCATGTGTATGTGTATGAGTGTGTGTGTATATGTATGTGTGTATGTGTGTATGTATGTGTATTTGTATGTGCACATGTATATGTCAGTACATATGTGTGTATGTTTGTGTGTGCATGTGTTTGTGTGTGTCTGTGTATGTCAGTGCATGTGTGCCTGCACATGCATGTTCATGGGGGGAAGACAAAGAAACCAAAGGCCAACATCAAATGTCATTTCTAGGTCATTTCTCCATCTTTTTTTTTTGAGAATTTTATTCATGTATACAAGAAAGTATTTACCCTCATTTCCACCCCTCTAGCTTCTCCCGCTTCTCCCATACCCTACAACATCCTCTTGACTTCATCCCTCTCTGTTTCTCCCCTACCAAGTCCAGTTAGTGCTGGCCACACAAGCTCAGAAGTGGGTCAGCCACTAAAGCATAGAAACTTACCAGTGACCACACTCTGGAAAGGTAAGCTCTCGCACCCCAGCAGCTACCACCTTCCAAGCTCCTCAGTCAGGAGTTGGACCTGGAGATCATCTCTCGCATCCACGCTGGGATTTTAGTGATCTTTTGTAGTCTTAGGCAGGTAACCATGGCTGCTGAGTTCATGAGTGTGAAGGCCATGTGGCGTCCTGTCATGTCCAGAAGACAGCATTTCTGCAGTGCTCCTCTGGCTCACATTGAGCCTCGGTGGTAATGAGTCAGTACAGGGGCTCAGCATCTCACTTAGAGGAGAACTCTCATCAGCAGCACTGTGCTGAGTTATGAATCTCTCTGTGTTGACAGCTGGTCACTGCAAAAAAAAAAAAAAAAAAGACTTCACTGTGCTGTGAGCAGACCCCATGACCAAGGCAACTCTTATAAATGCAAACACTTAACTGGGGCTGGCTTACAGTTCAGAGATTCAGTCCGTTATCATCATGGTGGGAAGCATGACAGCATCCATGCAGGCATGGTGCAGGAAGAGCTGAGAGTTCTACACTCATCCAAAGGCAGCAGCAAGCCACTGTCTTTCACAGGCAGCAAGGAGGAAGGTTTCTCTTCTGCTCTGGGCAGAGCTTGAGTGAGCATAGAAGTCCTCCAAGGCCCACCTACATAGTGACACACTTCCTCCAACAAGGCCTGACACTTCACATGGGCCAGGCATATTCAAACCACCACACAGACCAAGGTGGTAATAAACATAGATATCTAAGAGACCAAAGAAAGAAAGAAAGAAAGAAAGAAAGAAAGAAAGAAAGAAAGAAAGAAAGAAAGAAAGAAACGAAGGAAGGAAGGAAGGAAGGAAGGAAGGAAGAAAGAAAAGAAAAGAAAAGAAAAGAAAAGAAAAGAAAAGAAAAGAAAAGAGTGCTTCAAACCATTAGCTATTAGTGAAATGTAAACTAAGACTACTTTAGGACTCTCACCCCAGCCAGAACGGTAATCTTCAAGAATACAATGAGACCTAATTGTTTGAGACTCGGCCTCTCACTGATGATCCTGATGGTGACCAGTTCTGATAAACTGGCTGGCCAATGAGCCTCAGGGACCCTCCAGTCCCTGCCTCACCAAGTCTGGGCTCACAGGCACATGCCACCGTGCCCAGTTTTATGTGGGTGCTGGTGATGAAGTGCAGGCTTTGATGCTGGGACAGAAAGCATTTTACTGACAAGCCATGTCCCCAGCCCAGGGTACAGGCTTGATGCGGTGAGTTCCATGCCCTTTGAAAAGATGTGGCACAGAACAAACTAGTAACACCTTACTTGTCCAGATCAGTCTTGCTCAACCTTCCTAATGCTGTGACCTTTTATTAATACAGTTCCTCATGTTGGGGTGACCCCAACCATAAAATTATTTTTGTTACTACTCCAGAGCTATAATGTTGCTACTGCTTTCAATCATAATGTAAATATCTGTTTCCCAATGGGCTCCCATCCCACAGGTTAAAAACCACTGATCAAAACTCTAAGCTGGTGAGTGTGATGCTCAGGAATGTTGTTCCTGGCCTGAGGGTGAAGAGGCCAGCATCCCAGTCCCAGCCCTCACACAGCTACCTGAGCAAGAGACAGCATCCTCATACAGAGGCCTGTGCTCAGACTCTGGCCTCTCCTCCATTAAATCATCCTTATCAGAGGGGGCGGCCTCCCTACCCCCGGAAGCTTAGAAATAGAGACTTGGAGTGGGTGGGAGTGGGGGCTGGAGGGACCTTTGAGAGGCAAGCTGTGCTATTCTTATTGTTTTTACTCAAACATGAATCTTTGTTCTCCAATGCAAATTTTGAGAAATCGGTGCCAATCCGCTCTGAACAAAAGAATTTTGGTCTGAACAAACAAAATTTGAGATAAAAGTCTGGCTTTCTTAGCTGCATCTTGAGCATCTGCCTCCCCTCCCCCTCCCACACGGGCTCACTCCCAAAGGTGGAGAGTAACTTTGAGGAAAACTTTGTGGGTTGTTTCCAGTTATAGAATATAAAGAGCCCCAGGGTACCATACATTAAGCTATGAAAATAAAGTTCCTCACGCTGCTTAGGAGACTGAACTGGTGTACCCCCCTTTCTCAACAACCCACAGACTATAGCATCCCATGAACAGGGGACTCGGTGTCAATGAGTTTCTATGAAAGACCTGATCCATTTAGACTAATGGAATTTTCCATTGGCTTTGATGTCCATCAGAATCCTGTGCCCACTGTGTATATTTACTGAGCAAATAATCGTTTAACGGAAGTGTTTTTCCCTGTTATCTCTTTTCAGTCATATGACAAGAGATTATACATGAATCACACTTTTTCTGATCAACTACATTAAATGCCATACTTGTGGCCTTTTGATCATCTTAATAGCTACATTCTATAATTGTGCCTCTATTTAATTAGTAACTTATTCTTGATCGTTGAATTTTTAAAATTTTACTGAAAATATAAATAATGTCTTGATAAGGATTTCTGTGGATAAGACTCATTTGTCATCTGTGAAGTTGTTTACTTTAAAATTCTAAGAGAAAAGGTGTTAGGTTAGAATATGCATTTTGTCACTCACTGTTTTGACAAATATTAAAATAAAAAATCAGTGTACTAACTTCAATATCATATATTGACTTCAATTTTACTACCATTAATCATAGTTATATTTGTGAATCTTTTGTACTTTATTTTATTTCTCTATCTCAATCTTAATATATATATATGCATATATGTGTAAACATGTGTGTATATATGTGCACATATATGTGCAAATATATAAACATATGTGTATATACACATATACATTTATGTGAATATGTACATATAGGTATATTATATACATACATACATATGTATATGTATGAATGTGTATGTATATATGTATACGATCTAGCAGTTCATATGGTAAACTGCTGGCCTGACTGAGTTGAACACCTCCAGGAATGGATTTCTTCTCTTGAATCCAAGAAATGGACTTCTATATTAGCAATGTGTCTTTGCTGATTCTACATGCTTGAGAGAGTCAGACATGGTTACCAATAAAAGACTCCAAGCTCCATCTCAACCCATTGAAACAAAGTCTTCAAAAGGGACACAGAGGGTCAGTCCTTTGTCACTTGATGCAGGATGGCTTACAGGTAAGAGCTATAAAAACGCCTAGCTCTCCACTCACCTAAGAGAATTCCTAGGCCCAGCCTGTGGCATGAGGACCCAAGAACTGGGCTACCTGAAGCAAAACACATTCTTGTACAGGAATTATTTGTTTAGTGTCCAGATAGCCACTGCCGCCTGTCAGAAGACAGGGTCCTGTGTGATTTGGGGAACTGTCTCCCCACAGCTCTGCAGCACCACAAAGCCATTCTTACAGGAAGATGAGACCTAAGGCCTGCATGGCTCCACTCAACCCTCTGGCTCTATCCTGTGGCTGTGAGTAATGACAAGTTCACTGATTCAATGTCCTCCTGTTTGCTCAGGGACTGCATCGTGGACTTTGAATTTGTCATAGAACTTGAAAGGAAGACTAGCTGAGATTCAGAATAATCTAGATGCTCTGAATTATTTAATCACCTTCCCCTTGGATGATTAACCCCTTTAAGTAATGTCCAAGAAGCCAACTTCCAGCTTCCAAGATAACTCAGTGATGTAATTTCTCTAAGTCTATGACACATGAGACTGGAAATCAATATCTTTGTTTTTAAAAATGTACAAAATCCCAACAGATTTTGTAGCTACTGATTTTCATTTGGGCCCATTTATCAATGTTTGTGAAAAGGTAAGTTGTTGACATGCTGGGACCTAATACTTGGCCTCATGATACCTCTAAATCCTTTCTTGTGACTTTAGTGTGTTATAACCTCTTAGAGGTCAAAGGAACTTGGTTTTGTTCTCTAATGAAGGGGTCCCCAAAATGTTGTACCAGCCCAGATGCATGTGTTGAGCCCCAACCTTCTTAGGACTTATTACTAGAAATGCAGGCTTCCAGGCCCCACTCTGAACCTCCTCAGTTAGCAGCAGTTGTAATGAGAACTCAGGTGATCCAGGAAGTAACATCTGAAAATCCTTCATCTGGATCACTCATAAATAATGCTGGTCAATTTTCTGATTGTAAAAGTTAAAAAAAAAAAAAAAAAAAAAAAAAACCTCATTGCAAGGTTCCTAGTAGGCTTTCCCACAAGGTGACTACCAAGCCATTTGCTGGTGTGGTAGAAAGACAGCAACCTATTAAGTACACTGAGGTTGAGTCAGAGTGAAGCAAGGGTTGGGAGGGCCTGTTAGACAGCCTTAGTTGATAATGTTAAGAACTCACAACTTTGTGGGCAGGGGTTTGATGAACTCAAGGGCATGTAGGAAAGTTGTCTTTCTTCTTGTCTAAAATTGTCATCTCAATTGATTGTAAGGACATGAAGAAAAATGTTGGGTAGAAGTTCTTGAGAGCCATTCTTCCCAGACAACTCATTTCCCCTGTCCCCCCTTCCATCCCCTCCACCTTGCCCTTGTTTCCATGAAGATGCTCCCACTCCCAACTACCTACCCTCACCTCATTACCTGGGCATACTCAGTGTCCACACCCAGTGGACAAGTACAGCTATAGATAGAAAGACAAACAAGAACAGAAGGAACCCTGGGTAAATCCAGGAGGAATCCAGTAAACCTTTGCTGTGATTTGAATGAAAATGGTCCCCTAGCCTCATAAGGAGTGGCACTGCTAGGGGGTTGGCCTTATTGGAGTAGGTGTGGTCTTGTTAGAAAAAGTATATCACTGGCAATGAGGTGGGAGTGGGTGGTTGGGAGTGGGAGCATCTTCATGGAAGCAAGGGGAGGGGGAATGGGAGGGGAGCAGGGGATAACATTTGAAATGTAAATGCAAAGAATATCCAGTAAAAAAAATGACTTAAAAGAAGAGCTCTTGCTCTCTTTTACTCTCTTGCTTTCTCTCTTGCTTTCCCACCATTACCCCTCCTCTTCCCCTTTTCTTCCCCCTTCCCCACATGCTCATGGCCGGCATCTACTTCTCTACTCCTCTATTCCTCTCTTCTCTCTCTACCTCTACTACCCTCTTAACTCCCCCATAACCTAAATAAACTCTATTCCATACTAAAAAAAAAAAAAAAAATCACTGGGTGTGGTGTTCCTGCATGTCCCCATGCCTCTGGTTGTGACAATAATGGAATAAACCTCGGAACTGTAAGCCAGGCTCACTTAAATGTTTTTCTTTCTAAGAGTTGCCCTGGTCCACTACACAACACAGCCAGTGATGGTGTGGGCACTGGAGAGCTGGCCTTGCCCCTCACTAGCTTCAGCCTTAATTGATGGTTTTAGGAGCAGGTACAAGTAGAGAAAGACTCACCTTCCCTTGGGGACTGGCCACTAGGAACGTGACCATACTCCAGTGAGCATATGAACAACACAAAATGAACTTGGTTCTAGATCTTCTACTTCCCCCTCTTTCCCCTTCCCCTCTTCCTCCTCCTCCTTCTCTTTCTCCTTTTCCTCCCCCTCCTCCTTTTCCTCCTTCCCCTCTTTCTCTTCCTCCTCTTCCTCCTCCTCCCTCTCTCCCCTCCTTCTCTTCCTCTTCTTCTTCTTCTCTTTTTTTTTTTGCGGTGGGGGGAGGGGAGAGAAGAAAAGAGGTCACAGAAGAGGGAGGACAGGAGATGGATGTAATCTGAGTGCATGATATGAGATTCCCAAATTAAAAAAAAAAAAAAATGCTGTGGTCATAGTATCTCTCCACAGCAATAAACCCTAACTAAGACAACATTGAAATCTTAAAATTTCTCACACTTTAAAAATCCTTTGAAACACTGTTCTTTAAAGGCACTGCCATTACCATATTTAAATAGTTCCCATTTTAGAGTGTTAGATTATTCCTATTTTTTAACTGTAATATATGTTGCTGCAATAAATATCTTTTTCACACATCATTATCCATATACTCAATTATTTGCTTTTTTAAATCAAAGTAAACTATATAGAGAGAAATGTGTAAAATCAAAAAAGTCTACAATTTGATGACTGATCACAAAAAGAATATGCCCAGAGAGGCACGGCCCAGATCCAGAAGCAGAATGTGATCACCAAGCCCTTTATTAGATCCCCGTCTAATGGCTGCACCTCCCTCTGGGATAGACTATCTGTACTAGGCATGGTCTTATCATCAGATCAACATACTTGGGGTGGTCAATAAACTTGGTGTTGCCTCAGTCTCAAAGGCTCTAGCCCACGGTCATTCAGCTCCGTCACCTTGGGCCTTTGGAGTGACAGCAGATGGTGACAAGATGTGGTGAGTCTCCACACTCATCACTTAGAGGCCAAGAAGCAAAGAGGAAGAGAAATAGCTGGGAGCCTGCATCAAGGGCATTCCCCCAGCAATCTAACTTCCTTCCAGTAGGCCTCATCTCCCAAAGGTTCCATGTCACCCTGGCTGGGGACCAAGCCATTAATGTGTGACCCTTTGAGAGACATTTTATATCAATACCAACTGTTAGAAGTTTATATAAATTCAAATATGTTTATCAGTTAAATATTTTGCATAAATATAAACTAATATATTTCACACATATGTATTTATGCATGTATGTATCTTAGATATCAACTATATGTAAATGCATCTCTAAATTTCATGCAAATACAAGTACAAACTCATACAGATTTTGCCTGTGGGATGCTTTGTCAATATTTGTGAGATTCGTCCAAGTTTTGTTTAGAGGGAAAGCTTGTTTCTTTTAAATGAATATCCACAATGTTCCTTTTCTGTTTCTTCAACATACCCAGGTCTTAGCAGGGTGTCAGGCTGCGACCAGTTACTCAGTCAGAAGCAGAAGCAGAGTCTCCCGGTTTTATTGCTGCTGATGCTAATTCTAAGTGGATTTCTGGGCAAATGAAACACACACACACACACACACACACAGAGTGGGGGTGGGGGGGAAGAAGGGAAGAAGGGAGGGAGGGGCAGAGGGGGAGGGAGGGAGAAGGAGAAGGGGAGGAAGAGGAAGAGGGAGGGAGGGAGGGAAAGAAAGAGAGAGAGGGAGAGTGTGTGTGTTCATATGTGTGTTCCATTGATTTATGCCACTAATTGCTTTCCATAAAAGCTGTGACAATTTGTGCAAAAAAAAAAAAGAGGGCAGGGTTTTCCTGTGGCATGAGTTTCAGTATTATCCTAATAATAATCAAAAATATCAAATCTGTGTAATAGTATTTTAAGTATTGCAACAGTCTAATGGAAATTATAATCATGAAGGTGCAGATGCTGGTATTACCTCTGTCAAAGTCCTTTATGATCCTGTATTACTAAATTCTCACAAAAACTGAGTGGTAAATTTTATGACCATCCCATTTTAAAGATGAGGAAACTAAAGCCCAGAAAGGGACCCGGCCGAGTCACCAAACAACAGCCCCACTGCACAGGTCTTGCCCAAGTCACTGAGTCAGTGCTTCAAGGACACCTCTGGCTATGGCGATGTTAGGGACACAGGTGTGTCACCCCTGGGTGAGGAAATGGACACCCATTCAAATGCACCCTCTTTCCCTAGAAGCTCTCTCCTTTCTTCTGCCTGCAGGAAATAAAAGCTTTTGTGGCCATCCCCAGTACAGAAAGGGATTCTACGGAAAGGCCCTGCAGATAAAACTACCACCAGCACATAGTCACGGCAGGGCCATGCAGAGCCAGCTCTACCTTATCTGCCATGCTGCCCCATTTCCCATCTCAGGTCCTTAAATGTGCTGAGTGTCACACCTTCTTCTGGCCTCCTGGTTTGACATTGTTTCCAGTTTTTGTCATTCAGATCTCAGCTCAAATGTCACTTTCTCCAGCTTTTACAGAACCCCAATCGTAAGAAGCACATCCTTCCTCTCCAACCTCTGACACCACTAATGCCTTACTATTCGTCTTGCTGTTAAGCACACTCTCCTGTCCCTCTTACTCTCTGACTTGTCATTTTTAAGTTTAGTTAATCACCTGTTTCTGTGCCTAGCATTGATGATATTTCCTGATCTGTTCATCCACCCTGTGTCTGGAAGAGTCCCTAGTACAAAGCAGTTGGTCAATTAGTGGTTGCATATGGGGAGCCGAATGCGGACGCCATTACAAGATGGCGCTGGCTCCCTCACGGTTTGAGGTAAACAACTCCATATATAGTAATGCTCTTGTCAGCTAAGGCACTGCACCCTGCGCATGCGTAGTACATAACCTATCTCCGGCCAATCCCGAGGCCTCTGGTATCGGCTGGCTGGTGATAACCAATCATGGCAAGCCCGTATGCGCTTCTCCCTATATAAGCGGACAGCTAGGGTAGTTCGGGGCCCCTCGCTTCCTGCTCTCCCTTTCAACTAAGAGGCTCCCACAATAAAGTGTGATCTGAGAAGAATCCTCTGGTGGTGGTCCTCTTTCCTCGCTGGTCGAGGAGCGCGCCGCATCTGGTGCCGAAACTCGGGACCGCGCAAGGGTCCGAAGAGGATCAAGAACTCAACACGTGGGAGCGGCGACGTCAGTAAGTCAGGTTTTTCCAGGTATGTTGCTTTTAGGTCCCGACCCCCTGGTTCTCTGTGCTGTGTTTGTGATTTGGGCGATTGTTGTCCTTGCCTGCTGCTTTTGGTTGCGGTGTAGGGAAGGACGCAGAGTGTAAACCAGGTACCAGGATAGTTTGTCAGAGACCTCAGAAGCTAAATTAAAAGGGGAAAACTTGGGTAGGCCTAAGAAAAAAGAAAAAAAGGAAAACAAAGACAAAAGCTTAAAAGTAGTGCCTGCAGGTGAAAAAGAAGACCGCTGAGAGAGGAGATGATTGTGCCCTGGGAAACAAAGTACAAGTTTCCAGGAGAGGAAACTTTGTATCCACTAAAAGAGCAAAAAGCGTTAGAGCTGGCAAAAGAGGAGTTAGAGGTTAAATTGTTTGAGTCTGAGAAGAAAGATTTAGAGGAGGAGGCAGCAAAATTTGAGGCGGAGCGTTTTCAGCCGGGGCTGAGGACTTCTATAGCGAAACCGAAAGCTCTTAAAGCTGCCGCCTTCTCTGCTCTTCCGCTTTATCCAGAGAGGAAGTGCAAGTTCTTTTGTATGCCAGAGACACGCCATGCCCTCAGGCAAATGTTTCCAGTGTCCGAGGATGATCACCGCCTCGAACATAAGCAAGTTAAAGAGTTGACAGAGTCAGTCCGAACTTATAGAGTCACTGCTAATTATACAAAAAAACCTGGATAATCTGATGCCACCTGGATTGCCGGTCGCTGGCCTATTTCCCAGCCAAAGGGTAATTTGTTTATCCAGCCCAACCTAAGAGGTCGCCCTTCTGTACAGGAAGAAGAGATTCAGCCCTGCCTCCTTAGACTGGCTGTCAATCTGGGGGAGTACGTTGGGCAATTAAGGGCCTCTTTACCTTTTCTCCTAATATAAAAACTGTTTATAATAATACCTTAGAGAATTGATCTGGTTCAAGAACAGATAGATATATTGTAGCAGGTTGCCCAGCTGGGCTGCCAATGAAAGTTCTCAGAATTATGTGTGACCAGTATTCAGTATAAAAATTTTACTAAAGTTGCAAATTATTCTAAACAATTATCTCAGTATCTTTTACATGTGTCCATTGATACCTGTTCAAGAGTCATTTTTGCTTCTCCTTTATCGGGAGAAAAGGCTTCTCATGTTATTACTCATTGTCTTGAAGCGTGGAGTGCATGGGGCATACCTAAAGTGTTAAAAACAGATAATGGTCCTGCCTATACTTTGGCAAAATTCAAGCAATTTTGCCATCACATGGGAGTTTCACTCCTGACAGGATTGCCCTATAATCCTCAAAGCCAAGGCATTGTTGAAAGGGCCAATAGAAATCTTAAAGAATGTTTACAAAAACAAAAAGGGGGTGTAGCAGAAGGAGCTGCCCCCCGGGAAAGAGTCTCTCTTGCACTCTTTACCCTTAATTTTTTGCATCTAAATGATGATGGAAAATCAGCCGCAGACAGGCATGCCTCTGAGGGACCACCAGATGAGGAGAGGCTAGTTATGTGGAAAGATGTGCTGGATAATAAATGGTATGGACCGGATCTGGTTATATCTAGATCCAGGGGAGCTGTTTGTGTTTTCCCCCAGGGAAAGGAAACACCTCATTGGGTCCCAGCCCGGCTGATGGGGTCCCATCAAGAATGAGTCGACCTCGGTGGAAGATGTACAAGTGCTAAATTTCACTGAGGCCTGCTGGACCCTGGAAAATCCTGTGGTTGAGACTAAAAATTACTCTGCCACTCCCGAAATTGGTCTGAAAATTTCAATGCCAACCTTGATGAACTAAGAAGAGCAGTGACTGCCATCAGTGCTACTCGCATCGATCCTAGATTTGCTGAGGGACTTACCTCTTGGCTCTCCTCTGCTGTGTCCTACTTTAAAGAATGGGTGGGGGTGAGGTTGTTTATAGCTTGCTGTCTGAGAGGTTGCATACTTTGTCTATGGTTGGTGTGCCGGCTGCGCGCCCAGAATCAGCGAGATAAGGTTGCTATTACCCAGACATTTGCTGCATTGGAGGATGGTGCCTCACCCCAAATTTGGCTCTCAGCCTTAAAGAGCACTTAAGTTGGGTTGCACATGCAGCCTTTGCACCCCCACGAGACCACGTTGTCTCATTGCACTGGGAAAGGCACATGTAAAACCCAGTCTTTGGGGTAGCCTTAGCACCTCCCTGGGCTAGTTCCCATTGCACAGGAGAAGGTGCACCTTGGACACGGCCTCCTTTGACCAGTCCACACATCATGAGGTGAGGACTTGTACGGGAGTAAGTTCGGTGTTGCTTGTGCTCAAGTCAAAACAGAAGGGGGAACTGTGGAGAGCCAAATGCGGATGCCATTACAAGATGGCACTGGCTCCCTCATGGTTTGAGGTAAACAACTCCATATATAGTAATGCTCTTGTCAGCTAAGGCACTGCACCCTGCTCATGCGCAGTACATAACCTATCTCCGGCCAATCCCGAGGCCTCTGGTGTCAGCAGACTGGTGACAACCAATCATGGCAAGCCCATATGCACTTCTCCCTATATAAGCGGACAGCTAGGGTAGTTCGGGGCCCTCGCTTCCTGCTCTCCCCTTCAATCAAGAGGCTCCCACAATAAAGCGTGATCTGAGAAGAATCCTCTGGTGGTGGTCATCTTTCCTCGCTGGTCGAGGAGCGCGCCGCAGTTGCAAAACATGCCAGTGATTGAAATGTTCTTTCCTTGTGAGTCCAGGAATTCCATTAAAACCAGGAACAGAATTGAAACATGCCCCAGAATGTTACTGCAGGAACTCTCTTAATTTTCCATTTACAAATGGGGAAACTGAGGCCTAGAACAAGAAGCTACACACTTCTAGTAAAGCCGCTGGGTAAGTGCGAATGGATTCGGACAGGCCACCCTGCACGCAGCCTGCCATGTGGAAAAGCAGATCAGAAGACCAACCCCACTCATGGAAACGGCTCCTTGCCGCCCAGCGTGCGTTCCTGAGTCACCAGCTGACTTTTAGCCTCACTCCATGGGTAAGCATCTAGACATTAAATCCTCCATGTGTTTCTGTGGATACAAGGCTAACCTGATCGCAGATTTTCTTGAAAATGTCAAAAGAGTGAAGTTTAATTTTAATTTAAAAAGGAAAATCATGTGTGTGCATGGTTAATAAAATCTAATGTGGGCAATTTGGAGTTCATAAAGTGCAGCCTTTATGTAGAACTGACAATTAGCATTAGGAAGCAATATATTAAACCCTTGGCCTTCAGAGAGTCAGCAGCCAGAGTTTCCAAGAACAAGAAGATGCTGGGACTACACAGTAAAGCAAACAAGTCTGGGAGGGTACTTCCTAAGAGTCTTGGGTTGAAATTTGCCTCCCCAAGGGCACACTTCTGAGACCTGTGACCTTAGAGCATTCACTCTGTTCTCTAGACCTTCATGTTAGACTCAGCACTTACTTTAATGCAAGGCTGATGGCATCTACTGTCTGCTAGAATGTGTGTGCAGTAGAAAAGGAAGCAAACAGAAAAAAACTACAGGGAAAGGCTCAACAACTCCAAGTCATCCTGTCACCCAGCCCTGCTCTTCCAGCAGAAAGGACAAAGGAGTCCTGTAGTCTAGGCCACAGGCATGAGAGGAAAGTGGAGAAGAAGGAAGGGTAGCCATGTTAAGGGACAGTATGACATAGTTTCCTACTTCTGGAACAGAGCCAAGAGGGCTTGGCCTCCATGAGTGTTGATGGTTGATGTGGGTGTAAGGTTTGTTTGTATAATAATATACATATTTTCATGCTCCTCCTTTGAGGAATGTCCTCTTTGCCAAGGTTAGTGATGCTATGATAATCAAAGACAGCAAGAGATGAGGGAGGGTCTACATTTCAGCAAAATGGTAGAATGCTGTGACCTTCAGGACATCCCTTAAGGCTGCAGGAAAGAACACTGAAAACATGAGTATAAAATATATAATTTCCCAACTATGCAAAATGTAAAGATGCAATATGATTTGTATAAGGAGCTTCACAGATATAAAGGAACAGAGGCAGCTTCGCTATAAGCCAACATGTCAGAAAGATACTGAGAAAGAAGATAATGAGATTAAGGGAGTGATTATACAAAGGTAAGATCCCACTCAGCTAAGTTTTTTTTGTTCTTGCTTACAAAGGCAGGTAGATTCCGAGTTCAAGGTCAGCCCGGAAGGAGAATGTTTGAGTGCAGCCCAAGCATGGTAGGAATGGTAATTTGAGGGCGGGATCCCACCCAGCTATCTCATTGTCTGTGCTTGTGCTTTCTGTCTCTAAGAATCAAGGGACTGGTGTCTTGGGAGGCTGATTCCTGGAATAATCAGAAGGGAACCTGGGCAATGACTAAATTGATATGTAAATAAAAGACTGGGCTTTTATCTGCAAGAGATGAGCTCTCCAGAGACTTTTTTTAGAATACCAAAAAAAAAAAAAAAAAAAAAAAAAAAAAACTGTCCTGATCACAGCACTGAGATCAGTCTGCAAAGCTGTCTCAAGTAGAACATTGGCCATCAGTTTGGACCCACAATTTGACTTCAGGTCATTTGTTTTGCCACTCCTGCACACCTCTTCTCTCAGGAATCTCTCTCCAAGGCAAGGCTGGTCCTTGGCAGAAGGGGATGCAGTCTCTCATGTGCACCTTGCATTGATGCAGTTGGGACCTATGATTGCTGCTAGTGGTTGTATACAGGAACCAGAAGCAAGGTTTCAAGTCATACTGAACTGAGGGGGAAGCAGAATACCTGAGCCTCCTGGTTAGCAATTGCCAGGCCCCTTAATGGAGTTCCTTGTAGATCTTGGAGCTCCTTTACAAAGAATTTTTGTCAGTTTTGTTTTGTTGGTTTTTTTCTCAGACAGTTCCTGTAACCTGGACTGGCTTCGAACACTCTATATAGATGAGGACAACCTTTAGCTTCTGGCTGTCCTGCACTGGGATGACAGGTGCCTAGGTTTGTCTATCATCTATTCTTTCAACAGCTGAGCTGTATTTCCAGTCCCACAAAGAGCTTTGTACACAGGCTGTACTGTTCCTGTTCAAACAAGAAGACCTGCAGGGAGATACAGCCACTAAACTTAGGTCATAGATCCAGGTGACCCCATCACAACCCAAGGTTGCTTTCCTGATTCTTCCCGCCATCCTGATTCCACTCGCCAGTCTACTTCATAGGAACATCTGCAGTTGCAAAAAGCAACTCGCTGTGAGGCTAAGACATCAGCGCCCACTTGTCCCCTTACCCTATAGCTTCTGAAGTGTCTGTCTGAGCAACAGCGAGCCACAGTGAGCCACAGCCACTAGTGCGGTCTGCCTGAGGAGGCTGCTACACACAGTGCCTTCTCTCTGTCCCTCAGCAAGGCAGTAGCCACTACTCCAGGAAGAAGCAATTTCTCCTACTGCCTTTGCAGAAGCAAAGTGGATAATTAATTGCATTGAATAGCACATTAAATGTACTAATAATTGGGTAGTCACAGCAAAATGATTGCTTTGAAGAAATATTACCAATTCCCTGTTGTACTTAACATTTCTCCTTATTTATCATTACCATTTTAATCAATAATAGTCACAATACTAATAAATCCATCTTAACTTTAATTGTGTTCAATTGGATGTACCTGTACTGGAGTATTCTCAGCATACTTCATTATTTGTATTAATTTAAGATCACTTAAAGGCAAATTACATAGTTTGTACTTTCAAGCAGGTAGTTAATTATGACAAAGGTTCTCTGGGTTCAGCATATTCCAGCTCCTAACTGTAAGCCAGTGGACTTCCATGTTGAGATGGAAGCCCCTAGATTAGCATATTCTGGCCTTTAAAAAAGGTGTGGACTCTAAAAGTGTGGCCCTTAGTGGCTTTGACTTTCTGCACTGAGTCATGGATGTGTCTTTATTCATTAATCCACCAAGAGGGAGAGCAAGCCCTGACACCAGGATCAAGAGACATGGGGGCAAGTACGAGAGTCCTAAAGTGTCCAGAAGGCTGTTAGGAGTCATCTCAGTGGCCAAAGCATTTGCTATGCAAAAAGGAAGACCCGAGTTCAGGTTCCCAGCACCCACAGAAATACTGAGTGTGGGAGTCTGCTTGTAATCACAACACTCAGAAGGTCAAGATGGGCTCTCCAAAGTAAGTTGGCTGATAGATTAGCCATACAGGAGAGCCCAGGCAACAACTGAGAGATTCTCAGTGAATAGGAGGAAGAGCCCAAGGTCTGCCTCAGGCCTCTGTGTTTGAGTACATGCACACATATGTACAAACAATCGTGCACATAGATATCTACATACATACAAATGTGCGTGCATGCACAGCACATACATGGAAACTTGTCAAAAAAAAAAATCAGAAAGCATCCAGAAGCACTCACAGAGGTTCTGAGGAAGGCTAGCAGTTGCCAAGAGTCAAAACAAGCAAATTGCTTGGGACCAAACAAAATATGGAATATAGTCAAAAGCGGAGATGAGCTCTGTTGTTCTCCAGGGCCGGTAAGACCATAAGGAAGCAGGGAAGCAGGTCATTTTGACAGAGAGCCATCAAGATGGCTTGACACCCTGTGGGCTTTTGGTAGCAACAATGCAAATAAGAGGAGGAAAGGCCCAGAGGGAGAAGCAGGTTGAGGAAAGAACTTTCCTCCAGACAGAGCTTTGAGTGGACATTTCACTCGTGATGGCCGAATGGAGGAAGCAGAGAGGCCAGAGAGGGAGCCAGGATTAGGAGGAAGAAAGAGGTTCAATCTGAGACCAGGGAGCAGTCAACTAGAGAATCAGCAGATAAAGCTTAGAGCTGGCAAAAAGCCCAGAGGAGTCGGAACTGGGGAGGAGGGTTCAGTGGAGGGAAGTTAGCAATCACTAAGTAGGTCTAAGTGCACCAGTGTGTACCCAGCCTGAGAGGCTTCCGAAATGTCTTCTCCTTTTCTCTGCCTAGATCTGGCCCACAAGAAAAACCTCATGGATCAGATCAGATGGAATTGGAAATTACACCGTTGTATTGCAATATTCCACTTTGTGAGGCCATCTTGTCACCCCCGGAAGCTCTGCTTGTGGGACCTGTGGTTCCAGAGCTGTGGCCCTGGGAGCTGGGGTTAGCAACTGTGGTAGACGGGCCTGTGTCTCTGTGGCTCCTCTGCACAGTTAGGAGGCTGAGGTCCTGACAACAGCAATACTATACTGGGCTGGCTGGTACGTGCTCACGGCTGCCAGAAACCTAGAGTTGGAGGAAAGGCATTTAATGGGAAAGGGGCTCCACCTCCTGGTAACAGCCAAAACCAGCATTTCCCCTGCACTCTACAGTTTATGAATGTAGGGTTACAGCCATCCTTTAATCTACATTTTCAGCAGGTGGGACAATAAAGTAACTGGCCAGTAAGAGCCATGGAGCTCACACTGCAGCTAGTGCAAGCAAGAGTATCTGTGGGACCTCAGGGTTGGGGCAACTGAGGGAACCTGGCCTGAGCCAGCGAAGTGCTGACCAGTGAAGGGACAAGAGAGCTCGTCCCCGCGTGGGGACCGACATGCATTATAAGGTTTGGAATAACAGGAGAGAATATTCTTGGTGCCAAAGCAGGAAACTAAAGCCGAGAGTGAGCAGTTCTTTGTGAGGAGTCCAAACAACTTTCCGAACAAAGGATGCGAGCACAGCTGCCCGTTTAGGTGTGGCTGGAAGTTTGACGGATGGCAGCGAGCTGTGTGTGCTCCAGGCACCAGCAACAGCACGAGCCACCACTGAGAACAAAAGAGTGTGAGACAAAGCTGAAGGGGCAAGTGGGGACAGGAGCTGGGAGTCCGAAAGCTCTTGGACATCCTGGGCCACTGACTCAAAACGGGGTGGAGGGGGGTGGGCAGGCCTGAGAAGACAGCTCAGCTGGAGTTGGTAAAGTGCTTCACCTAGAGGCACAAGGACATCGGTTTGATCCCCAGAACTCATGGTTTTAATGAATAAGTAAGTATTGAAATTTAAAAATGAACAGGCACGGGATGTGTGTGTGTGTGTGTGTGTGTATGTGTGTGTGTGTGTGTGTGTGTGTGTGTGTGTGTGTGATCCCAGTGCTGTGTGGAGGTGAAGACAGGTTCCTGGTGTTCACTGGTCAAACATTCTAAATCGCTTGGCAGATGCTGTCCTCTGGTCTCCACAGGCAAGCACACACACAGATTTGACCACACGTGTGCATACACACACACATACTACAAACACAGACATATATACATATAAACACACACATGCATACACACACACCATGCTCAGAAATCCAGCCTTCTCTACATTCAGTGACTCCATTCAGAGTCATAAACAGGGGTTTAAGCAATTACCTGGTCTCAACAGACCTCAAAAATTGTTTGCAAGCTAGCTGTGACATTTCTGTTCTTGTCCTCGTGATCAAGGATGCCATAGTACCCAGAAACTCTTAAATCCAGCCCACAAATCATCAGTGGTTTCTGGGTTTCTTCACCTGTCAGGGGGTTCACATTTTCCTTTACTATTCTGACTCTCAGCAAAGGTTTGTATAGAATAATGGCTTCCTAGGGGTCCCAAGAAAGGGAGAGACAGCATTTGGATGTATTATTTCCCTGACCCAAATAGCACAGTGAGTTCATGCGCACAAGACAGCTGAAGAGTCATCCAGCTTTGTGTTGTGAAGCAAGACCCTGACCGGCAGTGATTTGTCACAGCCTAGTGGGGAGCTACTAAGGGGTGCCACTTGTTAAAGGGGTGGCACTTGTGCTTTGCCTGGTGACCTTTATTTGGCAACTCTTCCTCCCCGGTGCCTGGGAAAATGAGGCCCTCTGTTTCTCCATAAGTTCGCAGCATCGGAGTGGAATTGAATCTGTCAGCCAGGTGTCTGTTTTGTGTGTGATGAATGGGCTCTTGGTTTCTGTCTCCATGTCTGGAAGGTCCAGATCCCCAACTGGGGTGGCAGATTTGCCTGGAGAAGTGGCATTGAATGGAGGGAGAGAGACCGACCCACAGCTTCCTGGGGCCTCTGGGAATTTGGTTACAAACAGAATTGAGGACAAGTGAAAGCAATAAAATAACAGTATCTTTTAGCTCAATCTAGATGTTCTTTGAAAACAGTCTGTGAGCTCTGTAGCCTGGAGATGCGCCTAGATCCCAGCCACTGCCTAGAGTAAGCTAAAGTCATGGCTTCCTGTCCTTTCCTTTCCCTCCTCCTTCAGCTAAGAAGGCTCCTTCCTTAATATGATCCACTCCAGGCGAAGCAGAGAGAGGATAAGATGTGTAGTGTGAGGCTCAGCGCCCTCTCTGGCAGGTTTATTATGAGGCCTTAGGCAAAACCGCAACTCCCTGTTTACCCACCTGCCAAACAGGAAAGCGGATCCTCAGGCATGGTTAACTCTCCACACGTTTTCATGAAATCAGTCTGCAGAAGGCCATGCCTGTTTCAGAAGCTAGAAATACCCGGAGGCCATGCCTGTCCTTACTCTCTGGACCTCAGATAAGAGAGCTTGCAGTCTAGCTGCTTTGGCAAATGACACCAGACCTGGCATCCTAACTGCCAAGTCTCTGTGATGGTCTGACCAAGATGGCTGCGGCCTCAAGCCACAATCGCGAAGTCAAGGGAAGGCTTTAGAGTCAGCCACTGGTCGCTTACAAGTCACGGGGCAGTATAAAATCCTGAAGTTCTCTACCTTTGGTGTGCTCTTCTACATGGGAACACCCAGGGTTCTCTGGGGGGCTGTTCGGAGAAATCCATGACACGGTGCCCCTAAAGCAGACTCCACAACTGGCTCCTAGTAAGTGTCCAGTGGTGTTCTAGTTGCGCGGCGATGGTGACAAACATCCCAGGGGCAGAGGCCCTAGCACATCATCTAAAACCCTGTTCCTCCGAGGAGCCCCAGGGCCGCTTCGGGCGCTGGCTGCGTGGTGATGGCGCTTCTTGTGTTTATCCCTCAAGGCTTCCTTTCGGCGGCTTCTTCCCCAGCAGCTGCTCTGTCAGTGGTCCATATGCCGCCTCGCTGAAGAGCAGCTTTGAAGAAATGACTGCCAGCCCCACAGGAGAACCGTACGGCTGAGTTCGTGGCTCAGGGACACTGTTCTCCGTCACTCCAGTGGCAGCCAGCCCGCACCTCCTTCCTGCTCTGCGTGCTGTGAGCTCCAGCCCCAGCTCCACACCCCAGCACCAGTTCCTGACCCCACCCCACTCCGGAAGAGCTCCGGCTCCATTCCCTCACCATGAGCCCGATTCCACACCACCCTATCCCCCCACCCACACACACACCAGGGCTGCAGCCCTGCACCCTAAGCTCCAACAGGGCACCCGCCCTCCACAAGCACAAGTGGGCAGGGGGCAGGAGGCCAGGCCTGGTTACCGGAGGGGGTGCGCATGGCATGGAGGCCAGCTGGAGGAACAGGAGGGGACAGATGCCATGGGGCCCGGATTTGTTCCTACAGGAAGAATTCAAGGAGCTAATTGTCTCATTACCCGGGAACGATTTTCTCCATGGCCCCTGCCACACGGTGTAGAAAGATGTTGTGTGTGTGTGTGTGTGTGTGTGTGTGTGTGTGTGTCCTCGGTTCCTTCCAGACCCGGTGCTATAGAGCAACTTCTAGCTTCCAAGCCCCGGAAAGAACTGCTTTAAAGAATTCAATCTCGATGATAGGGCAACATTCCTGCCATCTCTGTGCTCCCTACATCACTTCACACAGCATGGGCACACACACCTTACACCCTGCCATTGCCCTTCGCCCTGAGTCTGGTGAGGGTTCTTAGGTTCTGGCTGGTTCTTCAGGCTGCCCTTGCTTTGTGCAGCAGTTCCCAGCCCGTTTCTACTTCCTGCCCTTTGCAATGCCGTCCCCTCCCGCTAGACACCTTTTGTGCCTGCAGGAATCTACCTGTTTCCTTCAGCACGGTTGTCAGAGACCAGTCCAACAGCCCCCCCTTTCCCCTCAGCTTTTGTTATGTGGCTCCCGTCTTTCCACATCGAATTCAGACTTCCTAGTGTGAAAGGAAAGTGACCTCTGCAGCCCCCTGACTCTCGAAGTAGCTTCCCACCCACGCTGCAGCATCTCTGCCTCATAAGTGACAGTCCCCAGAAAGGACGCAGGATAACCCCTGGCCTCCCTCTTGCTGTGCAATCAGTTGGGAGATGGAGAAAATTGTCTCAGCATGCCATCTCACCGTCTTCTCTGGGAGCGCTCTGGAGACACAGGACACCAGACTGCACTTACCTGGCCAGCATTTATGGATATCTTCAAGAAATGCCAGTTGCCACTGCTGGGCTCAGCCTTTCTAGCCTCCTACCACCTCTTCTCTCTTCGCTGGTACCCTCATATCCAGTGGACACATGAGTGTGTCAGAAGGCACTGCACGTTTGTGCGCATGAGAGAGACGTAGGCACTGATGTGCTTAACCAAACAGTTGGATGGTTTATTTTTTCATCTAACAATTTTTTACATTTTTTCACTTTTTTCGTATCGAGTGGAAGGGAATACCAGTGTCATGATGAATATGTGTGTGTCGGAAGACAACTTGGGGGAGCCAGTTCTCCCCTTCTGCCTTGCGGGCTTTGGGGATCAAACTCGGGTTGTCAGGCTTGGCGGCAAGCAAGTGCCTTTACCACTGAGCCATCCTACCATCTTTCCTCACAGTTTGGTCATCTTAGAGCTGCAAGATGGCTGCTCACTACTAGCCTTACATCTGGGAGAAGAGGGGGAAAATGAGGAGGGGGGAGGGGCGGGGAAAGGGATCATTCCTCCCTCAGGAAAGCAAAACTTTCCTAAAATGCCAACAAAGTTTCCACTTGCACAAGCCATATTAGACACGTGGCTGCCCTCGGATGCAAGGGAGAGCAGGAATGAGGTTGTTTGCCTGGGCACAGTTGAACCCCAAACAATGTCAAGACGTCATTGATAAAGAATGAGAAAATAACACAAATCTGTGAGCCCTCCTCAAGAATTACCCCGTTGCAGGCTCCAGGATGTTAAGGGCCCCTTTCCTGCCCAGAGTTGTATCCCCCACAACATCAGGGTCTTCCGTCTGAGTCTACACAGACGGCCAAAGGCAGCTACGTGCTTGGCACATAGGAACTGTGCCAAGAATGTCCACTAATAGGGAATGTGGGGCTGACTGAGCAAACGAATAATTAGCTCTGACTGCTGGTGAGCCTGACTCTCTCCCCAACCTCTTCATGTCGCACTTCATCTTCAGAGTTCACACATGAGATCCACGCAATCGAGTCACATCTTTTAGAGGCCGGGATGGGGGAGAAGTCTCGTAATTCTCTAAGCTTGTGATTTTGTGTTGGGCCGAGTTCATAGCTGCCCTTGATCATCTGCGTAGACTTACACAGATGACCCCTGACATTCTCCATCCACTTTTCTACACGTCTAGAATTAGACTTTTCACTGTGCCCTCCCCTGGCCTGTCAATCAATGCTTGGTAACTCCTAATACACACAGTCAGGTTAAACTAAATCAGATCTACAACATCTAGTCCTGACTCATCTGAGACGGTCTCAACGTTTCAGTTTTTAGATAGCTAATTATAAACCATTGAAAAATCCCCAACACTGAAGGCTGCATACCCCGTGTACTAACGGGCCAAGCATGCTCTTTCTGACAGCTGTCTGGAGTGCAAATTATAATGCAGGCATTTATTGCTAGATACATATTATTTTGAAGAAATGTAGTTTTACATTTTTAATAGAAAAGATACCTACATCGATTTTTTAAAAAAATCTTCACAAATGCTATAAATTTGGTAAACAAATAGAAGTATGAAAATTAGCCAGAAGTATACTCTAAGTTGAAAAGGTTTTTAAATAATTAAAGTGGATTTCCTTCTTAATGAAGAAATTAGAGCTCCTGAATCAAATAAGAAACTCTGCATTGCTGGCTTGTGCTTTAACTGAATCTCCAGGAGCTGCTTCTACAGGCTTTGCTGGCTGGGACAGCTGTGGGGGAGGGGCTCTGGAGGTCAAAGGTAGGGCTGGGGACGTTGGGTTGATGCCCTTCTCTGCAGACAGGGAGCCAGAGCTGGGGCTTGTCTGCATCCCCGGTAGAACCAGCAGAACTGTGACTCGTCCCGTTGACTGAACTGCTAGAGGCGTAAAATGTGAGACATTCCATTTCCTCAGATGATGAGACTGTACAGCGGGTGCTTGTGTTCTGGGGTTCCTCTTCTCCCAGCCCTCTTTCTCTTTCTCCTCCTCTTCATCTTCTTTTCAAGACAGGGTCTCATGTGGCCCAGGACGGCCTATATTCAGTATGTAATTAAAGATGACTTTGAACTCTGACCCTCCTGTCTCGACCTCCCGAGCACTGGGGTGATGGTCCTGTTCCACCACACACCACACCTAGTTTATTCTATGCCGACGGTGGAACCATATTTTGTTGACAAGTTTTCTCCCAACTGACTACAGCCTCAGCCCCTGTTTTTACCTCTTTACAGTGAGAATAAAAGTAGCCAAGCTGAATGTGATGACATATACCTGTAATCCCTGCACTTCACAAGTTCAAGGCTAGCCTAGGATATCGATTAAGAATCTGTCTCAAAACTATAGCACAACAGCAACAATAACAATAATAATAAAGGAGAGCCTTCTGCCCCCTGTTGGTGTGGTTGTGAAGAAGGGAGGGGACAGGAAGTGGATAAGCCCACCCCATCATCTGACAGATCTGTTGCTTTCTGTTTGTTTTATAGGCAGAGCCTATAAAACTTAGAACCTACCCATGTCACGTGACCCCACAGATGAAAGCAAGGGATAGGCATGAACATCAAGACACTGGCTACCAAAAGGAGTTTTAGAGTCAGTGATGGCTTTCATGGAAGCATCCTTACAGGATGGCTCAAGTAGAGGATTGTGAATTCTTAGCCCAAACTCTCAAAGTCAGTGCACAGGAGACATATGCAGGCCTTTGAGCCTAAAGAAGGAAGTACTATTGGCATGCTAATAGAAGCAAAACCAGGCCCAGGGGCTCTGGAGCCAGAGCCAGCCAGAGCCAGCCAGAGCCAGCCAGAGCCAGCCAGAGCCAGCCAAAGCCAGCCAGAGCCAGTCGGATCCTGAATCTGCCACTCCCCAACAGTTATCCAATATGAGTTCCAGACTTCAGTCTTCTCATCTCAAAAGTAGAGTCTGGAACTAATCTCTGAAGGCTAGTCACACTCCAGCCCGGTGATTTCGATGGAAGTATCTAAAAACCACATGGTCTGGGGGAGAACGACTCAGATGTGCACACCCCTCCCCAACGAGGCTACCCCCACCCTTCCTCCGCGCCCTACCCTCACTGCCTTGGGTCTCTCTGGGTGCATCTCCTCCAACTCAGAACCTTCCCAACCCCCTAGAGAAGCCAAGTGAAGACAGGGATGTCATGCCGAATAAGGTGGCTACCGACAAAGTCACACCTGTGACCCTGCCTCATCAAGTGCCCCGAGGAGCCTGCAGACAGGTGTGGACTTACTCAGAGAAGCCATTTCTGTAGCTCCTCACTCAAACCGCATTATCATTCAGGTGTTGGGGAGAGGTGTAAACCTCAGTCATGCTAGTTTACGTGGTCTCCAAGATTTATTCCCACAGACAGGCCATTAAGGTTTCTCGCCTTTTATTTGTCTCAGGTTCTCCAGAAATTCCCATTCTGGCTTCATTGTTATGAACTGCAAACAGCTATGCTTTGGCCAGGGACTCAGCAATAAATCTGCCTTTAATAAACTGTCAAAAGTTCATGATGTTAGAAACAGTCTATGCTGGCTTCCTTGTCTCTTTTTATACGGTTCTTCGGTACGGTGATGTCATCTGTATAAAAGCCACTGGCTACCTAAATGGTCACGTCCCTATACATATGCTGCTGATGGGATGTTGACTCTGAAACTAAGGGTCATCCAATCCCAGTTGTGACAGATGAAAAGGGCCCTGAACTCCAGGCTTGGCCGCAACTGTGGGCACATCTTTTGTGCAGAGCCTCAGTTGCTTCATTTCTATACAGGAAAAGCCTGTCCCTTGTCCTGTCTATTTCTTGGGGACACAGTGAGGATGGATGTCAGATAAGGGCAGGATAAGAACCACCAAACATGGGCTGGAGAGATGGCTTAGTGGTTAGGAGCTCTGGCTGCTCTTCCAGAGGTTCTGAGTTCAAGTCCCAGCAACCACATGGTGGCTCACAGCCATGTGTGATGGGATCTGATGCCCTCTTCTGGTGTGTCTGAGAACAGCTACAGTGAACTCATATATAATAAATAAATAAATAAATCCTTTTTTAAGTGTGCTCCCAGAAAGGTTTGAAACTGTAGTCCAGCCTTGTTGGTTCTACACTGCCAGCATGGTAGCAGAGAGGGATCTTAGACATTCTTTCCTTTTCAGGAGAAAGCTCTGAGCCAGTATCAAATAGCCATTGCCCTCCAAGTAAGCCACACTGCTCCCCAAACCACACCTGTTCAAACTTGGAACAGACTTAGAAAGAAGTCTCCCAAGAAGTCTCTGTGACATTCCTGGAGTCCCTCACCCCACCACAGGAAACTTGGTTAAAGAGGTTCTAGAAACTTTCTGTCTTGGACAGGATTCATTATACACCCCTCTATCCAGCTGTGAAAACTTTGAAGCCATGAAGCAGGCACGTGGGGATAATATTTGAGTGTGTTCCAAAGGAACGCAGAAGGCTGATGCTGTCTAAATGCCAGACAAAGCCTCGAGTGGCTGAGAAGCATCTATCCTACCTTGATTTCCCTTTAAAAAGACAGTAAGACTATTCTAGAAGGTGGAAGTTCCACCCATTCCTCCCTAGAATTCACCCCAAGAGCATCAACAACTCAGTCCACACAACTTTGGAGCAGAATAAGAAGTCTTAGAAAATTAGTGTGCAAACAGACACACGAAGCCTTCTATAAATGTCTCTCTCCAAGTCCTCTATAAACCCCCTGTGACTTTGTAAACACGGTTGTATAAGAACTTGTCCAGTAAATAAGGAAGCAGAGATGCACAGGCATCTCTGAGAGTCTGCCTATGGCTAGTTGAGGCTTATAAACCATTGTGTGCTCTGACTCCCTCTTCACTGTTCCATAATCTAACCCATAAAAAACAGGACAATTCTTACTTGTCAGCCCTCAACCTGCTTATTTCTGCCATCCCATAATGAGATGAGAATGAGAAACTGATCAGGACCCCCACTTCCAGATCTTGATAACCACTCTTTACCATCCTTGAGCCCTGAGCCAGCTGGCCTCAAACTCCCAAGTTCTGAGATTAGAAGCATGTACTTCCAATCTTTCATTCATTCATTCATTCATTCATTCATTCATTCATTTATTTATTTATTTATTTATTTATTTATAAAAGTCCTTAGAATTTCCAGCATCGTTGCAAAGGAGGAATGTTGGAAGCCGTTTGTGCCGCACCCAAAGATGGCGCCGGCTTCCCGCCGATGACTCAGCAAACAGAGCTGTTGTCCAGCCCAAGAGACGTAGTGTGCATGTACCACACACGTCACAGCCCACTCTCGGGGCATGCTAATGAGTTACTGGAGGGCACACCAATCAGGTAGCAACGGGAGTCTCCTGGGCATTTATAAGCAGTGCATTTTTCTTCCACGTGGTCCCCTGCTCAGAGTATTGTACAATAAAGGTTGTTCGCAGAAGAATCCTATGGTCACACATCGTTCCTGCGCGCGACAGAGAAGAGAAAGAAGGGAAGGGAGGAGAGGCAGAATTTCTGAGAAGTGCCCCTATCCCAAAGTTAAGGCATAGACTGAGCAATCAGCACGAATTCCAGCCCATTCCCTGGTTCCATTCAATCTTTATGTGTTCCAGTCTCTAGACCCCACTTCCTGCTCATCTGTCCTGCACAGGTGTCTGACACTCAGGCCTCTGGCTGCAGCACCCAGGGTGGAAGGAACAACCTCACACGGGCTGACCAGGACCCACAAGTGGATGAGGGCAACTCCACTAAGAACCTTTAATCATGTATTGGTGTGTTTGCTTCCCTAACTGAACCCCAGAAGACACAAGGGGGAACAGGTCAGAGGAAAACAAGGCTGTGCCCTTCAGATACTGAGTGGGGACAGACTCGCTGCTCCAGGGTTGTAGGAGAGGTCAAGCTGCCAGATTCAGGTAATAGTAGAACCCTTGGACGTCCACGCACAGGTTAATCGCATGCCTCAGAAAACTGCTGATCTCGGGATCTGGAACCTGCCAATCATGAAGCAAGTGGTGGGGCTGGAGAGATGACGCCAAGGTCATGAGCGATTACTGTTCTTTCAGAGAGGCCAGTTCCATTCCCAGCATGCAGTTAGCTTCCTGTAATTTCAGCTCCAGGAGTATTCAATGTTCTGGCCCCCATGAGCATCTATGCTCCTGTGCACAAACCCACATGCACACACACAAATATTCACACAATTAAAAATAACTCTCAAAAGAGGTGATGGCTCCTGCCTGAGGTAGGAGAATATGAGACGCGTCACATTAGACTCGGGTGACTTTGAAACAGTGCAATGCTACACACACTTACATGGACATACCGTGGACACACACTGACCACCTGTATTCATTCACTCATCCTCGGTCAAGCACAGCACTCATTTAGTGAAATTTTCTACTTCTTTCCCCTTCCTTCTCTCTTCCTTTGCAACAGTGCTTCTAATCTCAGCACTGGAGAATTCGAGGCCAGCCGGTTCTGCACAGTGAATCCCAGAACAGCCAAACCATGGCTATAAAGTGAGAACCTGTGTCAAAATACATATACATACATATGAACATTTGGAAATGTTGAAACTGGCTTTAGAACTACAGTTCCTGTGGAATGTTACCCACTCCCTGTCCCACTTAATTCCCTCTTCAAACAATGACAGTGGGGGGTAAGGGCACAGCATGTGCCTACCAGCTCACTGTGAAGACAGTGCACATTACAGTCCACTCACATGACCCTCACAGAGTCACGCAGACCCTTTCAGCCCCAGAAGAAGCAGAATAGCCACTCTTGGTCCCTCCAGCAGAGGGCTATCCCTAGAAACTGACAAAGCTCTTCCCTCTGCCCATAAGAGCCAAGAAGGTGATTTTTGCTCACTGCTACCCCTAAGACCAGAGTTTCCCAGGCATATCCAACCCTAGAGAAATGCCAAGAAGTTTAGCTGACCTGGGGCAATCATGAGCAGATGAAAGAGAAGAACATCTATTTTAACTTGAGTTCACCAATCAAGTCAAAGGAGATGGGCAGAGCAGCTGGTAGTGAGCAGATCCCACAGGAACAGGGCACATGGAGACCCAGATGACAACTTAGTAAGAGAACTTCCAAGGATTCCAACAATTTTAAAAAACCACTCTGTGGGCTCTAAACGCTCTAAACATAGCATTCTCAATGAAGCTCTTAACGCACAAACTGAAAGAGAAGATATATTTGTGTCCCAAAATAGATACAGTGGCTTATACAAAACAAAATTCCAAAATACAGCAATGAATGTAAAAAAGATGAAAATTGGGGGAAAAAAGACTAAAATTTGGGGTGGGGGCAGAAGCAGGAGACCTAAGTTATAAGTAATAGACTTTCTTAGGCTAGGGGCAAAAGGCATGAATAAAATCAACACAGCATAAAAGAATAAACAAAGCATTTTTTCAACTTAAAGAAAGATGTTTTTGATATTATGAGAAATTTTCTTGTCCCAAACAGGACTGATTAAAGGTGAAACTAAAGAGCCTTGACCAAATCTAATATTTTAAAGGGGGGGGGGGAGTCCAACTCACAGTTTCTTCATTTAATATTATGATTTTCCCCTATCTACTGGTAGAAAGAAGAATTAGCTTAAAAACATCAGAACAAAAACCAAAATAGCATCTAATTTTTCCTTTAAACTATCATTTAAAGAAATGCAGAGGGAGCAGCGGTGAGCCAGCGGGGGTCCAGCGGTGATCCAGGAACACAGAACTGGCGAGGAGGCTTTCCGACTAGCCTGGGTGCAGAGAGATCTCTGCAGAGTGTGCGAAAAGGGTGGTTCGCCGGTCCCCCTCCCCGCCCCAGCTCAGTTCAGGGAACCAGTAACCCGGCATCGACACAAGACTGACAACAAGATGGCAAGAGGAAAGGGAAAGAACGTACCCCAGGGAAACCAAGAAAACCTGGCAACACCAGTACCCAACTTTCCCAACACAGCAAACAGCAGAATATCAAACACTCCAGAAAAAGAAGACACAGACCTGAAATCATACCTCAAGATGATGATAGAGATCTTTAAACAAGAACAGGAGGAAAAGCATAAAGAATTAGAAGCTTTTAAAGAGGAAACAAGAAAAACACTCAAAGAACTCAAAGAACTAGAGGAAAACAGAACCAAAGAGATGAAGGAATGGAAGAAGGAACTTAAAATGGAAATAGACACAATAAAGAAAACACTAAAAGAGACAACCCTAGAGATAGAAAACCTAAAAAAGAAATCAGGAGTCACAGATGCAAGCATTTCCAATAGACTACAAGAGATGAAAGAGAGAATCTCAGGGGCTGAAGACAACATTGAAAACATAGACAAAACAGTCAGAGAAGATGCAAAAACCAAAAAGCTCCAAACCCAAATGTCCAGGAGATCCAGGACACAATGAGAAGACCAAACCTAAGGATAATAGGAATAAAAGAGGGTGAAGAATATCAACTAAGAGGCACAGTAAATATCTTTAACAAAATCATAGAAGAAAACTTCCCTACCCTTAAGAATGAGATGACCATGAGCATAAAACAAGCCTACCAAACTCCAAATAGATTGGACCAGAAAAGAAATTCCTCCCGACACATAATAGTCAAAACGCCAAGTGCCCAAAGCAAATAAAGAATACTAAAAGCAGTAAGGGAAAAAGGTCAGGTAACATATAAAGGCAGACCAATCAGAATCACACCTGATTTCTCAACAGAGACTATGAAAGCTAGAAGAGCCTGGACAGACATCATGCAGAGCAGACCCTAAGAGAGCACAGGTGCCAGCCAAAGATGCTATACCCAGCAAAACTATCAATCACCATAGATGGAGAGATGAAGATATTCCAAGACAAAACTAAATTTACACAATATCTGACAAGAAACCCAGCACTACACCGAATTATAGGGGGAAAACCCAATACGACAAGGGGAACTACAGCCTAATAAAAACAAGAAAATTCCCAAGCAAGAAAACCAAAAGAAGAAAGACATACAGGCACAATTCAACCTCCAAAAGCAAAAATAGCAGGAAACAGCAACCACTATTCCTTGATATCTGTTAACATAAATGGATTCAGTTCCCCAATAAAAAGACATAGGCTATCAGACTGGATACATAAATAAAACCCAGCAATTTACTGCATACAGGAAACTCATCTCAGAGACAAAGACAGACACTATCTCAGAGTAAAAGGTTGGGAAAAAAACCTTCCAAACAAATGACACCAAGAAGCAAGCTGGAGTGGCCATTCCAATATCGAATAAAGTAGATTTTCAACCAAAAGTTATCAAAAAAGATAAGGAAGGACACTTTTTACTCATTACAGGGGAAATTTGTCAGGAGGAACTCTCAATTCTTAACATATATGCTCCAAATACAAAAGCACCGATATTCCTAAAAGAAACCCTACTAAAGCTCAAAAAATACATTGTGCCCCACACAATAATAGTGGGAGACCTTAATACCCCACTCTCACCAATAGACATATCATGGAAACAGAAACTGAACAAGGACACTGTAAAACTAGCAGAGGTTATGAATCAACTGGAATTAATAGATATCTACAGAACATATCATCCTAAAACAAAAGAATACAGCTTCTCAGCACTTTATGGCACCTTCTCGAAAATTGACCACATAATTGGTCACAAAACGAGCCTCAATAGATATAAGAAGATTGAAATATTCCCATGCATCCTTTCAGATCACCATGGTCTAAGCCTGGTCTTTAATAACAACAAAGACAACAAAAAGTCCCCATACACATGTAAATTAAACAATGCTCTATTAAACGATAGCAGGCTCAAAGAAGTAATAAAAAAAGAAATTAAGGATTTTCTAGAATTCAATGAAAACGAAAACACAACATGCCCAAACCTATGGGATGCAATGAAAGCAGTACTGAGAGGAAAACTCATAGCTCTGAGTGCTTCCAAAAAGAAACTGGAGAGAGCATACATCAGCAACTTGACAGCACAGCTGAAAGCTCTAGAACAAAAGGAAGCAGATACACCCAAGAGGAGTAGAAGACAAGAAATAATCAAACTTAGGGCAGAAATAGACCAAATAGAAACAAAAAGAACCATTGAAAGAATCAACAAAACCAAAAGCTGGTTCTTTGAGAAAATTAACAAGATTGATAAACCCTTAGCCAGACTAACTAGAGGGCAAAGAAAGAGTGTCCAAATTAACAAAATCAGAAAGGAAAGTGGAGAAATAACAACTGAAAATGAGGAAATTCAAGAAATCATCAGATCCTACTACAAAAGTCTATACTCAACAAAGCTAGAAAACCTGGAAGAAATGGATGAATTCCTAGACAGATACAAGATACTAAAGTTAAATCAGGACCAGGTAAACCATCTAAATAATCCCATAACACGTAAAGAAATAGAAGAAGTCATCAAAAGCCTCCCAACCAAAATAAGCCCAGGTCCAGATGGGTTCAGTGAAGAATTTTATCAGACATTTATTGACGACATAATACCGATACTCTCCAAACTATTCCACAAAATAGAATCAGATGGAACTCTACCTAACTCATTTTTTGAGGCTACAATAATCCTCGTTCCTAAACCACACAGAGACCCTACAAAGAAAGAGAACCTCAGACCAATCTCATTTATGAACATTGATGCAAAAATACTCAACAAAATCCTTGCAAACCGAATCCAAGAACACATCAAAACAATCATTCACCATGATCAAGTAGGCTCCATCCCTGGGATGCAGGGATGGTTTAACATACGGAAATCCATCAATGTAATCAACCATATAAACAAACTCAACGAAAAAAAAACCACATGATCGTCTCAATAGATGCTGAGAAAGCATTTGACACTATTCAACACCCCTTCATGTTAAAAGTCTTGGAAAGAACAGGAATCCAAGGCCCATACCTAAACATAATAAAAGCAATATACAGCAAACCAACGGCCAACATCAAACTTAACAGTGGGAAACTTGAAGCAATCCCACTAAAATCAAGGACTTGACAAGGCTGTCTACTCTCCCCCTACCTATTCAACATATTACTGGAAGTCCTGGCCAGAGCAATTAGACAGCAAAAGGAAATCAAAGGGATACAAATTGAAAAGGAAGAAGTAAAAACATCACTATTTGCAGATGACATAATAGTGTACTTAAGCGACCCCACAACTTCCACCAAAGAACTCCTACAGCTGATAAACAAGTTCAGCAAAGTGGCTGGATATAAAATTAACTCAAACAAATCAGTAGCCTTCCTATGTTCAAAGGACAAACGTGGAGAAAGAAATTAGGGAAAAGATACCCTTCACAATAGTCACAAAAACTATGAAATACCTTGCTTGTGACTCTAACTAAGCAAGTGAAAGACCTGTATGACAAGAACTTCAAACCTCTAAAGAAGGAAATCGAGGAAGATCTCAGAAAATGGAAAGATCGCCCGTGCTCATGGATTGGAAGGATCAACATTTTTAAAATGGCCATCTTACCAAAAGCAATCTACAGATTCAATGCAATCCCCATCAAAATTCCAACCCAATTCTTCATTGAGTTGGAAAGATCAATGTGCAATTTCATCTGGAATAACAAAAGACCTAGAATAGCGAAATCCATACTCAACAACAAGAAAACACCTGTGGGAATCACTATCCCTGACCTCACGCTATATTACAAGGCAATTGTGCTGAAAATTGCATGGTACTGGTACAGAAATAGGCACATGGATCAATGGAATAGAATAGAAGATCCAGAAATGAGCCCTCACATATATGGTCACCTGATTTTTGACAAAGGAGCTGTAAACATTTAATGGAAAAAGGACAGCCTATTCAACAAATGGTGTTGGTCTAACTGGCACTCAGCATGCAGAAGAATGAAAATAGACCCTTTCTTATCTCCTTGTACAAAGCTCAAGTGCAAGTGGATCAAAGATCTCCACATTAAACCAGGTACACTGAAACTATTAGATGAGAAAGTAGAGAAAACCTTAGAACTCATAGGTACAGGAGAAAATTTCCTGAACAGAACACCAATAGCTCAAGCTCTAAGGTCAAAGATTGACAAATGGGACTTGAAGAGATTGCAAAGTTTCTGTAAGGCTAAAGACACTGTCAAGAAAACAAAATGGCAGCCAACAAACAGACTGGGAAAAGATATTTACCAACCCCACATCAGATAGATGCCTAATATCCAAGGTATACAAAGAACTCAAAAAGTGAGACACCAGAGAATCAAAAAACCCTATTAAAAAATGGGGTACAGACTTAAACAAAAAGTTCTCAATCGAGGAATATCGAATGGCTGAGAAACATCTAAGGAAGTGTTCAACATCCTTAGCCATCAGGGAAATGCAAATCAAAACAACCCTGAGATTCCACCTCATACCAGTCAGATTGGCCAAGATCCAAAATTCAGATGACAACAGATGCTGACGAGGATGTGGAGAAAGAGAAACACTTCTCCACTGTTGGTGGAGTTGTAAACTGATACAACCACTCTGGAAATCAGTGTGGTGGTTCCTCAGAAAAATGGACCTGAAGACCCAGTTATTCCACTTCTGGGCATATACCCCAGAGACACTCCAACTTACAACAAAGATACATGCACCACAATGTTCATAGCAGCTCTATTTATAATAGCCAGAAGCTGGAAAGAACCCAGATGTCCTTCAGTAGATGAATGGATACAAAAATTGTGGTACATTTACACAATGGAGTACTACTCAGCTATCAGAAACAATGGCTTAACGAAATTCTTAAGAAAATGGATGCATCTAGAGAATATCATCCTGAGTGAGATAACCCAGTCACAAAAGAACAGACATAATATGCAGTCACTAATAATGGGATACTAACCCTAGAAAGCTCTGAACACCCCAGAAACAACTCACAGACTGTGTCAAGTTCAAGAAAATAAAAGAATACATTTTATTTAAAATAGAACTGTATCACATCCACCTCTCCTTCCTACAACCCCTCCCAGTTTCTCTCCCATCCCCTCAAACTAATACCCTCTTTTCCTATATTATTGATACATATATACATATGTGTATGTATATGTACCCACAAATACTTAATTACAACCTTAAAAAATGTATTTGTATACTTCTATGCAAAAATGTACATTTATCTTTGTTTTTTAAAATAAAGTTTTTCAATAAAAAAAGAAATGAAGATTAGAAAACATCACACACACACACACAGAGAGAGAGAGAGAGAAAGAGAGAGAGAGAGAGAGAGAGAGAGAGAGAGAGAGAGAGAGAGAGAACCAAAGACTACATAATGAATGAACTTCTGCACACTTAGAGTAACTGTTCTGGTATGTAATCTCCAAGTACATTTTGTAAACAAAAGGTACTATGTGGAGAAAGGGTATCCTATTGTAAGTTTTTAAAAGTAATTCTTTGCCACTGGATGTGGTAGTATACATCTTTAATCCCAGCACTTGGGAAGCAGAAGCAGACAATCTTGAGTTTGAAGCTAGCCTGCTGTACAAAGAGAATTCCAGAGCAGCCAGGGCTGTTACACAGAGAAACCCTGCCCCCCAAAAAAATTAATTAATTATAATAATTATTTGTGTTTACAGGGGCTACTTCAAATAACATTTCTACTTCTGTATATTGCCAATGAAATGCTGTATGTAGCAAAAAAAAAAAAAAAAAAAAAAACTTACATGACAGTCTGTGTCCTGTAATAAGGCCTGCATTTTATTTGAACAGACACCCTTAAGACCCTTTCTATGCCTGCTCCCTGTGCAATGTGGAATCACTGTTTCTAAAGAGGCTTCTTGTATATGTGTTAGTACCTGTGGATGTGAAATAGAAATTTGGTTACAGTTCTCTTGCACGTGTGAGCCACCTGCTCACCTTTACATTCTAACCTTTAATAGAATACGCCGTGGAGCTGGGATGTTTAGTCTGATTCCTAAACAGTTTTCTCAGAGGGTGGCCTCCAAAATCTGTTCTGTCCCATTATTGAACTGACATCACGGACTGTGACGTGCGTGCGTTGGTTCTCCTTTGTCCTCTCTGGCCTCTCCATCACTCCGGCTCTTCCCTCTCCCCGCTGTGCTCCTGCCTTTCTTCACTTCCTCCTGTCAGATTTTCATTGTGGTCTATCCCACCTTGGTGCTTCGTAACTTCCGCTGGATAGTATGTCTTCTCCCTATATTTCCTCTCTAAATCCAGCCAATTCACTGACTGAGTTCAGTGATACTGTTTTAGATCTTTAAATCAATGTGTAATTCCTTCTGTTGCTATTTTTGTGGTAGTTTTGAGACAGGGTCTCACCATGTAGCCCAGGCTGACCTCAAAGTTGCAATTCTCCTGCCTCAGCCTCCTGACTACTGGGATTTCAGGAGGGCAACACTGTTTTCTGGCTAACGTGGAGCTTTTTGGTGTGGAACTTGTTTTCAGGTCAACGGGAATCATAAGCCTTCTGATTATGGAGATGTCTCTTGTCTTGAAAAACTCAAGTTTTCCATTTTGGGGTCTCTCCCTCTTCACTACCAAACCCCCTCTCAGCACCTCCTGCCTACCTCTTGCCGTCTCTTCCTCTGAAGCAATTCTCTTTGCCCTTCTAAAATAAGATGAATTTTTCAAGTTTCTATTCACAGTTGCCAACTCTGGTCAATCCCTCCGTTCTGGCAACGACTTCAGATCAATCTCAAGCTTCTCACCATTTCTCTCTCTACCAAACAACATTCCCCACTTCCCACAGTGATCCTGGTGAGGCATTGGACAAAACATAAAGAAAACTCACTGAAAACGTATTTGTGCGCTTGTTGGTAAATTTGCAATTGGGACATTCTAATCTCTCTTGTTATCCTGTTTGTTTTGAGATATTCCGATTTCTGTGGCTGTTATCACATCTCTGGATTCTTTCTGATGGACAAAGAATGCTCAGTGAGCACAAAGTTGCAGTTGGGTAGCACAAGTATATTTGGAGAGGTATTATCAGTGACAATAACCACATATTTCACAAAAGCTAGAAGGAAACACTAAACGTTCCAACCACATGAGATATGAGAAACATGGAACATTATGCAATGGGTACCTACACTGAAACAGTATATGAAACTCTCTATGTAGAGCTTCAGTGTGTTCATTATAAACTAAATAAATAATGAAAATAACATGTTCTCTAATTATATGTTTTGTGTGACTCTCGTCAACTGTAAAGATTTTACTGTGAGGAGAGCAAAATCGGGGTGGTTTTTGAAATGTGAAGTGTTAAGAACAAAATGGTGGAAGGGTAAGTTCAAATGAAGGCCACAAATGTTATCAGCTCCCAAAGACTACAGCTTTGAATAACCACTGCACCCTTCGGGAAGTGCCAGAGATTGTTTCAGACTCAGCAAAAGATAAATTTGACCTAAAGTTCTTCAAGACCTTTCCTCTTGGTTGATGACAAAGTTGTAGATTCAATGTGGTATGAAAAGTCCTCTCCGTCTAGAGGCCCCTCCACTGTGGGCCTATAACTTATCATATCACTCCTTCATATTCACTTCCGAGGGCTCACCCTAGCTTTCTTTCCTCACTGTGGGGCTGAATATTAGAATTCCCCAATGGGCCTCTATTCAATAGCCTCTGTTAGCTGAGTGATCTGGCAGTTATTATATCAGCTGACATCCCTGCTGGCAAATGCCAAGGCTTTTGGGTTTGGATTTGTTTAGGACACATGGTTATGGGCTGGTACTCTTGGTCCTTGGTGATGGATAGACAAGCAGAACATACATCAAGGCCTTGTCCCAAGTCTTACTCTGCCTACTGTCTCCTCACTGCATCTCAAACGAATAGCTATTTCTCTTTCAACATCTGGCAACACAGGGGCCTCCTTTCAAATGACATATGAGGTCATTTGTCCCTAGATGGGATATAAGCAAGCCATTTCTCTTTTTCTTCAAGGAGACAAGGTGCCACTGAGAGGCAGCTGAGTGTGGGGAGGTGGAGAAACAGCAGCAGGAAAGAGACTTCATCCCAGCCCTCTTTGACCTCACACCTTTCCTATCAAAACCAGACATGTTTCACTGCTTGAAGGACCTCAGGCATGCGTGAAACCAACTTCTATTAGTTATGGTCTCAAGGCCTTCAGGTTTCATCAGCCTCTGGGTAAAACTCTGGCATGGGCAAGATGAAGGGGTGGCCTAAGAGGATGAGGGAATGACCTCCTCGTCAGCCTAAGTATGAGACAGCAAAGGTCTACGTCCGTCACCTTGGCATCTCTTCCCTGCCAGACACCTGTTCTCAATCATCCACAAGTCTGTGTTCAGACACAACCAACGATGAGCACCATGCCTATTCAAAGTGTCATCTTTCCTTTTGTGTTTTAAGGTGGTATCATCTTTCCTTTTGTGTTTTAAGGTGGTATCATCTTTCCTTTTGTGTTTTAAGGTGGTAGGTGTGGAAAGCAGAAATTTCAAGCCATGTTCACAGGATAGAGAGAAGGAAGGGGCGTGTGGGGGTGCAGCCTAGTTTCCTGCCTCTTCACAGTAGGTGGAAGGTCACATATTTACTGAGGCAGGAACAGTCATGAGCTCGTTGGGCAGTTGGCTTTGAAGAACCACTGGGCAGCCAGAAAGAGGTAAGGGGTCAGCTGATTTTCCATTTCTAGAAAGCAAAGGGATCCCTGGGCTGGAAGCACAAAACTTAAAGTCGTTTTTCTAAAGATTGATAGATGTAATCATTGAGAAAGATAATGTGAATTTTTTTAAAAAGGTACAGAAGAAAACGACATTGAAAAGGTGGGTGTGGGGGACACTGCTTGGTAGCCATGGCAGGGGTAAGGAAGGAGGACCAAAGGCTGACCTGACCGCAGAACCAGCTGAGGTGAGCCTCAGAGAGGGCTTTCCATTGTTCGAATGAGAAATGCTCCAATCTCCTCACGTGCTTGAATACTTGGTTCCCAGTTAGCGATGCGATGTGTTAAAGTTCTGGTGATACATGCTTGCTGAAGGAAGTGCATCGCTTGGGGTGAACTTTGAGAGAAAAACAAGTCTCACCTACATCCAGTTTGTTCTCTGGGCCTTCTGTCCAAGATGTGAGCTTTTGGCTTCCTACTCTTGCTGCCATACTTCTCTGCCGTAATGGACTCTTAAGCCTCGGAAACCATAAGCCAGTATCAACTCCTACTTCAGTGATTTCTCATGGTCATGGTGTTTTACCACAGCAACAGTAAAATATAATACAGACTAGGTTGCCAATCACACCAAGAGCTACTAAGGGACCTACAAAATAAGACTGCGCCCATAAGTAGGCATGCCCCAGTGAGGTAGAGATGCTTGGCAGTACATTGAGAATGGGTTTTAGCAAAGTGGTAGGGTCAGAACTTAGAGACTGGGGGGCTAAAGAGTGAGAGCTAGGGATCGGGCTGCAGTAACAGGAAGGGCTGACAAGTCTGTAGAAAAGCAGTCAACGCACCACCATGGTGCGGTATAAGATAGTAGGCCCTTTTCTTTTTTAAATGTTCATTAATCTCATATGGAGGGACTCACACCAGGCATGTATGTACAGCCAGGGGATAAGTACCCGGAGTCAGTCAGTCCTCTCCTTTCATGAGGCTGGTGTCCCCAGAATCAAAGTCAGGCTGTCAGGGTTGGCAGCCACGCCTTTTCTTTACCAGCTGAGCCATCACACCAACAGGAAGTCGGGTGTTCAAAAGGGGAGTAGTGGGCTGACTAGATATGGCTGACAGAAACTACCCACAGCTTGCTAATGGGATCCAAGAGAGGGGGAGTGGGATCAGAAAGAGAAAGAAACAGACAGACAGAAAGATACACAGAGGAGAGAGATCCGAGAAAGAAGAGGGATCAGAGGGAGATGAATTGATGGATGGTTTCAGATCTTCTGGGGCTAAGTTCCAGTCAGGACACTTACAGAAGAACCCCATCATTTGTTTCAGAGCACATCATAATTTTATAGTTTTATATTATTTTCCTCTTTCGCTCTCTCCTCTTAAAATAATTTTGTTCATATGAAACACGTTTAAAAACATAGGTTCTACAGAGGTTATGACGTCTTCAATGCTGGATCTACCCACAGAACTAAAGTTCAGATGTTGTGAAGAAGGAAAATTCAGGAAACTGTGTTTTGGTGTATCCTTCCAGAAAATTCTACAACCTCATCTTAGTGACCAGACCCAAACAGAGACGAAGACGTGGGCACTTTGTTGTGGTCACCAACTTGGGTCAGCCTTCTAGGGTTGTGTTCTGTTCCATTCTGTTTTGCTTTGCTTCTTTAAGAGCAGTGACTATGAAGAGACCTCTCTGCTCTTGTCATTGCCCACATGACAATGTGGCTGTCATGGCCATGTGACTCCTAGCAACTGCTTGTCAATCAGTTTTATTTCCCTTTACAAAACAAAGGTCACACAGATACAGAATGGACCCCCCCACACCCATCTCAGCTCCAAGGGGGGATGATGTCCCAGTGAGGATGGGGGAGAGCCTCTCCCTCCCTCCTTCTCTCCCTCCCTCTCTCTCCCTCCCTTCCTCTCTCTCTCTCTCTCTCTCTCTCTCTCTCTCTCTCTCTCTCTCTCTCTCTCTCTCTCCCTCTCTCTGGAATTAGGACTCATTTCCTACCACCTGCTGTCCAGAGATGCCCTCTCCATCTCTATTTACTAAGTTCCCTACACACTAGAGAGAAACAGAGACGGTAGACGAATTGGTAAGCATGGATCACAGCCTCTGGGGGATTCTGAGGGACTATTGGTGGCTGAGGGCACCCGGTCTGGTCTCCCCTGTGAGTCCAGAACACTCATGGATGTGTGCTATACTTTGAAGGTTGACACAGAGAACAAGACAATGCCTTGAGATCCCGTTGTAAAGCTCTAAACCCAGAGATTCTGGATTTGTTTAGGAAGAAGGGCTTGATCTTGGTGGCAGAAAATAAAGCCTCAGTTTTACCTGCACCCAAAGGCCTCAGTCTCTGTGCCAGCTTTATTTCTTTCTGACATGGAGGGCCACCCTACCTACCCTGTGTATGATCTGCCATCATTACTGAGAAATTTCTGCTAGTTCTAAGCCAAAAGTAGTTTAGGAGCCTCTGCTGTTTCCTTCCTTACACTGGTGGGGAGACAGTGACCATCACCCTATCCTCTTCTTAAATAGGACCCTTGAGAATCCCGTAGGTCACATCCCACATCATATCATCGTAAAAGGGTTGTGGCATCTCAGGTGTACTCATCAACCTTATGAAAGAAAAGAAATCGAGGAAGAGGCTGCCTCAAACTAAGATTTGCTCAAGGTGAGAGGTTCTGGGAACTGGGGATGCCTCCAAGAATGGTCTGCAGTCAAGAACCAGCCACCATCTGGAGGACTCTGCTAAGCCCACGGAGAACACATTCCATTGCCTGGTTCATACTGTCTGTTTGCCCAAATGGAGTCAGACTCACCCAAATCCCTGAATGCTGCTTTCAGAAGTAATGGTTTGGGTCATGATTATTTTTTTATTATAGTGCACATCCGTCCCCCCCCCCCATGGGCATAAATCTACCTCATTCACTTTACAAGCTGAGTAATATTCCGTTAAGATGATGTATAGCATTTATGTGTAAACCTGTTCTTACTGGACTGCTGGGTCATTTCCAAATCCTCCCAAAACCTCGAGACGCACATCTGTGAATATTCTAACAGTTTTTACTCTAGTGAAAACTCACTGCATATGTCTCCACGCACACGTGTGAGTGTTTCAGAGGATAAGTCACTTGAAGGAGAATTTCTGGGCCAAAAGAAACAAGTGGTTTTTAAATTTTATATTCAAATTGTCCTCCAAAGACCTATCAATGAGAATAGTGTGTGTGTGTGTGTGTGTTGTGAATGTGTATATTGATTGTGTTGTCTATGTGAGTATGTGTATGTGAGTGTGTATATCTGTGATAGTGTGTTGTTTGTGTGTGTGAGTGTGAAAATGTGAGTGTATATGAGTATGTGCAAGAGTGTGTGAATATGTTCTCTCTGTGAGTGTGTGAATATGTCTGAGTATGTGTGTGTGTATGAGTGTGTTTGAGTATGAATGTATGTATGAGTATGTATGTGTGTGTGAAGTGTGTTAGTGTGTATGTGAGTATGTCAGTGTGTGTGTATGAGAATGTTGTCTGTGTGAGTATAAGTGTGTGAGTGTGAGTATGAATATATGAGTGTGTGTGAGTGTGTGAGAGTGTGAATATGTGTTTGTGTGAGAGTGTGTGGGGCCATGTCTGTGCAAGTGTATGTGTGTGAGTGTGAGTATGAGTGTGTGTCTGTGAGTATGTATATGTGAAAGTGTGAGTTGCTGTCTGTGCATGTGTAAGTGTGAGTGTGTGAGAGAAAAACACAGCTGTGTGTTTCTTCTTCTTTATATCCACTACCATTCTGTTTCTCTGAACTCTTGAGTGACTATTTGCCAATTTTATTTTTCTTTCCCCCTTTTCTCTTATATAGCCCAAGATGGCGTCACACACATGATCCTCCTGCTTCACCGTCCTGAATGCTGAGCTCTTGGGTTCCAGGTGTGACAGACACACGGAGAAGGAATGGAACTTTCGCAGAGAATACCAAGTGTGTCCCCCTGTCACCTGTGAGGATGAGTCTCTGTTGGCCATGTTTATTTATCTTCTGGGGACTTGCCTGTTCATGGCCTATGATGGGCTGTATGTTGAGTTGTCATTTTTCTATTGATCAGAAGAGTTCTTTAAATAACTTACCTGTTCAATGTGCTGCAGAAAATGTCCACGTGGTCTGTTACTCTAAGTGTGTTTGTCTTCGCTCATTTTGCTAGTGACTTGCTCAGATTTTCCTAACTTCCAGCGACTTTGTATCTTAAGGGTCTCTCTATCTCGGTCACAGGTATTCTATTCATTTTCCATTTCAGTTTGTGCTCATTGCAGACACAGAAGCCTCTGCAGGTCGTAAACTTCTAGGCAGCTGCTCCTTCCTGAGATGACGCCTTCACCAGCACCGTCCTCGGCCTTTCCTAACCGTGACTTTGTAGTCCATCTGGGATTTATTTCGTGCTATGCCATAGGAACCTCTGTCCTTTTTTATTTCCCCAAAATATTTGGTCAAATTTCCCAATATCTTTCATCAAATTAGTCATCCTTTCCTCTGGAGAGTGTAACCTCAACCTGCACAGTTTTTATTTGGACTTAAAAGATGTAGAAAAGATTGTGATCAGCTATCTTGACTTTGTCTTTGGAGGGGTTGGAGTATTGTTTGCTTTGGATGGGAAGGGAGTGTGGTGCAGGGTAATGTGGGGGAGGCAGTAATGTGGTCATGGAATTTGTTGTGAAAAAGGAAAGTTTGAGGAAGGGATGGCAAGAAAAAAATCTACTGAGTCATAGAGAGAACGGGTTATCAACAAAACAGCTTCAGAACAGCCTTGGGGCAGGAATCAGAGGAGAGTCTTAAAATAGAAGAGGATAAAACAGAATCAGGCTCCTCTCTGAAAGGAAAAAGCCCACAGGCAGTCCACCCCCAGCTAGCCTACTGGCTGTCACAGAGCCTCACACAGAGTTCAAGTCAGATGGTGAGGCAATTAGAACACAGAAAAGGCCACAACGGTTGCTACAGTAAATTCCCTTAGAGGTGGGGAGACGGCTGGGTGGGTAAAATGCCTGCCCACAATAAGAACCTGCATTTCATCCTCAGAAGCCTGGAGAACAGCTGAGTGTGGTGCCAAGAACCTATGATATCAGTGCTAGGGAGGCAGAGACAGGAGGAACCCCCATCCCACAGCACCACCACCACCATCTCCACCTCCACTACCACCACCTCCACCACCACCTCCACCACCACCTCCACCACCACCACCTCCACCACCACCACCACCACCACCTCCACCACCACCTCCACCACCACCACCATCTCCACCTCCACCACCACCACCTCCACCACCTCCACCACCACCACCACCTCCACCACCACCACCACCTCTACCTCCACCACCACCACCTCCACCACCACCACCTCCACCACCACCTCCACCTCCACCACCGCCACCACCATCTCCACCTCCACCACCACCACCTCCACCACCTCCACCACCACCACCACCTCCACCACCACTACCACCTCTACCTCCACCACCACCACCTCCACCACCTCCACCACCTCCACCACCATCTCCACCTCCACCACCACCACCTCCACCACCACCTCCACCTCCACCACCACCACCTCCACCACCTCCACCACCTCCACCACCTCCACCACCTCCACCACCACCACCTTCACCTCCACCACCACCATCTCTACCTCCACCACCTCCACCACCACCACCTTTACCTCCACCACCATCTCTACCACCTCCACCATCACTACCATCATCATCATCACCACTTTCATCACCATCACTACCAGCCCCGGATTGCTGGCCACTAAGTCTAACTGAATAGTAACCACAGGTCCCATGACAGGCACTATCTCAAAAAAGAAGCTACACACTTTTGAGGAATGACACTTGAGATTGACCTCTGGTCTACACTCTCTCTCTCTCTCTCTCTCTCTCTCTCTCTCTCTCACACACACACACACACACACACACACACTCACTCACTCTCTCACACACACACTTTCACACACACACACTCACTCTCTCACACACACACTTTCACACACATACACACACACACTCTCTCACACACACACACTCACACACACACTCACATATACACACTCTCTCTCACACACACACATATACACACTCTCTCTCACACACACACATACACACACATACACACACACATACACTCTCTCAGACACACACACTCACACACACACTCACACACACTCTCTCACATACACACACACACTCTCTCACACATACACACTCACACACACTCTCTCTCACACACACACTCACACACACTCACACACACATTATCTCTCTCTCTCTCTCTCTCTCTCACACACACACACACACACACACACACACACCCCACAAGAATAAATATATTTTTAAATAATGCTTTCCCACATCATTATAATCCACAGAGATGTATTTAATGACTGAAGTCTATCACGGGGTCAGGAATCATTTACCCATTTCAGTATTTGCATCAACTGTCAGTGATTTTTGTGCATGGGTTTCTGTGTCTGTGTGTGCGTACGACTGAAGGACTTCCTTAGTCACACTCCATCTTATGTTTTGTGGCAGGCTCTCACTGAACACAGTGATTTGGCTAGACTGGCGATCAGAGGCCTCGCCAGCACTGGGATGACAGGCAGTGCCCAGCTTTTGTCTGTGGATTCTGGGGGACTGGATTCAGATTGTGATTCGTGCACAGCAAGTGCTCGACCCACTGAGCATCTCTGGCCTCCAGCTAGTGGTTTTTTATAGAATAGTCACTGCTATCGGGAATCTCTTAAGTCTTATGTACAGCTCAGTGCTCCAATAAGAGAGAAATTAGCAACTGGCTTTGTCCAGGCTCTTTCCTTTTACTGTCAGATTTCCTTCCATGACGCTTCTGATCCTTTACATTCACAGCCTAAGACAAGAAGTTTGTTATGGTTCAATGTGCACAAGTCAGGCATGGTTGTGAGCATCTGTAATACGGCACTCAAGAGGAGAAAGCAAAGTGATTGTGAGCTCAAGACTAGCCATGGCTACATAATGAGTCCCTGTCTCAGATACACAGATGACAGATAGATAGATAATAGATGATAGATGATAGATAGATAGATAAATAGATGATAGATAGATAGATAATAGATAGGTAGATAGATATAGATGATAGATAGATAGATGATAAATAGATAGATGATAGACAGACAGATGATAGATAAATAGATTGATAGACAGATGACAGATAGATAATAGATAGATAGATGATAGATAAATAGATGATAGATAGATAGACACAGATGACAGATAGACAGATGATAGATAATAGATTGATAGATGATAGATAGATAGATAGATAGACAGATGATAGATAGATGATAGATAGATAGATAGATAAATAGATAGATGATAGACAGACAGATGATAGATAAATAGATTGATAGACAGACAGATGACATAGATAATAGATAGATGATAGATAAATAGATGATAGATAGATAGACACAGATGATATATAGACAGATGATAGATAATAGATTGATAGATTGATGATAGATGATAGATAGATAGACAGATGATAGATAGATAGATAGATAGATAGATAGATAGGTAGGTAGGTAGATAGATAGATAGATAGGTGACAGTTGACTCTAATTGTAAATTTTCCTGCCACTTGTTGCACTACTTAAGACTCAGTCCTCTTTAGGATGCAGCATTGAGGACTTATTCGATACAGCCATGCCTTTAGATAGCTACCTTCCAAGCTCCCACTTTATAGATTAGGATGGAGTCTCCAAGAGGTTAAAACCTTGAGTAAGGCCACACAAACAGTAAGTGACTAAAATTAGTTTTCAAAACTGTGCAGTCCGATGCCCCGCCCCGCCTCCTTTGCAGAAGAACAAGAACACCAGCTGTTGTGTCGCAGAAGAGCAGAAAGAAGCTGCGAAAGCAAACGCACGGCAGACGAGAACAGATCCAAAGAGGAGTAGAAATGGCCGGAGCCCTGTGAGTCGGAAAGGTTGCCATGAGATCCTAAACTGTATCTTTTCTTTTCTCCAGGAGTGAGAGTGACATGTGACAAAAGCCAGCAGGTGACATGGTTTACAGTTAAGCCTACAACAACCTAGCTACGAACAAAAGAATGGTCTGCCGCAGAGGGAAGAGGGCAGGGGCCCCCACTTCTCTAATCTGAAGAAATGGAGAGAAGTCTGAAGCGACTGTTCAAATCATATAAGATGGGCAGAACAGAACAATTCTACTTCCCCAGGGCTTCTGCCTAAGGATCTTCCAGCTAGCCATGAAATGGGTGTGGTCCGCCCACAGCCCACAGGACCTGGGTTTTGCAGAAGACAGGTTAGCTCTTTTGCTGTGTGCCACAGCGCCACCTATCAGAAGTAGTGTAGAAATGCATCAGAACCAGCAGCCCGCACCTACCAAATGCTGACATCTGTGATAAAGAAACAAGTCTCTACCCTTGAGAAATTCGGTCCACCAGAAGACTATCCCAGGCTAGTAGGCCAGAGATCTGCGAACTGCTGAGAAAAAAAGGAGTTGAAGTCACCCCTACCAGAGGGTTCCACGGGAACTCATCCACCTCTCAAAGATGGGTAAAGACCATGGCTGACAATGGCGGAAGCTGAGAGCACGTCTCAGCGATGGGGAGGTAGGTCCAGTACATTAAAGGGGTTGAACTGCTGGACTCTCGGTCTTGCTTAGCTTCCTGTTTCAGGAGGAGAAGTCTCAAATCCCAAATCGGGAGTGTCCATACTAGAATCCATGTGTCCTGATTGTCACTGGGCCCGGGAAGAGCAAAGCCAGCCCACCCCTGAGGCCCTTCACTCAGAAGACCTAATGGCAGTCCAGACCATCCTCACACGTCTCCATAAGACCCTTTCCAAGCCACGTGGCCGTTCTGCATCTCAGATTATCTATCAACAGGAATGATAACAATGATAAATGCTCAACCCAACACTGAGTTGATGCTTAATACTTATTCAGATTTTAAAGACAATAATTTTTAAAACTGACATTTTGAATATTATTTGGCATGCTTCTCAGACTACTGTTACAGTAGCCCCATTGTCTGAAATTCTTGGTTTTTTGTTTTTTTGCTTTCTCTTTCTCCGTTACCTATACAGAGATCACACGGGAAACTCAAGAGATGATTCATATTTGGTTGCGTGACATTCTGCGGAGTAGAATGAAATCTCATGCTAATTCACTCGGTCGGTCCCACTGGAGATGGGAAGGGTTGCTGTGTGCTGTGTGCTGTGTGCTATGTGCTCATACTGTGTATGCTAACATGAAAGGCTTCCTGGTTAGCTGCCTCCTCTTACCTTACATCGGGCAGGAAGTCACCTGGTCCCTCTGCACTGCCCTGTGCTTTGAGCTTCTAGTTGGGCTCTGCTTTTGAGGGAAATATGATTTGCTAGGTCATCTGGGACAACAGCTGTCTATGTTTATAAATCTCAAGGTCATGATCAGCCCTCAAAGAAGTCGGGGTTCAAATCCCACAACCTTGTTTTTTAGCGTAACTCATTAGATTTCCCCTGAAACGTGAGGAAGCAGCTGGGATGTTCACACCAGCTTGAATGCAAGAGACGGGGCCAGAGACCCCAAAGGCAGTGCTATGCTGGCTTCCTTTTCATTCCTAGAAGACCCAAAGGGCTGTCACAGACCTCCCAGCACTATGGAACATATCAGTCCCTAATAAAGGACATCAAAAGATCACTATTATGGCTGGGAGGTGTTTCAGCAAAGGAAGGCACCCAGCGCGAGACCACTGACCCGATCCCCAGACAACACAGAAAGGAGAAGAGACTAACCATACAGGGCTGGCCATTTCATCTGACTTCCACATGCGCACCATGGAGGGTCAGGAGTATGAGGTCATTCTCTGGTATGCATTTGAGGCCAGCCTAGAACAGTAGAGATCCTGTCTCAAAGGTGTGGAACACCCACAGATGCCTATAACAGCCGTGTTCAAGACAGCCTGGAATCAGAAAGAACCCGCTGTCTATCAGCGAACACACAGGACCATTAAATGTAATAATCTGTGTAGTGGGCTACTATCATATGCCAGGGGGATATACACAAGTATTTGCTACAACATGAACCTTAGAAACATGCTCAGAAAGAAGTAGATACATATACCCACCCAACCTACATATGAAACATCTGAAATCCGTCTACCTAGAAACAGTCTGTAGCCCAAGGCTGGGGATGAGGCAGGAAGAACTTGGAGTTGGTGGTCAGGGGACAGGATCTCGCAGGGTGTGCTTATGAACACATGGGAACACCCCATGAAATACAGAAAACCACTGCACTGTTTGATTTAAACCATGACTCAGTGAGTCATGTATATGAACTATATGTCCATAAAGGCATAGCAATAAAAGCAACAGCCTAACAGAAGAGCAGGGACAGCACAGAGAACAGCTCCCCTGACTGTCCTTGTGGCCCAGAAGGAGGCATTCAAGGCCAGGCGTGGGGTAGATTTACGAGAGAGGTGGCTGTCTGTGCATATGCCAGTCATGGGCAGGGCAGAGTTATTCCAGGAAGGCTCTGGCACATGAAGGTGGCCTCTGACGGCCATGTCAGTGGTGCCCGGGTAGAGGTTCTCACCCAAGCACTGGACTCAGAGTGCACCAGCTTCCGGCCAAGCCGTCCACATGCCTGGGATGCTATGTGGACCCCAGGTCGCCAGCAAGCTCCCAGTCAGCAGGTGGTGGTGGCAGCCAGTCAAAGAGTCCAGCCCGTTGGCAGGCAGCCCCCACATCACGGGTCCTCATGCTTACACAAAGCGTCTAGAATCTCTGCGCACAATCCCGAGGTCTGTGGGAAATAAATCATGTCCGTGCGATGAAGGTAATCCCAGCTAGGCCCGTGCCAGGACACGATCCTGCCTGACTTTCACCGGGGGACAAGCACTGCCTGGAAGTCTTCAGTGCCCAGCACCGCCCTTGTCCGCAGACTTCTCCATAGAGGGGTGTATGGAGGACTGCATTGTGAGCTTTTATAGGTGGTCGGGGTGGAGCATCCTTACAGGTTCCCACACTGGAGGTGGGCTGTGTTCTCCTTGCTTGCCTCTTAAGTTGTTTTGCTTCTCGGCTCTTCTGAATGAACTTGTTTGTGAGACACTGGAGGGGGAAACAGTTTAATTCCGAAGGGAAGTCAAGAACCCTGCTCAAGCACTTCATACTGCCGAGGGAAACCAAGGCCTGAAGAGAGAGAAGAATTTCCCAGGACGGGCAGAGCTGACAGGGCTCCTTCCAGAGACCCCTGTCTCTGCAAGTTAAGAGCTAAGGTACACATCTCTTCTAGAAAGAGATGTCAGCTCAGCCAAGAACATGGGGAGAGGGGAACTGTGGAACCTAAGAGAAGGCCCCCCGATCCACGCTTCCCCATATAATAATGTTTCCCTAGAAGCTGAAGCAACAAGACCCAGCATTTTAAGTAATGAAGTCACGGACAGTGTTCTGTAAACACCTTCACCTTGATCTCAGACAGGGAAACAAGACCCCAGAGGAGAGACGGTTGATGAAGGTCACACAGTCAAGACAAAGGTAGAATCAGAGGCGAGGCCTTAGGAGTGAGAGCCAGCTGGCTCCCCGGCACTGGGTCAGACTGTCAGCAATCCCTGTCTCAGGGCTCATAGCCAGCCATGTCTCAGCTTTCCCTGCAGAGTCAGCTGCTCCTTCAGCCCTCTCTGTGCCAGGCTGAGGCTGCATTTGTCCCCAGCCAGGGCTGGTAATGGGACTGCCTTCTGATGCCACCATAGCTGCCTCATTTCTGTGCTGGGGCCCTGGAGAAACTGGCCCTGATGTCAGGCAAGCCCAGCTCCGAGTCAGCGAGACCACACTGGCTAGTCTGTGACAGTCACCTGCCCTCCAGGAAGCTTGGGTTTTACTGCCTCCTCACCAGGAACCACAGGAGGACATGCTGAACTCTACCGTGACTTGAGGACAGGGTCAGGCTACCCTGGGCAGGCAGATGGGAAGAGAACCTGAGAAGCCTCCTGGCAGTGCCCTTCTCCTGAGGGTGACTTCAGGACACAGTAAGAAGGCAGGGGTCCCAGCAGCCTGCTCACATGGGAGGTAAAACAGACTGACCTGGCCTCTGACCCACCAGCTTCAGAACAGCCAGTTTAGAGAACCCAGACCAGTTTAGAACACGCAGGCTCTGAGGGACAGACTCCTCGCTGCCCCACAGCAAGAATCAAGGGTACAGGAGGGTAACTGCCCGACTGTGGCAAGATCTCTTGGCTGTTGTGGGCCAGAGTGCCCGAATTACGATCCAAGCTCTGCATGGCACAGGGCAGAAAGTGCCCAGAGAGTGAGAGGGGCTGAGGCTACACAGCCCCCTAAAACCCGGGCAGACCTAAGTCTTGTGAGCTTGCTTCTTCTCCTCAAATGTTTTCAGGGCAGAGAGGGACAGCCTTGGACGGCTCTGCTACCACTGAGGCACCTTCATGGGGTGAGTGTAAGAACAGACGCCTCTCCTCAGTGCGCTGAACAACCCAGCAAGCTAAACCAACTGCCATCAAGAGTGCACATGGAAATGAACAGGGGCGTCTCCGCCGACCCTCACCAGCCACACCAGGGTCTCATTTCCCTTTGTGTCATCAAGACTAACCAGTGGGCAGGAGAGCCAGATGTCTCCAGAGGACCCAAGATGGGAAAGAAGGGGGACTGCTGATGTCATACTGAGCCGGTGACACACCACCTGTCGCCTCTGGTAAACAGTGGCCTATGCCTCCGACTCACAGGAAGATCCTCATGGCACGGAAGAGAGGATCAGCCTCACCCACAAAAGAGGCCATGACCCCTGCCAGGACAGCCACAAAAATAGCTTATGAGGACGATGGATAAAGAGAAGAAGGCCCTGTCCGGTGCCCCTCCCCCACACCAGCTTTAGTTCAAAGGTCAGCTCTGCCTCTCCTCATCTTGTCACTGAGAAAGACATTGAGCCCAAGGGTCTTAGTATTTCCACCTGTGCTGTGGAGCTTTAAACCTCCCCTCCAGAGGAGAGGGACATTCAAGGTAGACAGATTCCTAGACGGGAGGAAGACCATGGTTTCCAGCTGCTGAGGTGGGGTGAGGTTGAGGAGATGAGAAAGCACAACTGGAATGACCATGTCACTCAAAGCCCTTCTGGGACTGCGTGTTCCCACGGACCACGGTCACAGGCCAGGCCACGGAGGAACACGCAAAGGCAAACAGGGACATGCTCAAGGAACAATGTAGTGCTAGGCCAACGAGAACTGGGAAGCTGCCTTCCAGATAACCTCAGGTCACAGCCTGTGTCCGCCCCTGCAGCTGTCACCCAGTGACATGTGGAGCCACCACTGAAGAGAAGAGGGTTGCCTCGGACTCGACTGCTAAGAGAGAATGAAAGTGAGAGTCTCACAGGGCACCAGTCGCCACGTGTCCCAACAGCACACAGGGGCGGCCTGACTAACCTTGGCCTTTGTGTACCGTGTCTGGGCCAGGCATGCGCCCTGGTTTCTATCAACTGCAGGCCTCGAATCCTGCTGCTTCTGTGTATACCTGCCATAGGCTGTATCTGAGAGACAGGGAACCCCAGCTCCGTGACAACTGTGGGCACCTGACCCTCTATGGAGATTTGCCCCTGTATGACAGGAAGGCATTAGACCCTGAAGTCCGTAGGATGGTTCCCAAACTGAGAAGGGCCAAAAAATAGAAACATCCCATATATTAAGCAGCACACCATACACACACACACACACACACAGAGTCACAATGACACACTCATAGTCATATTCATATACACATACTCATGCATGTACACATACTTTCATGCACATGCCCAATGGTCACACACATTCACACACTCATAAACACACAGCCATATTCGAATATACACACTCATGCATGCACACATTCCTTGGTTTCAAAGAAAACTTAATCCCCATCACACAAAAGCAGGTCCAGGGCTGAGCTGGGAGCAGCAGACACCGGAGTAACCAGCTCTTCCTGCACAGAGACAAGGAGCCCTGTGACTCTCTTCTGGCCATTACCTGGAATAAGGACAGGTGGGAACTAGGGAGAACTTTGGGGAATGCTCCTTAGAAAGAAGCCTGACTGGGTTGGGAGGCCCCTTACTGCTCTACCTTCTGATTGTCATATGGATGTCATATGACATACCTCGGCAGCCATTTTGCTCTCTTGAGGTAATGCTGAGGCCTGTGCTGATTAAGACATAACAGGAATGAATGCCAGAGGTCATTAGGATGTCAGGGAGACGGTCACAGTGCCTGTCAGCTCTCTGTTGCTACCATTTGAACGTGTCCCCTCCAAGTTTCAGATGCTGCCAACACTACAGCATAGGAGGTGGGGCCCTCAAAGGGTGACTCCCCTTTAGAACCAGTTACTTTCTCATTGCTGTACCAAAATACCTGACAGAAGAGCTTCTGGGGGGAAGGTTTATTGGTACTCACAATCTCAAAGGGACCTCAGTCCCTTGGGACAGGTAAGGCATGCTAGAGTGGCTCTACGGTAGGTGGCAGTGTGGACGAAGACGTCTTACTTCTTCCTAGCCAGGAAGCAGGCAACTGGAACAGAAAACGTGGGACCCAGTGTAACCCCCGAAGGCCATCCCTTGTAAACCACGTCTGCTAGACACTCCCTGAAACATGAAACTGGCTTGAGGCACTGTCTAGACGTCTCCACGGCGGCCGACAGTCTGCATCAGAGACCTTATGGGCTAGGATAGATGGTGATTCTGAGGGAAGAGACTCTGAGGGAGTCCTTTTGGCCAGTTATCTCTTAAGAAACAGTCAACACCGGTTCACAACCCTCTCCACTGCCTGAGTTCTCAATACAGCCTATCCCACACCTGCAGCAGCCTTAAACATAGGGAGAAATCAAAGCAGAGAGCTAAGACTGCTCTTCTGTGTGCTGAGAGCCCATGGGATATACACACATGCACACACACACACACACACACACACACACATGCATGCATGCACACAAATATACACATGCATGTACAGCTCCAGCAACTCAGAGAAAAGGTGATGAGAGGCGAGGAGGTCTTTGCACCAAGACTATCCTTATCCACCACACGGTCCTGTAGGCCATAACAGGGTGGGAGGAAGAAGCCCCTTACAAAGTAGGAACAGAACTGCAGAGGTGAAGAAGACACAGCTGGCGAAAGCTGATGTTCAAGTCCGAGGTCTGTCTGCTTTTTATCAAACTACAGGCACACTTGGCTGCAAGAGGGACAGTGATTGCAGCGGCAGGAGGGAGAGAGGCAGACACAAGCAGCAGCCAGCCCAGGCAGGTCCTGATGTCAGCTGATGCTGCTGGGTCCCATGTCACAAGCGGGTATGTGAGCATGCTTCTCCTCTCCCAAAGTCAGCATACACTTAGGGCCTCTTCTCATGGCAGAAAGAGCCCACATGTGACACTTCAAATTCCAGGCTGTGTCCCCGCCCTATGGTCGCTGTCTTTGTTACTGGTGTCAGGAAGGAACTAGACTGACTCCTAAGGTCCAGCCTTCCTGGATTGTCACAGACACAGAAACATCTACAGTAAGGCTGGCTGTGGGATACTGCTGAAGCCTGTAAACCTAGCACTTGGGAGGCGGAGGCAAGAGGATTCTGGGTCATTAGAGAATGACCAGGATATGCAACCAGGATATTTAGAGACCCTGTCTCTAAATAAATAAATAGGATAGACAGGGCTGGAGACCTGGCTCTTCTGGCAGACCTGGGTTCAATACCCCAGTACCACAGGGTGACTCACAACCATCTCTAATTCCAGTATAGATAGGTAGGTAGATAGGTAGGTAGGTGTGGGTAGGTAGGTAGGTGTGGGTAGGTAGGTAGGTAGATAGGTAATTTTTAAAAACAAAATCTAACATTATCATAAAACAAAATGGATTCATCGCTAAGTAATGCAAGGAAGTAAGGAAGCCAGCATTATATAAACACGTGCAGGAGGAAGAGAATTCATTACTGTGCACACCACCAGTCTGGTTGTGCACAGCTGTTTCATATTCACCTCTTTAGATTATCCCGCGGCTGTTTTGATAACGCCAGCAGCAGGTTCTAACCCTCACACCTAGGTACTCGGGTTCATTTACATCAGGAAATGTGCTCTCAGCCTCCACCTCGATTTCCTTTCAACTAAGGCAAAATAGTCCCGGTAGGGATTTGACACGCACCCGGTTCTTACCCAGCAGAGCCCCGAGCATGTGACAGGAAGCTCCTCGACCTGGGAGGGTTTTATTAGACAAATCTGACACATTATTAACCACCCCAGGCCTTCTCATAAATGCAGCCTATGGCCCCTGAGTGACAGGGACAGAGCCCTCGGGAACTCCGGTCGCTTTATTCTGGCATTCATGAGCATGAATAAGCAGAGCCGGATAGTGTCGTTCAAGCGTCCAAGAAGTGTTTCCAGAGGCTCCGCTGGTGTCTTTGAGGCTGTCTATAAAATATGCCTGGATTCGCTTTGCTCCTCCAGTGTCTGAACACGGTCAGCTCTGCCAGACTGCATAACCTGAGGCCTGGTGACTCTGAAGCTCTGACCTGCTGCACATCACAAAGCTTCCTGCCCAATTATCTCCAACTGGCTCTGTTGTCCCCTGTGTGAGTGACCATGCTGCATGGGGGGAAAGGCTTCCTGCCACCTGCCTCTGGAAAAATGTGACCCAACACTCGTGGAACTGAGCTGTCACCCCTCACACCCCCAATCTGTAGAATGACCCCCAAAAGACTAAGGTTTGCCAGAGCAGTGAGCTCCTACCACAGGGGAGTCTAGGCAGGTTCAAAGGTCGAAGGGGGGGTTCCTAATGAGATGAGGAGGAGAGGAAAGGGTCCATTTTGATCCTATGAGCAGGGACTTCAGACTGAAATAGGACCAGAGTTGCAATATCATCCCCCAAGACTCATTATGCAGCGGGAACTGTGACAAACGCACTGCAGGTGGCACGAGTCTCACAGAAGTCACAGAGAAGCACAGTAGTCACTCCGATCAAAATGATACCCGTCATCCACAAACTGGAACTGAGGCTCGTCGCTGAGACCCCGCACAAGGCTCAGAGCCTATGTTCTCTGCCTTCTGGGATGCAGTATCGACTCAGAGGCTGGGACAGGACAGCCGCATCTAAAAGGAATGAGGGTGCTAGACCCAGATGAAATGGAGAGCCTAGGACAGGAGCCCGGCGGAAACCGGGCTATAGAACATTGTCTTCTGTGTGACACTGCTGTGGCCTTCTAGAACTCAGAGCAGCTGTGATCACATGCACAGGACCCTCATGGGACAGGAGGACTCCAAAGATTTCAACTTGAGATTCTAGCCACTCTCTTCCCCTCCCCCACTAGTTGCATGCAATCTTGCCCCTAGCTGAATGTATATGGCCATGAAAATAAAGGTGTTGGAGGTAGAAGGCTGACTGAGGGGACATTTGTGAATGTCCCACAACAATCCAGTTTCAGAGAACGGGGACTTCCAGCGCAGTGTCTTGTTCCTTTGAGCCAGTCTGGGCTCCTTGGGTGGGCAGTACATGAGGCTTAGCCATCTCTGTTCCCCTTACCCTCCAAACTCTCCTGGCACAGAGCCATCTCTGTTCCCCTTACCCTCCAAACTCTCCTGGCACAGAGCCTCACGTCTCACGGCTGCTGTCCTGCAGCCACTTCTGGCCTGAGCACCCGCGGCCTGGGGTTCCCAGCTCTGCCCAGCTCGGTGCTCCTCAACCTTTCTAATGCTGAAACCTTTTAATCTGCTTCATGCTGTGGTGACCCACAGCCACAAAATTACCTTGTTGCTGCTTTATAACTCATCTTTGCTACCGTTACAAGGAGTAGTCTAAGTATTTGATTGCTGAATATCTCATATGTGACCCCCGTTGGGGCACAGCTCACAGCCTAGGGCTAGAGCAGAGTAGGAACCTGAGAACCAGCAGCCTAGATGCTGAGATTACAGTCCGTGTTAATGTAAGGAAACTTAGAAGGTTCCGCCCCGTCTCTCACCACTGGTGTTGATCCTCAGAGAGGATCTAGGAAGGAAGATGGTGTCTTTCTTCCCTTCCAAAGATAATTATTCAGAAACAGAAGGCACCTGTGTTCTAAGGCAAAATGACCACATTAATCTCCAAGCACAGGGCCCGCTGTTCTTTAAAACAGCTTTAGGAGTTTAACGACAATCGAGAGGACGAAAGTGAATTAAAAGAAACAGTAATTAAATCAGGAACGAAGTTTTTGTGAAGGGAATGGTAAAGGAAATTAAATCTGGTAATACTGAAAAATGTGGCCGCCCGGTCTGGGGGAGGGCAGGGCCTGGTGAAGGATAAGGGAGGAAAGGCTGAGGGATGGCAAACACGCTGACGGGTACTAAGAAAGGAGTCTGGAGATTCACCCACGTGACGAGCATGTCCAAAGCAAACAAAACAGATTCATCGTGATTGTCTCGGGATCCACCCAGACCACCCACATGTTCAGTGATTTTTTTGTTGTTGTTGTTGTTTTATTTTTTTGTTTGGTTTTGTTTTTGGAACAACTCAAGGGACAACATACAGGTTTAGGTTCATCACAATGAAAGGAATCATCAGAAGTATCTGAGAAGATTCACGCAGCCCCAGGTGGAGTGGAGATCCTGTTCAGGCCTCCCAGAGGCTCGCCCCCCTGGAAGGACCGGCACATTTCTTTCTCCAGTGCTGGCAGATGTGATAAAGTGGATCATGTTTAAGCTCAGAGTTGACTAGGCCCTTGGGTCCCAGGGTTTTTCATTGGCGCTGGTCACAAAGGCCCCTAACACCTGGTGACTGACCAAGTACCATGTTCGGGTTGGAGGGATGGCTCAGTGCTTAAGAGTACCTGTTGCTTTTGCAGAGGACTCGAGTTCAATTCCCAGCACCTACATGACAGATCACAACTGTCTGCCACTTGACTTTCAGGGGATCCCAAACTCTCTTCTGACTTCCACAGGCAGAAGGCATAAACACCATGTACCTACATACTTGCAAGCAAAACATTCACACATATAAAATACAAATTTTAAAAAGCAACAGAATACTGTATCCTTAGACAGAAATGGGATCCAAGAACACAATAGCACCCCACACACAGCTCTACCAGTTCAATGGTTCAAAACCATGCTTTCAGATTCCCACCACAAGCCAGCCAGCAAGCAAGCCTTTCTACAATCAGAAAATGTCAGGCCAGCCTTGATAACTTATTTTGGCACCATGGTCAAGAGGAGATCTTTCTAGACACATGAAAGCAATAGTGCTGGCTTGAATCTGGCTGTGAGGTGAAAAGTGTCCCATAAGATATGCCAGCCTCACATAGTCCTGAACTCTGCTAATAGGAGTACCACTCACACTGCTAAGAAAACTGGTATCTACCAAACCCTAACCAAGGATTTTCTACAGCCAAAGTTGTCTGCTTGAGTCAGAATGCAACCGGAAGTCAAACCTCCAGACTCCACAGTCTGCGTGGAATCAGCACTGGTCTTGTATCTGAACAGCCAACTGTTTATGTAATGCTGGGAGCACACACTTCTAGAAACTTCACCTGGTGCTTCTGCACTGGATACAGCCCTTCTCCAGAGTGAGCCATCCAGATGCAAAGCTGTCAGAAAACACACTGAGGGCTATGGGTCAGAACGCACTGCTTTCTTGTTTCTTGTTAGGGTCCAGCCTCGAACACAGGACCAGAGTTCTCAACTGGAAACAGGGATACCCAAAAGGTGTATAATAAACACACAAGACAAGTTTTCTGGTACAAACAGACAGGCAGTTTTTTAATTTAAAGTTGCTCCTCCCCCGCCCTCTTTACACTCCGTATCTCAGTCACTTTTATCTTTACTCGCCACCCCCCCCATCTTTTATTGTTTCTCCAGGAAAAAAGACACTGTATAATCATTGCCAAATCAAATTCAAAAGAATGACCACACCCCACAAAGAATCGAGAATTACAATTGTTCCCCACAGTTTCAAGCTTCCCCTATTCCCAGGCCTGTGGCCCAAATAGTAATAATTGCAACTTATCATTATTTAACTTTTAACTTATTGACTTCAGAGCTCGGAGCTCTGAGGTCAGCAACTTGCATTTTCCTGTGAAGCTCTAATGATAAATGACTGGGCAGAGCTGCCAGGCCATGGGCAGAAAGAGTCAGGTTAACCCTTACCTCGGCAGTTCTGCTAGCTTTCTGTTTCTGCACATTGCACACAGTGACTCTCCTAAGAGTTCATCATTTTGACTTAGTTTTACTAACATACAATTTTATGCATTCTATACTTGCTTATCCAGGAACCACTCTCAAATGCTGTGTAAAACTTGTTTCATAACTTCAATAGTTTTTTCCCTCCTGAATTAAAGTATCTCATGTTTTGTTCCCTTGTTCCATTTTTTTTTCCTTATCCCATGATTATGTCTCTCGTACTAATGCTTTTTCATGATTCTAATAAAGTCCTTCACTTTATGGTAATGGACCCTGTATGACTCCAGCAGTACATGACTCTGTTTCACTTTCTAATATTTCTAAACATAACGTCTTCAAACTTTCTTTGCAGGCCAAGCATTAATCCGGAACTGCCATTGTGCAGTTGTTACATTGTTTCCAAGATGAGAGCACACGGTGCACCTGGGCCATTAGGACTGCGCTGTGCTGTGCCCCTGAGCCTCCATTTTTAATTAAGAATCATTGCGTCAAGGAACATCTAGTTTCACCAAATTCACCAGAGCAGGAGGAAGAAATGGGAGAGTCAGATATAACAGAATAATTACGCACACTAAGGCCAACTGAAAAGCAGCCACACACAAGAAATCTATACAGCTGTTGTGCAGGGCTGAGGTTAGAAGTGGGAACAACTTGTATTACAAGGAGCTGCCTGCCATAAGCTACTGAGATGTCTCCACCATGGCCTACTGTGAGCAGTCTCTTATTTCTGATGGCAGGTCCCCTGGAGGGATGTGTCTCCTGCTTCTCAGGGTCCCAGAATGCCATCCATTTTAACAAGGAGCTGCTGCAGGCTTCTGAGATGTCTCCATCCCTGCCTGCTGTGGGGAGTCCCTGCCATGGTATGCTGTTGCCAACAGTTTCTCAAAAGGACATGACGTGCCTGGTGGTGGTGGCACACACCTTTCATCTCAGCCGAGGCAGGCTGATCTCTTAGTACAGACACTTGGCTTCTCATTTCTTCCTGAAGTCACCTGAAACTTTCGGACATTGTGACTACCTTCTACAGCCTATCACAAAACAGGGGCAGGAGAGGGGGGTGGGGAGGGAATCAGGCCAAAAGGCAGCCTCAGGAGAGTTTGTTCAGGCTGCAGGAGATAGTGCCCAGAGTCAGAGAAAGTAAATAGGCAACCCTGCATGCTGTGGCCTCCCAGGGCCTTCCAGCTCCCATGGGCTGCCCACACCAGCTCACTAATATGAAAAGGGGGTTCTCCAGATACCACCTCCTGAAGCTTCCAAGAAACCAAAGGGGAACAGAGTCAGCAGACTTGTACAATAATGAGCTGGAACAGGTTACAGACTCAGCTTTACTCCAGGTGACTCCCACTTTGGACTCCTGTGTTGAAAGCGGCATCTATTGGCCGTTCTCACGCTCCACTAGAAAGTTCTCGAAGGATGCTCCTGATATATGAGGACATTTGGGAACCAAATTATCTGAATGCCACGCCCCAAGCCTGAGGCACTTTTATGGACAAACTCTTATATTTTGTTTTTGTTTTCTTTTTGGTTTTGATTGTTTTTGAGACAGGGTTTCTCTGTGTGGCCCTGACTATTACGGAACTTGCTCTGTAGACCATGTTGGCCTCAAAAACAGAGATCCACCTGCCTCTGCCTCCCAAGTGCATGTGACACCACTGCAGGCCTGTACACTCCTATATTAACGTACCTTCAAAATGCTCTCTCCTTTATTTTTAGTTAAGTATTACAATGCAAGCTGCGCATGCCCAAAAACATTCTTGCCTATCCTTTCAACCCTTTAAACATGTGCCTCATGACCTGAGTTAAGCATGTGCAGGAATGGGCCAACGCCTACAGACACGCATGGGCTCCTGGTAAATCAACCCCACTGCTTTCTCCACTGAAGAGGGTGTTGCTTGGGAAAGAACTGCCCACTGGTGCTCGTGACATGTGTTCTTTATCTTCACAGAGGTGTAAATCCCCTGCCGCCCATCACAACCGTACACTCAGCAGCAAAACAGTAAAGTGTGTCTAACCCTTTCAGATGCAGGCTGCTCAAGTTCTGTTTGTTTTGGGGGGCATTAACCTCTTAAAGTTTCCTTAAAGTGAACCTATCCAGACCATGTTTGCTGTTACCCTCTTCATTTGCCTGCTTTTCTCTGCTTAGGAATGAGATACACTTGCCAGGCTGACCAAGAAAAGCATTGAAACAGTTTCACTATGCTCTGGAGCCACTTCCTGTTGGAGGGCTCACCCATGGGGCTGGGGGTTGTTAACCTGCAGGTTCTGATGGCGGTTTCTCTCCATACCGTCTCCCCTTAACATCTTGTGAACCTGCTGGCTTTCTCCTGAGTGTACTAACCGCTCCATTCCGTTTTCTAGATAATCCTGCGGTCCTCTGTCGCCGGCCCTGATGAACGCTGCCCCCATCACCAGCACAGCCAGTGCCCACACTGTCCCCAGAAGCTGCTGAGCACAGGCTGAGAACAAGGTTCAAGCTGGAAGCACAAACCCTTACTCAATACACAAGATGAATGATGAATGGCAATGGAGAAAGACACCCAATGGCAACCACACACACACACACACACACACACACACACACACACAAACATGTATATACGTATAAAAAATTTAATGAAAAACACATGTGGTGAAAGCATCCAAGGGTTAGCTACCTCACAAGACACTGTTACTTCCTTCCCATGAAAGCTTACTAACTGGTGAAATTATTTGGCCCATAATCATCCACACATTAGGACACCCAGAGGAGGAAAGCAAAGCCCACATCTGCTAAGTAACTGCTTTGTGGTAAAAGTGTTTCTATGCCTCAAAGATGGGTGTGGTAGTACAACCCAGAGTCACATTAGTCCTGACCTGGACCCACCTTCCCTGGCTCTAAAGTCCCAAGAAATATCTGTGTGGGACTCAAGAATGTGCTGTCAGGCGAGCCTAGTGGAGTACGCCTTTAATCCCCAGCACTTGAGAGGAGGAGGCAAGCAGATCTCTGTAAGTCTGAGGCCAGCCATGTCTACACTGAGCTACACCACACCAGCAGGAACGAAGACCATGCCTTCCAGTCATTTGTTTTACAGCTCTCAAACACCCCTTCTCTCAGAACCCCTCTCCAGGCCCAGGCTTGTCTTTGGCAACTGGGGACAGAGCTGGGAAAGAGCTGTCACTGCTCACAGTTTCAGACATTTCTGTCCACACTCACTTAGCCTGTTGCAAGTCAGAACATCATGGTGTGTGGTGGAGCAAGGCTCCTCACCTTCAAGTGACTGGGAAACATACAGAGGAGGAGGTCAATAGCCCTTTTGTGAGGATGGCCCCAGTTACCTAACTTCCTCACTTGGCTCTACGTTACAGAAGTGCCAAGCTTGGACACAAGTCCTTCCTGAATGTTTATAGGTTTGTTTGATTGTTTACTTAAATTGTGTGTGTGTGTGTGTGTGTGTGTGTGTGTGTCTGTGTACACATAGATATTTCCATGTGTACACTTGCACATAAATAAATGTGTGCCTCTTACAAAACAACTTTCAGGAGTTAGTTCTTTCCTTCTGCCACGTATCTTCCTGGGTGCCTTAGGCTGTCAAGCATCAAGAACCTTTACCTGCTGAGCCGTCTAGATCCCCTTTCCCCTCTTGCTTCTCCTTGCTCCCTGCTGTGTTTCTTGAGACAAGGTCTCACTGTGTAGCCCAGAGGGCTTTGGATTCATGATAATCATGCTTTGGCTCCACAGTGCTGAGACTGCCTGTGCCAACATAGCTGGCACCTGGGACCTCTGCTGGTTGTCAGTAACATACCTCCCTCTAACTCTGTGACCACCAATGTCTCAAACTTCCTCTAGGTAACAAAATTAGCCCTGCATCCAGAACCTCCGTCTTGAGGGTAAGGAGCTTAAGGCAGAAGACTAACAAATACAGAAGAAATTTTAAGTTTTAGTACTTATTTGACAAATTACTTGTAGGGACAAAAAGGCCAAAATTAAAAGCATGTTTAACTAAAAACAACATCAGAAAGGACATTCTGATAATCTTTTGGACAATAAGTTATCTACTGTTGGAGGGGTAGTTCTGATGCTTAAGATCCTGAAAGACCCCCGAATTGGGGAAGCCCCTCACTCAAGTACTGGGAGAATGTGAATCCAGAACTCATGGAGAGCCTATCTTGCTGCAATCAGGCAAGAGGTTTATTTAGGACTAGAGCTCTGGGGACGACACATATCTCACACAAGAGATGGAGGAGTCGACCCGGAACTCAAATGGGAAGAAGTATTTATAGGAAAAATCACATAAGCAGTTAGCAACACAACCAGCCAGTACAGTGGGATTGCTGCCATCAAAAGCTGTTAGAATTGTAGCCCACATTAAGGGGCCTGGAAGCTTCTCAGGGCCAAGAACATCTCAACTCAAATAAAGATCTAATGTGTTAGGATTTACAAGTGCCATAAAATATAAAAGCCAGAGATGGTAGCACATGCCTATAAAACTAAGGCAGGAAAATTAAGAGTTCAAGGATAGCCTAGGCTAGAGGGAATACATAGACACACACACATAAACACACACACAGACACACACACATACATACACACTATTAATAGCTCATAAACAATAACAATTTGTTATAAAAGCAGCATATGATATAGTATATATTTATAACGAAATTATCTTTCTGCCTAGAAAGTAGCAAATTCTGGCAAATGATATTCCATGTGGAGAACATTGTGCCAATCAAATTAAGGTCACAAGCACAACAAACATGTTTGACTGTACCTGTAGGAAGAACAGCCGCACCATGAAGACGGTGATGACCGTGAGCTGCTGAGGGGAGGGCAGTTTTACAAGATGACAAGTTTGGGAGGCGGATGGGGAGAGCATCCTACAAGATAAATATACTAAATACCACTGAACAGTAAGTTGAAAATGGTTAAGATGAAAAATTTTGCTATGTGTTTTATCACCATTTTTTTTTTTTTTTTTTTTTTTTTTTTTTTTGTTAAAAGAAAGGAACAGCTTGAACACTGTGTTTCTCAGCAACAGTATTAGCATTGTATCGCAGAGCCAAAGGCAGCTACGGAGTACATGCTGCGCATCTTTACATCTAACTCCCAAGTTCCCTTCCTTTCCTTCTGCTGACTGAAGCTTGCCCATCCTACCAGTGAGAGCGCACGTACCTTACAACGCACTGGCTCAGAAGACGCAGCAGGTTTTCCGCTACCACTGGGGGCCAGGTTAGCCAAGCCAATGCAGCAAAGAAGGCACCCTGTGTGGTTGCAATATCTGTGTGCCCTCGAGATGTTAACACTGACACACACACACACTCTCTCTCTCTCTCTGTCTCTCTCTCTCTCTCTCTCTGTCTCTCTCTCTCTGTCTCTCTCTCTCTCTTTCTCTCTCTCTCTCTCTCTCTCTCTCTCTCTCTCTCTCTCTCTCAGAGTTTTCTCACATTAAAGATGGCTTTTAGCTGTATTTGTTGTTCTAACTGGCTATGGGGGAGGACAGGATTCTATTACAGATCTTATTGTCCTTTTTTCCAAATGTATCAAACTCTGTTTTCTGTGTTTCAAAAAATAAAAACACCTGTTTTAGTGCAATCAGAAATTCACAGAATCCAAAAAAACCAATTTTACAGCCATTTTTCCCCAAATTAAACATGTTAAGATTTACAAGTGCAAATTCACTGATACATCACCCTAAGAAATCTTGCACAAAGCTGGTGAGATGGCTCCACGGGTTAACAGAGCTTGCTGAGAAGCCTAAAGATCAGAGTTCCAGAACATACATGGAGGGAAAAAAGAACATACATGAACATACATGGTGGGGAAAAGAACCAACTCCAAGTGTCCTTTGACCTCCATATATGAGCCTTATCAATCATACCCACCCTCCCACACATAACTACATGTCATTTTTAAAGCTAAGTTTTATGAAGAGACATACTGAAAGAGGGGAGACTAGCTGGAGAGAGGCTGGAGAAGACAGAAAGCAACAATTAAATACTTTATACACATATATAGAAATATCAACAAAAGCCATCATTTTGTATAATACACTAGTTAAACAGCTGGGGGGGACATACCTTTAAAGTGTGACAGTAGTGTCTCAGGCACCTATGTGCTACCTGAGGTGAATGCTGAGCTCAGAACCCACGACCTCAGCAAGAGCAGGAGTGCTCTAGACCTGAGCCAACGTTCGAGGCCAAAGGTTGGGTTTTTAGTTAAGTCTTGAGTCTGCACATGCACACCTGGAGGCCAGGCGACACTGGATGCTCCAACCTAGAGCTGCAAAGAGTTTTGAGCCATCTGATGTGGGTGCTGGGACCAGAAACCAAGTCTTCTTCGAGAGTGGCGCACACCCTTGACCACTGTCATCACCCTGGTCTCAGGTGGCTTTTTTTTTTTTTATAATTTCTGATTGCATGTTTTTATTATTTATTTGAAGCTAAACACCTGTTGTGATTTGTGGGTCTCAGTTCTCTCCTTTCCCCATGTGGATCTCAGGAACTAAACTTAGATCGTCAGCAGGCACTTTGCCCTACCTGGGCCAGCCAGCCAGCCCTGTGACCTGTTTTACACATGTAAAACTTACACAGGTCTTCACCACTGATCTTGCTGGACAGTCGGTCCCTTCTTCCCTTCTGTCTGAGCATCCCTGTGTGGAGCCTGATTGCTGGACCACCCTGTTGGGGTGACCCCCAGAACAGCAACGCTCTTTGTACTCAGTGGGTATCGAAGGTGAAGACAAACCCCAATCCTTACTTTTGGACACAATTATTTGGACGGTAGTATAAAAGTGCTGTCTCGCTCCTATTACAAAACTTTAACCAATAAATCCAATTTCTCAAATTAGTCCTTTCACTGCGGATTTAAAAGGAGAGATCAGTGGGCCGAAATACTGGAGGGATACCTGGAGAAGAAGCAAACAATTGCCTGTGATTTTAGACACAAAGAACTGAATGAGCCAGGCCTGTGCGAGGGGTGGAGACAGGAGCATGGCAGGCAGTTCCAAGAGTCTGGGCTTCACAGGGAGACCCCATCTCAAAAAAAGAAAAAAACAAAACAAAAGAACAGAGTATGCAGGCGCCTCAGCCAAGACTCCTGGCTTCTCATTTCCTTGACTCTTACCCTCGGCACCAGCTGCCTCTCCACAGATCCCTGATGGTTATCCAAGGCACACTTCTTGAAAACCAAGTCCCCAAATGACAATCACCAGCACAGAAATACCTTGGGAAAGCATGCCAAGGCCAATTAGAGCATCTTGGATGCGAGTGACTACATGGCTGTCACTTGTAGAGAAAGACCTCCATGAGGAGACCACCCACTCACCCACTGGTAACCTAGGGCAGAGACTGGGGGCAAGCACAACCACCCACCCACCCACTGGTAACCTAGGGCAGAGACTGGGGGCACGCACAACCACCCACCCACCCACTGGTAACCTAGGGCAGAGACTGGGGGCACGCACAAGAGAGCATCACAGTCAGTTTCCATACAAAGCAATTCCCAAGTTTATTAGCCATAGAAAAAACTGATTTCTCAAATCAATTCTTATTCTCTGTAAAATACACGTGAACACAAATCACTACTTTTGGTCCAAGATGTGTTGGTTTTTTTCCTTCTTCCTCAGATGACAGGCGGCTGCAGCCAGACCTACGAGCGCGTGTACTTGCCCCAAATGTGCAGCATGAATACGGAAGCGATGAACAGAAGACTCATCACCAGCACGGGGACAGGGCCACTGGGAATGAGAACAGAAGCCATGCTTACTTACTTCAGTCACAGGTGCTCTAAACAGGGCATCGGGGGGACCCTGTTTATACCACCCAAGGGGATTCTGCTGAAACACATCACATTCTACACAAAGGAAACCATCCGATGTCCAAAGATAATTCCTCAGACATGCTAATTTTATGTGCTTAATGTGTTCTTCAATAAAAAGAAAAATTTCCCAAACTCTTATGTGCAAAAACTCTATTTACAAACCCTCTCAAATTAACATTAAGACAACCTTTTCTGTCTCATTGCAGCGTATGATACACACAGATGGATTAGCACAGATGCTTTTGGATCTATGATGCCATTTAACCTGCACAAACTCATGCGTCTCGTGAGACAAGTATTAATCTCATGTCTACATAAGGAAACCTGAGGCTCAGAGCAATTTCTGCCTCAAAACACCCGGAATACAGAGGTTTGAAGCTCTCTGATTCCACCCATAAAGCTCATTTACCTTCCATAAGTTCTTGTTTCTTTTGCTTTGTTAAGACAAGGTCTCTATATAGACTGACTATCCTGGTGCTCACACTGAAACCAGGCTGGCCCTGAACTCGGAGGTCTGCCTGCCTCTGCCAGGCCTAGTGCTTGAACTAAAGGTGTGCACCACACCCAACAAATCTAATCTTAGCACCACATTCCAGGCACCGTGCACTAAACTGACTTGTATTCGAGGGCTTAGTGTAGGCTGGGAGCAGATTTCCCCCACCAGCCTTTCTTTGAATCAAATGCTGCCTTAAAGAACTGGCTTACGTGTCGGAATGGGAAGGCCTCTGAATGCACACAGCTGTGAACGTTTACTCTAAGCCTTGCCCACGCCAGGTCTGGAGAACTTGACAGATCTCACCTCACCTCCCAGATACAGCTGGGAAGCAGAGATCCCAGAAAAGGAACCCTTTACTCGTCAGGAAGGCCCCGGGGAGGCAGCAGTAGTGCCAGACTGGATCAGACTAGAAAATAATGCTATGGAGTCAAGGTCCTTGCAATTTCATTCTAGAGTTTGTACAATTCGAGTGAGAAGTTAAAATGGAGCTTCTCCCTCCCTGCCAGGCCCCACTGCTGACATCAGCCAGGGCAGAGCTGAGAGTCCAGCTCTCTGAGAGGCATGGAGGACGCCTGACACTCACAAGCTTGCCTGGGCCTCATTCCTTCCCTTCACGTCTGTCTCCCCATCTGTAACGAGGTTACTACAGCACCCGTCTCAGAGCTGCACACACACAAGCCAGGTGGGTTCTCAGAAAGCAACATCAGCAACCTGAAAATCTTCCAAAATCCCCAAGAGTCAAGAATAAGCTCAAAGGTGCTGGTGGACAGATCTGTAGGTAGGAATTCTCAGACTTGGTTAGGATAGTGCTTATAAAACTTCAAGAGACAGTTTCCTCCAGTTCCTGGGGGTCCTGGAGCACCGCAGATGAAGGACTGGAAGGGCAGGCATGAGCCAGATTTGCTCACACAAGGGTTTCTCACCTTTCTGAGAAATTTAAAATAAGTTCCAGGGCCACTAGAAAGAGCAAGGAAATACAGGGCTGCTCCTCCAACACTAAGAAAATCACCAAAGTCTGTCAGAACACCGCCAGCTCACACCCCCTCAGCTGAAGAAATGCTTTATAAAAATATTCTTACAAGCTGACAAGGACACTAGCCAGACCTGGGCACATGCACCTATAGTCTCGGTGCTCAGCTAGGAGGCTGAGGTATAAAGAAGGTAAGTTCCAGACTAGTCTGGCTACATTGTAAGCCCCCCCCCCCCAATAAATGAATTAAACCAAATCCCAAAAGTTATAGGGAAATCTTCATAAAATAAATCTGTAATGTAAGCCAAATCAATGAAGCTAACTGAATTTTTGTCTCCTTTTCTACCAGACGGGCAGTTGAGGACGGTGTGGGCCCCAATTGTGAGGTCCGCTCTGCCTCCTACCATTTGTCTGAGTTCCTTCCTCACTGCCTCTGAGACTCCTCATCTGCAAAATGGCACAGCTCTTACCTCAGGAAGGCCAGTCAGATCAAACAGAAAAGATACTACAGCAATCACTACACACAGGAGAGACCTGCTGTTGTGACCACCATCCCTTATCCACAGGGTTCAGTCAGGAACAGTAAAAAAGGGAGCTATGGTACCGGACTGCCTGGCCTAAGAGGTAAGTAAGTGGGGCACAGGACAGTTTCCTGCCAGGTCACCTCTCCCCGGAGAGTGAGGCATTCACCCACCTGGTCACCTGCCACCCTCCCACCTCGAGGAAGCCCGGGAACTTTGGGTAACACAACATAATGGGAACTTTCCATTAGGCAATAATAGTATCAGCTTCTGGCTCACCCAATCCCTACGCAAATGCCCCTCCCTGGATGTGCGGTGTGGGGCAGGAGCACCAAATAAAGATCGATTTTCTCTAACTAAGCAGCTTCCCTCCAGGTTGTGGTGTCTGTCATTTATCCTAACACAGCGACAGGAGGCACCTTCTGTTTGATCACCCCCAGAAAGCTGTCCTTCGGCACCCTAACCTGTCCATCAGCTGATGAGCAGGCAAGCTGGACCCGGCCACCTGACACAAACGCAGCTGCGGGGCATTATGTCAGAGGCAGCTCCACACCCCGGTCACCCGGGCACACACAAGTCCACTCCGAGACTTACACTTTGAGCCCTGGGGAATCCTCTGTGTAGAACCGCCACATGCCCCCAGTCCCTGCAGAGGTGGTGCGGCCTGCGCTCCGGGTTCCACAGCTGGCATTTTTTCTGCAAGAGATTTAAAAAATATATATATATATGTATATATATATGTATGTATGTATGTATGTATGTATGTATGTATGTATGTATGTATATAGTAGTTTTTCTCAGCAATCCTTTTAATAACATAATACATGCTCCTACTATACAGGCTTTCATGGAAAAAAAAAAAAAAAAAGAGCAAGCTGTAAGACCTTTTTTACTAGCACAAACCTCTGCCTCTCTGATCTGATGGTCTAGGGACTGAGCACACTACCTGTCATGTGCTTTCTCAGTGGACACTGTGCCTCAGTGTGTCTTCTATGAAATAACCCCTATCTATATGCCCTTAATTTATGATTTCATCCTGAAAGGATGGTTTAAAATCTGCACCTGCTGCAGAATTAAGAAAAGACACTGAACTGTGATCCTATCACGGTCCTCAACATGAAGAACACACAACAAACGAGCTGTTCTGACATATCGATCAGTCTTGGAGAAGAGCAAGACGTAAAAAGATATCGATCAGTCTTGGAGAAGAGCAAGACGTAAAAAGCCAACATCTACAACCCAAACATGGTGGCAGGTGCGGAGCCATCAAGGCAGACAAAGCAGAACAAAGACGCGGACTCTCCTAGCAACTATGCTCCTGAGGGACGGGGCATTGCCCAACCCTGTGCTAGAGTAACCAAGCATGGGCCCAAGCACTGGGTGACAGAAGATCTTCCAAAAGAAATCTTCAGCCGTATCATGCCAGAAGTATTTAGGTGTGAGAAAGAATGTCCTGTCCTACCAAATCCCATCCATTCTTGTGTGGGAGCTGCTGATTCCTGAGCAGGCCTAAAGCCCACATCACCCCATCATCGTTTTGGCATGAAATTCTGAATGCAGACATGCTGTCTATAGCCTAGGGAGCTCATCCTGCCACACGTGTGGAAGATTAGAGCCTTGGTCCCAGGCTGACTCCAACTGTGCCCATGACAACTCTGAAGTTAGTCAGTACTCACGGTCTGAGTCTCCCCTGCTACTGAAGGACATTTCAGATACGTTAGTTATGGGCTACAGTAGCCGGAAACACACAACTCTATGTGTGACGGCTTCTGTGGGAACGCTGTGAACAGCAAAAATGACGTGTGGGGTGTGCAGGGTTCTGGTGCTCGTCTCTAACCTGGCATCTCCTGTTTATAAAACAGTGTCCACACGGGACGTTATCACCTGAGCCATAACTAACCACCATGAGCTTGCCACTCTCCTGGATTTAGTTCTCTTCAAAGCTGGAATTTCAAGACCTCTACAGAAACCAGTAGGATCTGTTGTTGTTACTTCTGGCAGTGGAGAGCAGGAATGTGAAAAGCAGGATGCACAGAAACACCAACTGTGCTCACACTACCCCTCATTTCCTTATCTGGGAAGCGAGCCGAGGTGCCTAACAGAGCCCACTTTAATCTCTTAACCTTCTTCCTGCACTTGTAACCAAAGTCTGTTCACGCTAACCATGTGCATGCTTTGCTCTACCGCTATGGCCGCTGGCATGTGCTGGAGCAACCCCAGCTCACTGACCCGCCTGTCCACTGACTGTTCCTTTTGCCGAGGAGGTCTATCCTCCCCCACCCCACCCCAGAGTGTCACTCACTCCAGTGCACTCATGGGTCCCTATGAGCCACACACCCTGAGCAGCCTATCCAAACTATCCACCCTCTTGCCCTGCACAGATTCCTTAATTTATTGCCTTCATCACTTCAAATTCCATAAGCTATGTTTGCCCTGGTTACTCACGGCCTCCACACTGGGAAGAAGCTCACAGAATGCAGACAAACCCCAGCTATCTTTTTGACTAGTACATTCTCCATGGTGAACCACGGCTCGGCATGACAGACCTTTACTTATTATTTCATAACTGTCTTAATATCCCTAATTATTGACCTTCTAATTTCCATCACTTCTGCAGGAACACACTTCAGTCTGTGGTCTCTAAGGTATCATCACTCCTTCTCAACCCTGTGGCGGCTTCCTTTCCCATTGTATTGTGCAGAGCAAGGGCTCCAACCCCAGCTTGACCTTAAGTTCCACACATTTCTTCTCTGAGGTCTATTACGACTGTCATTTCATTCAGAGAGAGGTAGAAATTACACACTACACAGCCCAGATATCACTAACCATAGCTTCAACTTCTCCAACAGCGATCACAAGTACCTAACCATCAATAAGTTTCTAGAATAAATTTTGTGCAGTCTGTGTATAGCTACACACTCACTAGCAGGAGGATGAACTTTGTACACGTCATACACATAGCCACTGGCTGTCTAGTTTTATGAGCCCTACAATACCAGAACCTAAAAGTGTCATCCTGATCCTTCATTTGTCACCTCACTTGTGCACTGGCTGTCTCATTTTCTTTTTTTTAATTATCCTTTGATAATCTCGTAATTAGGTACCCTGTGGTTCCCTAAGAACTATCAGATGGCCAAAACTCCTCGTGAACAAAGATCAATCCCCAAAGAACTATACACACCTATAAGAGTAGCCCCCCGAAATCTCTAAAATCCTAGCTAGCAACGAGAAGCACCCCAGACCCATACAATCTAAATTATAGCTCCAATATCCTATCCTGGAAGATCTCAGTGACAGAACATTCACAGTCACTCAGGATCACCTGACCACTTCTGAGTTCTATTCAAACGTCCTTCTCCCAGCTGCAATCTGCTGCACACGCGTTCACAGCACCTAGTTTACAGTGTAGATTTAGATTTTCCTACTGGAGAGAACAAGAAAAGTCCTTCACAGCCTCTTTGGCTGTTGTTTGTGTCGTGTTTTGTGGGCCTTGCTAGGGATCAAGCCTACAGCCTTAGACATACATTCTAGCCAATTCTCTATTACTGAGCCACCTACCCACAGCCTCCTCAGGCCTTCCTCTTCACATTCTCAAGGGTAGCTTTAAAGGTCTCCTTTGCATTTTCAAGGCCTACTCCTCTCTACAAAAAAAAAAACCTTACTAGTTGTTCTACAAATACAACAATATTGTGGCATGATTTAAGACAGGAGCTGGAAAAGAGGACTTGGGTGAATGTTCTGCCAAAGCAGAGATGAACATGTAGACATAAAAGTTGTACACTGGCTTAGTTAGAGTCTTACTGTTGTGCAGAGACACCATGACCAAGGCAACTCTTATAAGAACATCTAATTGGGCTGGCTTGCAGGTTTAGAGGTCCAGTCCATCATCATCAAGGCAGGAACATGGCAGCATCCAGGCAGGCATGGTGCAGGAGGAGCTGAGAGTTCTACATCTTCATCTGAAGGCTGCTAGTGGAAGACTGACTTCCAGGCAGCTAGGATGAGGGTCTTATAGCCCACACCCACAGTGACACACCTACTCCAACAAGGCCACGCCTTCTAATAATGCTACTCCCTGGGCCAAGCATATACAAACCATTGCAAATACTATTACAACTATAATCCCATAATCCTAGCACATGGGAGGTAAAGGCAGCATGATATAAATTCAACCCTAGGTTGTGTGAGGCTGTCTAAAAAGAAACTAAATAACTAAATAAATAGTTGAGAAGAGTCCAGACATAAAGAGGATAGTGAGCTCAGAAAACGGTAGTAAGTTCAGAATTGCTGGCTCACAGGAGGGAGAAAGTGAGGCCTGGGATCCCTCCGAAGGCCTCCTTTTTGAACAGGCACCACCAGAAACTTACAGAGAACCTAAGTGGAAGAGTAACAGCAGGCTGGAGGATGGACAGCAGTGGAATACAAAGTAGAAGACATTGAGGGCTAAGCTGGGTGGACAGAAATGGAGGCAGAAAAGTGGTGAGGTCTTCCTGTGAAGTCTGGCATATGACTGGACAGAGAAGACACACCAAATTTAAAAAGTATATGACTGCAGTTTCTGGATCTCTGTAACTAAGCAGTGACATTTAAAAATAAGGAGACGCTGAATGGAGAAATGGCTCAGAGGTTAAGAATACTTGTTGCTCCTGCAGAGCACCCCAGATGGGTCTCCAGTTCTCATATGGTGGCTCACAATCATTCATAACTGCAGTTCCAGGTGACTTCCAAGGGCACCAGGCAAGAACGTGATGCGCGCGCAAACACACACACACACACACACACAAAATAGATTTTAAAAGAAAGACACTCAGAGCTAGGATGGGGAACCAGGGTGGCAGACTGTTTTTTAAGACAAATTTGGTTAAACTGAGTGTGTATGGGACCTCCCGTTGGAAGACTGGAAGGTAAAGAAAGCCTCAGACACACCAGACTTATGCCAACGCTTTCCCTAAAGTTGTCCCTGATCCTAATTTAACTTATCTTTAACTAAAGTGGTGCGTGCATCTGATCAAGGAGAGGAAACCCACGCCTCCCCCCTAAAGGGCCTTTAACTAACTGGATGGCCACGTCAACTCTGGCTCACCCGGCCTCTATGAATCTTCCCATCCCGGAGTTCCTTTCAGCAACGCAAATTCATGAGCCCCTCACCTCTCCCAGCCATAGCAGGGTCGCCCCCCGACCCCCGAGCCACTTACCTCTGCCGGACAGTGGATCCCGCAGCCCGTGCGGCCACCGCTTTACTGGGAGAGCGCCCAGAGGAGCCCACGTTGGTGCCACTGGGCGTTGGACCCGGCTGCAGAGAGAAGCAGACAAACAGTGAACATCGCGGGTCCTTTTCACGTCCCCGACTCCACACCCACCCGAGAAGCTGGGAAGAGCAACGAGGTCCGGCAAAGGGAGGGAGACCAAGACAGGGGCTGGTGCGCCGGACGCACCATGCTGAAGTCTAAGAACCGTAGGTACGGGAGGCAGGAAGAGAGTAGCCGGGAAGTAGCACAGCACTCAGAACATTAGTAGAGACCGACTCTGACACCGCCCCCGGCCGGCTGGCAGGGTCTTCGCAGACTCTAGGATGCCTGGGCTGACTTATGATATGCCTGTAAAAATTATGCTGAGGACAACTGGGCTATGTGGAGGTACAGACCTCTCGCTTGATTTATTTAATTTATTAAGCGTCGTTCGTAAAGTCGAGCAGCACCAAATTGAAAGCTTTGGACAAGTTCACACGAGAAACTAAGTCAGGCATTTTATTAGCGCCCACAGACTTATCGATGATGTGTCCTAAACTGACGCAAGCGTAGTTGCGCTGGGTGGGCCTTCGGTGGCCAGCAGGGGCGGAGGGCGGAGCTTGCAGGAGCTATAGCAGAAGCTCGCGCGGAGAGCGCAGGCGCGGCTGATCTGCCATGGCCGAAAACCTGTACCGAGCCCGGTCCCGGGTTTACAGCCCATCCGTGCTGTTTCTGCACCCAGACATGGGTATAGGCGGTGCCGAGCGCCTAGTGCTGGACGCGGCGCTGGCGCTGCAGGAGTACGGCTGTCAGGTGAAGATATGGACCGCGCACTACGACCCCAACCACTGCTTCATCGAGACCCGCGAGCTGTCGGTGCAGTGCGCAGGGGACTGGCTGCCTCGCAGCCTGGGCTGGGGCGGCCGCGGCGCCGCCATCTGCTCCTACGTGCGCATGGTCTTCCTGGCGCTCTACGTGCTGTTTCTCTCCGGCGAGGAGTTCGACGTGGTGGTGTGCGACCAGGTGAGGCCGCCACCAGTTCTTGGTTGGGGGAGGGAATCTCTGTTCTAGGTTTTAGGAGCTGTCCAGCAGGAGTCCTCAGAGAGAGGACGGTCACCAGTTTTAGTATGGACCCTTTAAAAATGGCAGATCGTAGGGACATTTCTCCCCCGCCCCCTTCCTTTCGTTGAAGATCCTTGAGGTCGGGGACACATTTCTGCATTTTAAATGTTAAGCCTCTGGACTAAAATGATTGGATCCAGGTGGTTGCTGGCATTAAATATGTCGCCTTCCTTGTATCTGACTCTTCTCCGTTATTTCTATTGTCTCTGCATCCAGGTCGCATTCATCCCACCCTCTCCAGACTTCCTAATACCGCCATTAGCAGTGTCACGGATTGAAGTCAAGCTAAATGTATCAGTCCCCATTAAAACTTTAACGTGGTCCCCATTGGTTTTGAAGAAAAGACCAGTTATTTTGTCTGTTAATATGGAAGCCAGAGATGCCAATGTCAGGTATTTGTCTCAGCTAATGTCCACCTGAACATTGGAGTCAGGCTCTCTCACTGAACCTGGAACTGAGCTAGACTTTTGAACAGGTATGCACTGCCATACCCTGCATTCCTGGGGCCAACTCCTCGCCCCACCTTTTTTTTTTTTTAATTGATAATATTGACCCGGGAGTAAAAGTTCAACTAGGAAGTACAATGTGAAATTCCCTGTCCCCATCCTTGAGATGTCAACAGTGTGTTCTGCATCTTTCCAGAAATGCTGTGTGGCCACAGTATACGGGTCTGTTTCCTGCTACATCTTACTTGTACATTATTGGGATTCGGTTTACCTGCTGTTGGACACTTGGCTTTTGTCCTGCAGAAAACTGTGACATCTTATTGATATTCAAGATCCACATCAGTCTCTTGAGGGGCTGGAAAGTCCCCTTTATTGAAATACCCTGTAAATAACCCAGTCTTCCTTAAAAGACACTATCATTCCAGCCAGGTTTGAGGGGTGTGTGTGTTCCTAGGTGTGACACTAGATGTGACATCTCATACTGCATTTACTTCACTTCTTACACAGTCCTCTGAGGAAACTCCTGAGGGGTGGGAGAATCATTGCGGGAGGACCATTATAGGTCATGGAGTAGCTCGTTGTAAATGTCAGTGATAGTTTCCAGATTTTACTTCCGAGGGTGTCACTTTATTCTCCCACAATCTACTCGGCTACCCGGTGCTCTTACCTACAATGGATGCCGCTATGCACTAACCAAGCAGACAGGTGGAAATCGCCACAGTTGCCCCAGGGATTCTTTAAATATGATCCTGTGTTGCACGGAACCACCCTGAGGAAGCTGTATGTTCAGGTTAATGTAGACATTTGCCCAGACCCTATGAATTCAGAAATAACCGGTAGCTAGGGTATAACAGGAAAAGGATTGTGACCGTGGCGGTTGAGGTGACCAGTCCCTTACCTGCTGTTTTGCCTTGGTTAGGTATCTGCCTGCATCCCTGTGTTCAAACTGGCCAGACGGCGCAAGAGGGTCCTGTTTTACTGTCACTTCCCAGATCTGCTGCTTTCTCAGAGAAATTCAGCTCTGAAGAAGTTCTACAGGGCTCCCATCGACTGGATCGAGGAATACACCACAGGCATGGCGGATCGCATCTTGGTCAACAGCCAGTACACAGCTTCCGTCTTTAAGGAGACCTTCAAGACCCTGTCTCACAGAAATCCCGATGTGCTCTACCCATCTCTGAACATCGGCAGCTTTGACTTGGCCATTCCTGAGAAGATAGACGACCTAGTCCCCAAGGGAAAACAATTCCTGTTCCTCTCCATCAACCGATACGAAAGGAAGAAAAACCTGCCCCTGGCACTGAGCTCCCTTGTCCAGCTTCGTAATCGGCTGCCATCTCAAGAGTGGGAGAAGGTTCATCTGTTCATGGCGGGTGGTTATGACGACAGAGTCCTGGAGAACGTGGAGCACTATAAGGAGTTGAAGAAAATAGTCCGGGAGTCAGACCTTGAGCGGCACGTGACCTTCCTGCGGTCCTTCTCGGACAGACAGAAGATCTCACTCCTCCACGGCTGCTTGTGTGTGCTCTACACGCCAAGCAACGAGCACTTCGGCATCGTTCCTCTGGAGGCCATGTACATGCAGTGCCCGGTCATCGCCGTTAATTCCGGTGGGCCCTTGGAGTCTATTGTCCACAAGGTCACCGGGTTCCTGTGTGAGCCTGACCCGGTGCACTTCTCGGAAGCCATGGAGAAGTTCATCCACAAACCGTCCTTAAAAGCGACGATGGGCCTGGCTGGGAAAGCCAGGGTGGCCGAGAAGTTCTCCGCGGATGCGTTTGCAGATCAGCTCTACCAGTATGTCACCAAACTGGTGTAGTCAGGAGAGTACGGTGTAGGGTCTGCGGGCCACATGCGCTGCAATCCCTCTTACGGGTTGTAGAAGCGCCTTTGGAACCAAAAGAGGAAGAAAAAGCAAAGGAGCTAGAATCTAGTGCTAGCGAGATAGTTTTTTTTTTTAAGTAGACTGGAGTCTTGAATGTGAGCCACCTGTCACCACACCTACCTGTCATTTTCTGAAAATATTCTTAGTGCTGTAATCATTCCAAATCTCATCAGTATTTGTTGAAAGTTTGGTAGAAATCTGCTGCTAGCAGACTATTTTAATTCTATTTTTCTGGATTATTGTTCCTTTATATATAAAGGTCTAATCATCCAGTGCCTTAATTGGCTTTAGTGGTTTAGGTCTCACGGTTGTCATAGTCAGTTGGTTTGGCTCCAGAGTGTAATGGGAACGGAGCTCCTGTGGTTCCCATGCTCAGTTTACTTAAAGTGTTCTCTAGTGGCTGCTAGAAAACTTTTGTTGGAATTTTGGCTGGTTCCATTGTAATAGTGTTCAGTATTATTTATTGTTGTGTTTTGTGTCTTGTTTTTACTGCAACCTGACAATAAAAGATGTTTGGCATCGGAAGAGAACAGAACATTAGGTCTGGGCCCCGGTGCTCTGATTTTGTCTTGTTAAATAGTTCAGTTTATCTGAAGTCGGAAGACTGGGATGAACAAGATAGTTGACATGAAGGAATATCATCACACATTTTGACTTACTGTGTCAGAACTGCACATGCTTGGCCTTATTTCTTTGAGCTCATGGCAAAACATGCATTGAGGCAGAAAGCAAAGACAGAAAGGGTCCAGTATCCCTTTCTAGAAAATGTCCCTTGATGACCTGATTCTCTCCCACTAGCCCTCCAGCACTAAAAGCAAAAGTCCTGTCACCTCTCAGTAACAGTGTGGGCCAAGGACAGAGCCTTGGGCCACAGGCCTTTGGGAGCTGTCTTAGAGTTCCCTAGAATAACAGACAGCACTTACAGAATGGATTCCCAGAAGAATGACTTACAGGCTGTATCCAGCTAATCCAGCAATGAACAGAAAGTCCATAAATGTAATAGTCGTTTGGCCCACAAGGCCGGATGTCTCAGCTGGTCTTCAGTGTACACTGGACTCCCAGTGAAGTCGGCTCTGATGCTGGCGAAGGAACGGACGTGCCAACAAGGTGACAAGCAGAGACAAAGCGTCCTTCTTCCATGTTCTTATACAGGCTTCAGCAGAAGTTAGAGCCCAGACTAGAGGTGTGTCTTCCCCTCCTCAAGATCAGGATAAAGGAAGATTTACCAACTTCAAACTAAGTGAAACTCCCTCCCAGGTGTGCCCTCCATTGTTAGATTTTAGTTCATTCCAGATGGAGTCAAGTCGACAACCAAGAATGGCCACCACCAGGGACACTCCGCATCTACACTGTATACCAAGCTTCATATTTCAGACATGTTTCTTAATGTCATCCTTGTCTTCAGCCCTTGTAGTGTGTGTGTGTCGTATTCTCTGCAGAGTTTAGCATGCTGGTGTTTCCTGTCCTTCACGTAATGCCTTTGTGTGACGCTTGCTTGACCCTCCACTCACCTCTTAACCCCCTCTCCCTGTGACACTGCCCAGTAATAACTGTTCGTTGTTTACCTGTTGCTTGTAAGTGCAAGTATTAAAACAATTTTAAAGCTAAACTCACCTGTAAGAATATAATAAAAACCTGTAATCAAATGTTCCATTTTATGGTTGTGAGCACAGAGCCTAAGAGCCTCCCTGACGTAGAGGGAAGTAATCTCTGCTTAACACCTCAACCTCTTCATCTGTGAAGTGGGGTCTATTGAGCTTCCCTGGAAGGGTGGTTGTGACAGATTTCAACAGTAGACACAGTGCAGGAACAGTATGTGGTATAAATGTTAGCCACTACCTCCAGAGGTTAAAAAAGACTAGAAGTCTCATGTGAACTCAGGCCATAGTGAGGGACCACTTTGTTGAGGCTCCGTAGAGATGCAGTTTTAGTTCAAATTTGTGTCTCAGGAGTATCTTTCTCAGGCACAGTACCAAAAAAGGAAGTTTCCCCAACTAAAGATGTCACACCTGGCTCCATGGAATTTGGTTTCCGTGGTGTTTCGGGAGATCCAGTAAAGTGAGTCTTCCCAGGTTGTGGTTTGGTTCAGCATGCTGTCAGAGATACACAGCATTCATTCACTCCTCATGTGAGATCCGATGTCCCTTCACAGATGAGTGAGGGTAAACTCTGCTTCCTCACAGCCTGGACCCCACCCTGCATCAGTCATCAAACCCCAAGCTTGTCTGCCTCGAACCTTCCTCCACAGCAGGGCCACTGGGCTGAGAAAGGCTTCAGGGTTACCACTTGATCCTTGGGTGGTCTGAGGTTGCAGTTCTCCAGCATCTTCAAAAGGCCCAGACAAATTAAAGCCACAACCAAGTGTGCACAGTTGAAAAGAGTCAGAGCCAGGGTTCAACCCATCTGGCCTCTAGACCTCAGACTGGTCAGGATTTCTCAGTTTGCTTGAGACACGCATACCACGTCCCTCTTATATGCACACCCAGTTGGGGTGAGGATGGCCTTGTATACAGTAGGTGTCGACCTGCTCAGTGGCACGGTGCATTATTGCTACTCTTCCTCCCGTATGGTGTTCCCATGGCCTCTGAACCTTCCCGTGTGGTCTAAAAGCTTGTGGAGCTCACCCTGGGTCTCCATGTTTCCTGCCTTTGGGATGGGAACTCTGTGTACATCTGGGAAGTAGTTACACCGTAATTGAAGCCTGGTGTCTTAGTTTGAGTTTTATTGCTGTAAAGAACAGACAACCATGACCATTGACTCTTACAAAGGAAAACATTTCACTGGGCTGGCTTGCAGAGATTTAGTCATGGTGGGAAACATGGTGTCGTACAGGCAGACACAGAATAAAGGGAGCTGAGAGTTGATCTGAAGACAGCAGGAGACTGTGCCACACTGGGTATAGCCTGAGCATAGGAGACCTCAGAGCCCACCCCTACAGTGACACAGGTCCTTCAACAAAGCCACATCTACTCCAACAAGGCCACTCCTAAAAAGCCAATCCGTATGGGCCATGCATTCAAACGTGAGTCTGCGGGGCCCAAACCTATTCCAAACAGCACAGCTGGGTTTCAGGACAGCCTAAGACAAGAGTTTCTTGTGCCACTGCCTCTTGTGCAGAACTTGCCTTCTGAGCTGCTGCAGGAGCCTGTTTCACTTCCCTCGCTCTGCATCTAACACCACTGCCACCCTTCACTCACCCAGTCTGTTGTCCTGAGTCTCTGTCACTAACTGCCCTGAGGCTTCCTTTCTGTGCAGTGCAGCTCCTGGAATCTGACAGACTCCAGAGATCGCCCAACCCAATTTGTTCTTACACGGGTGACTTAGGTGACTCTTAAACGTAGGAGAGAGGGATCAGCCTAAAGGGACAGCCACAGCCCTCTTCGGTCTTCTTTGTGGAGCCCCTCTTCCAGTGTCTCCACCGTACCTAGACTCACTTATCTCTTGCCACTCTGGATTTCCTCTTTCAGCCCCAGCCCCAGCCCCTCTGTGCCCTATGGAGGACCACCATCTGTACACCAACTCCCATACATCTGGTAGGCAGAGTAAGGAGCTTTCCCAATAGCAGATGACTGAACTAGCTATTTACATGGCCAATGATGAATGGGAATGGGGGGGGGGGGTCATTCCAAGCTACCTGGAGCCACAGGTGCTCAAGCCAGCAGCTCCTCAGGGATTCAAAAGACCAGGGCCAAGAAGGGAAGAAGTCTACAGTAAAGGGGACCAGGACAGGATGTTTTGTTTTATAGGTTTGTTTGGGGGTCTTTTGTTTTGTTTTGTTGTTGTTTGATGGTTGGTTAAGGTTTTTTTTGTTTGGGCTGTTGGTCTTTTGTTCTATGGTTTGTGAATTGTTTGTTTGGCTTTTTCAGTCTTAGTGGAAAAGCTAAGAGCCCTTATTTATTTCATGGTATATACATGTACTGAAGTCATGCTATGCCATAAATATGTGCAGCTAACACGGGACAGCTAAAAACTTTTTAAGCTAGGAATAGGGGCATGTACCTTGAATACCAGCACTGAGAGAGAGAGAGAGAGAGAGAGAGAGAGAGAGAGAGAGAGAGAGAGAGAGAGAGAGAGAGAGAGAGAATATGACCCATGAGAAAGGTCAGTGGGTAAAATTGCTTGCCACCAAGCATGACAACCTAAATTCACTCCCTAAGATCCCCATGGTAGAAAGAAAACTGACTCCCACAAGTTGTTGTCTGACTTCTACACCCACATATAAATAAATATTAAAAAGGAAAATTTCAAATTATGAATCAAAATTTTAGCTAGTATAGTGATGATGACTTTAACCCCAGCACTTGGGAGAAAGAGATCTGGGTGGATCTCGGAGTTCCAAACCAGCCTTGTCTACATAGCAAGTTCCAGGTTAGCCAGTGTTCCACAGTGAGGTGGAACTGCCTAGGTGTCTAACTATTCTAAAAGGATCTTGCCTTTAAAGATGAAACTGTAAGAACAACCCTACTGGTTTTCACAGCATAGTATTAGACATCAATATGTCTCACTAGTGCCCTGAAATGTATATCACTCCTTATAATAATTTCTTATTATTATATATTGAGATTGCTTCAACTTTTCATTACCATAAACATCTCAGTGGAATGATGACAGATTTAAATTCTAAAAGCAAATATTTAAAATTTTGAACGGCAAAACTGGAAGGAAAAAAGTAAAAGACGTGAAAAGATGGCAGTAACTGCCTGGCATCACACACGCATGCAAGGATGCAATTCTCAAAAATTGAAAATGCTTTGCCTCAGTGACAGTTTTAGGACCAATTCACCATGTTAACCAGCTCAGACCCAGCCAAACTGTGGGTTTACTTGCATCGTAGGATAGAGAAATCTAGGGACGTTTCTGTTTAATAGAGTAAACCAGAGTCATATGTGTGGTCCTGGGAACCACCATTTGGAACACTGAGCAGTGTGGTCCTAATGTTTGCAAGCAGCTGGGGTGCAAGCTCCAAGCAGAAGAGAGGTTTTAAAGAGGCTAGGGATAGATCATACAATCCAAGGAAAATTAGACATATGCAGGAATGTCACTAAGCTTGGCACTTTAATGGATCACTTAATGCCCACTAGAGCACACTTTCTGTAATATCCTGTAACTTTCATGGTACACAACCTTCAGAGCAGGGAACACGGTCACCAACACAGACAATCCTACTGGTTCGCCAAAAGGGAGCTAGCTAGCCCTCTCTCAGAAAAGATGTCAGTGAAGGACTGCTGAATACGCTTGGTTCAAGGGACTTCCCTTGTTTCAGCAAAGGAGCCCCAAAGGCAAGCGAGAGATGCTCTCCTAACTCAGCTCATCCAATGAGCTACCTTGAAGTCCATCGGCTAAGGCCAGAACTCAAGGCCAGCTAAAATCACAATTTACCCAGCCAGGAACAGAACAAGGAATAAGCAGGAAAGGACAAGCAAACTGTCCCCAGGAGAGCTAGGCAGACAGAGCAGGTGGCTCCCAATGCTCTGGGATATCCCTTAAAGACACCCAAAGGAGCTCACTGACAGTGAAACCATTGTTCCCATGACCCATCTCAGCAAGGGGCACATAGGACCTGTGTGCAGGGGACTGGAGAAGAAGAAATGATGTTAACAGCTTCAGACTCTTGGACTGCAGTAATTCTGCCGCACTCTGTTTTACTGAGACCCGACTGTTTCTTTGCTTGCGTTTAGAATCATATTTTATCCATTTCTTAATTTTTGTAAGTTTTTACACATCTATTTTCTGTGTGGTAGTACATGCACACGTGCCATGTCACACATGTGGAAGTCAGGGGACAACTTGAGAAAGTCCCCTTCCACCATGTAGATTCCAGGCCTTGACATCTGCCTGTCAAGCTTGGTTGAGGCCTCTCTCCAGCCCCCATACCTTAGTTTTGATTTTTTTTTCCAATTTGTTTTCCTTTCATTGGAAATAGGTTCTTTTCTCATACAATATATCCTAGTAACAGTTTCCCAACCCTCCAGTCCCAATTCCTCCCCCATCTTCCCTCCCCTCCAGATCTGCTCCCTTCCCGACTCTCATTTGAAAAACCAGGCTTCTAAGAGATAGCAACCATGACAAAGTAAAATAGAATAAGATGAAGCCAAAACTGTCACACTGAGGCTGGACACGGCAACCCAAGGAAAAGAGCCCCAAGAGCAGGTGAAGGAATCAGAGAAGTTGTTCTCACAGCCCTGTCCTATGGACGTCCTAAGCTGACAGCCATGATACTGTGCAGACCCGAGGCCGGCCCTGTGCCGCTGCTTCAGTCCGAGTTCATATGAGCCTTACTCGGTTGATTTAGAGAACCTTGTTCTCCTGGTGTCCTCCGTCCCCTCTGGCTCTTCCACTCTTTCTGCCTCCTCTTCTGTGGGGTTCCTTGTGCTCTGAGGAGAGGGATTTGATGAAGTTATCCAATTTAGAGCTCTGTGTCCCAAGAGCCTCTGGGTCTCCGCATCTGTTCCCATCTGGTGCAGGAGGAAGCCTGACTGATGATGGCTGACTAAGACACTGCTCTGTGAGTACAGCAGTGTCAGGAATCATCTTACTGATACTGTAGACCAGTCGCACTTGGTTTTACCCTAGGTCTCTGGGCTATGTGGTCTCTGGTTCTTGGTCACCCAGGCAGTAACTGGTATGGGTTCCTTCTGTGGAGTGGGCCTTAGGCTTACATGAGACATTGGTTGACTACTCCACAAGTTCTGTGCCACCATTGCTCCAGTGTATCTTACAGGGAGAACACATGATAGGTCAAAGGGTTTGTGGCTACGCTGGTGTTTACTTTTCTGGTAGTCTTCAGAGTGTCTTCCCATAAGAAGTCACTAGAACTTAGGGTCGAAGGCCCCATCCGTGTAGACACCAGCTCAACTGCCCCACGTTTAATGAGTTGTATAGGTGTTGTCCCTGAAATGGGTCAGCTTGTGGAGAGTAACCCACTGTCTTAGCAACCGTGTGGCTTGTTAGGGGATTTCCATAAGACTCCCTTGGTTAACAACTTCACTGAATACAACCCAGTCCCACTGCTGGAAGCTTCTTTGGTGACAAGAAATGGCCAATTGTAACCCCATATCCCCCATTGTTAAGAGGTCTGATTAATACTGTCTTCCATATATTTGAGGAAGTTTCTACTGTGCTAGGTCTCCATATCATTCCTCAAATGCCCCCCAGTTCCAGCTATGTCTCCCCACATTCCACCCCTCAATCCTATCTCCTCTCCCTTACCCCAGCTATGTCTCCCCACATTCCATCCCTCAAGCCTATGTCCTCTCCCTTACCCCACATAATCCTCCTGTTCCTGTCGCCACCTGTCCCCAGTCCACCCATACAATTTATTCTATTTTCCCTTCTCAGGGAGATCCATGTGTCCCTGCTCCTCTCTACCTTGCCTCCCTGGGTGTGCAGACTGTAGCTTGGTTACCTTTTATTTAATAGTCAATATCCACATGTAAGTGTATACATGCCATATTTAAATTTCTGGGTCTGGGTTATCTCACTCAGAATATTTTTTCTAGTTCCATTCATGTCATTTTTAATAACCAAGTTAATATTTCATTGTGTAAATATACACATTTTCTTTATCCTTAATTCTATTGAGAGACACTTAGATGGTTTACAGTCTGGATATTATAAATAAAGCTGCAATAAATTTGGATGAGCAAATGTACTTATGGTAGGATGGAACATCCTTTGGTTATATGCCCAAGAGTAGTGCAGCTGACCTTGAGGTAGATCAATTCCCAGCTTTCTGAGGAATTACCATATTGGTTTCCATAGTGTCTGTATAAGTTCAGACTCCCATCAGCAATGGAGGAGTGTTCCCTTTATTCCACATCCTCACCAGCATAAGCTGCCATATGTGTTATTAATTATTAATCTTAGCCATTCTGACAGGTGTAAGATGGAATCTCATAGTAACTTGATTTGCCTTTCTCTGATGGATGTTGGGCATCTAAGTATTTCTCAGTCATTTGAGTTTCCTAACAGACTGTATGAAGCTCAAGAAGAAGGGAGACAAACGTGTAAATGTTTCAGTCCTACATAGAGGGAGAGAGGGGGACAGAGAAGAGGGAGGGAAAGGGGGGGCAGGAGGAGATGTAGGAGGTGGGGAGAAGTACAGATGCCAGGGAAGCAAGAGGTTCCCAGGACCCACGGGGATAACATTAGCCGAAATACCCAACAAAGGGGAGACAGAACCTGTAGAGACCATATTCAGTGGATAGGCATGTCCCTGGTAGAGAGATGGGGCCACCCACTCTTCTCAAAAAGTCTAACCCAAAATTGTTTTCTGTTTAAAGGAAATACAGGGCCAAACAGTAGAGCAGAATCTGAAGGAAAAGTCATCCATAGACTACTGCCCCACCTGGGGATCCATCCCATATACAGACGCCAAACCCAGACACTGTTGCTAATGCCAAGAAGCACTTGCTGACAGGAACCTGGTATAGCTGTCTCCTGAGGGGCTCTGCCAGAGACTGACCAATACCGATGCAGGTGCTCACAGCCAACCATCAGACTGGGCACAGTGACCCCAATGGAGGAGTTAGGGCAAGGACTGACTGGGCTGAAGGGGTTTGCAACCCCATAGGAAGAACAACATCAACTAACCAGACCCCCTAGAGTGCTCAGGGACTAAACCACCAACCAAAGAGTACACATGGCGGGACCCATGGCTCCAGCTGCATATGTAGCAGAGGATGGCATTGTCTGGCATCAATGGGAGGCCCTTGGTCCTGTAGAAGATCCATTCCCCAGCATAGGGGGTTAGGGGGGATGCTAGAGTGGTAACGTGAAAGTGGGTGGATGGGTCAGGGAGAAGAACCCTCATAGAAGCAGGGGGAGGGATGAGATAGGGGGTTGGCAGAAGGGAAACTGGGAAGGGAGACAACATTTGAAATGTAAATAAATAAAATAACCAATTTTTTAAAAAATAAATTTTTTGTTGGATCTGTATTCCACTTTTAATTGGGTTATTTGGCTTTCAGATTTCTAGTTTATTGAGTTCTTTATATATTTGGATATTAGTCCTCTATTAGATGTAGAGTTCATAAAAAGTCTTTTCTCATTCTGTAGGCTGTTACTTTGTCCAAATAACTGTCCTTGTCCTCTGTGCCAGTGAGCTCAAGCCTATTCTGCACTTTCTCTTTTGTGTGTTCAGTGGATATATCTGGTTTTATGTTGAGATCTTTGATCCATTTGGCCTTGGGTTTTGTGTAATCAGAATGGATTTTTCTACATTCAGACACCCAGTTTGACCAACACCATTTGTAGAAGATGCTTTTTTCCCTGGTGTGTATTTCTGGCTTCTTTATAAAAATTCAGATGTCCATAGGCAGGTGGATTTATGTCTGGATCTTCAATTTAATTCTGTTGATCAACTTGTCTGTTTTCTGCCAATTTAATGTGGTTTGTATTACTACAGATCTGTAGTACAATTTAAAATCAGGAATGTGGAGACCTCCGGCAGTTCTTTTATTATATAGGACTCTTTATCCTGTTTGTTAGTTAGTTTGCTTGTTTGTCTGTTTGTTTAGTTTTGCTTTCCATATGAAGTTGCAAATTGTTCTTTCAAGTTCTGAAAAAAATGTGTTGGAATTTTGATAGGAATTGCACTGAATCTGTAGACTGCTTTTGGTGGGATGGTCATTTTTACTATATTAGTCCTACCAAGCCATGAGGATGAGAGATCTTTCCATCTTCTGGTATCTTCTTCAATTTCTATCTTCAAAGACTTGACTTTTTGTCATACAAGTCTTTCACTTGCTAAGCTAGAGTTATCCCAAAATTTACTATTATTTGAGGGTATGGTGAAAGGTATTTTCCTGATTAATTCCTTTCCCTGATTCCTTTCTCACTCCATCATTTGTCCATAGGAAGGCTACTGATTTTCTAGAGTTAGTCTTGTATCCAGACACTTCTCTGAAGGTGTTCATCAGCTGTAGGAGTGTCCCAGTAGAATTTTTTAGGGTCATTTATGTATACTATCATATCTTCTGCAAATAAATATATTTTGACTTCTTACATTCCAATTTGTATCCCCCTTGATCTCCTTCAGTTATCTTATTGCTTTAGCTAAGACTTCAAGTGATATATTGCCTAAATATGGAGAAAATTCACAACCTTGTCTTGTTCCAAATTTTTGTAGAATTGCTTTGAGTTTCTCTCCATTTAAGTTGATATTGACTACAAGCTTGCTGTAATTTTTCTATATTATGTTTAGGTATATCTTTCTCCACTAATTTCTCCAGGACTTTTAACATGAAAGGGGTGTTATATTTGTCAAAGGCCTTTTCATTATCTAACAAGATTATTAGTGTGTGTGTGTGTGTTTCTTTCAGTTGGTTTATATGGTGGATTACATTTATTGATTTTCTTATATTGAACCAACTCTGCATCTCTAGGATGAAGTCTATTTGACTATGGTGAGTGATCTTCTTGATGTGTTCTTGAATTCAGTTTGTAAGTATTTTATTGAGTACTTTTACATTTATATTAGTAAGGAAAATTGGTCTGCAATTCTCTCTCTCTCTCTCTCTCTCTCTCTCTCTCTCTCTCTCTCTCTCTCTCTCTCTCTCTCTCTCTTTGGTTGGTCTTTCTGTGGTTTGTGTATAGGGGTAAATGTGGCCTCATAAAATTAAATGTCTTTATTTTGTGGAATAACTTGATGAGTTTTGGGGATTAGTTTGACTTTGAAAGTCTAGTAAAATTCTGTACTAAAACCATCTGGCCTTGGATTTTTTTTGATTGGGAGGCTTTTAATGACTGGCTCTTTTTCACTAGATATTTATTATAGGTCTATTAAAATTGCTTGTCTGGGGCTGGAGAGGTGGCTCAGCGGTTAAGAGCACTGACTGCTCTTCTAGAGGTCCTGAGTTCAAATCCCAGCAACCACATAGTGGCTCATAGCCATCTGTAATAAAATCTGATGCCCTCTTCTGGTGTGTCTGAAGACAGTGACAGTGCACTCATATAAAATAAATTAAATTAATCTTTAAAAAATAATTGCTTGTCTGGTCTTGATTTAATTTCTGTAAGAGGCACCAATTGAGAAAATTGTCCATTTCTTTTAGAATTTCCAATCTGTTAGATTATGTCTTTTAAAGTTTTTTAAAGTATGTCTTCTGATACTCTGGATTTCCTCTGTATCTGTTGTGATGGCTCCTTTCCATTTCTGATTTTGCTAATTGGAAAATTCTCTCCCTACCTTTTAGATCAAGTGGGTAAGGGTTTATCTCTCTTGTTGATTTTCTCAAAGAACCAGCTCTTTGTTTCATTGGCTCTTTGTGTTCTCTTTGATTCTATTTTATAGATTCCAACCCTCACTTTCTTTCTTGCCATCTAATCCTCTTGGGAATGATTATTTATTTTTGTTTGAGAGCTTTTAGGTGTTCTATTGAGTTGCTAATATGTGATCTCTCTGGTTTTGATTTTTTGTTTGTTTGATTTTAGGTAGACACATAGTGCTATAAATTTGACTCTTAGAGCCCATTTAATGTGTCCCATAAATGTGGATATGCTATCTATTCATTTTTATTGAATTCTAGAAAGTCTTTCATTTCTTTATTTCTGTCTTGACCTATTTTTTATTGGTGTCCATGAGTTGGTAACCTTTCTGTTGTTGATATTCAGCTTTCATCAGCAGTTATGGTCTAATAGGATACAGGGAGTTATTTCAGATTTTTGGTATCTTTTGAGACTTGCTTTGTGTCCAAGTATATAGATAAATATGTAATTTAAGATGTAGTAGTGTTTATTTTACAAACTTGGGTGCTTTGGTGTTGGATGCATAGATATTAATAATTAAAATGTCATCTTGGTGGATTTTTCCTTTTGTGAGTATGCAGTGTTCTTCCCTATCTTATTTGGTTTTGACTTGAAGTCTATTTTGTTGATATTAAAATGGCTACACAAGTTTGCTTCTTTTTTTTGTTTTGTTATGTAAATATATGTATATTTTTTGTTTTCTTTTTTTAATGACTTTATTTTACAAAACAAAGATAAATGTACAGATTTTAAACATTTTTTGCTTAAAATTATACATTTTTGTCAGTACTGTTTTTTCAGACATTGAAATAATTTTTACATAAAACCATGTGAATATATTTTTTTCGTCAGAACTTGATTTTTTTCAAGGGCTTGACAGTATGCATTGAAATCCTAATAGTTACAATAAGCGTAAAGTACATGCAAAACAAAACGGAACATGGAAATAGTCAAAGACTTCTTGTTTTGTAAATATATGTATATTTTTTTGTTTTCTTTATTTCTTGGACTTCATACAGTCTGTGAGTTGTTTCTGGGGGAGTGCAAGCCTCTGGGGTTAGCATCCCACTATCAGTGACTGCATGTCTGTTCTTTTGTGACTGGGTTATCTCACTCAGGATGATATTCTCTAGATGCAGTCATTTTCTTAAGAATTTGGTTAAGCCATTGTTTCTGGTGGCTGAGTAGTATTCCATTGTGTATATGTACCACAATTTTTGTATCCATTCATCTTCTGAAGGACATCTGGGTTCCTTCCAGCTTCTGGCTATTATAAATAGAGCCACTATGAACATTGTGGTGCATATATCTTTGTTGTGTATTAAAGTGTCTCTGGGGTATATGCCCAGAAGTGGAATAGCTGGGTCTTCAGGTAGTACTATATCCAATTTTCTGAGGTATCGCCAGACCGATTTCCAGAGTGGTTGTATTAGCTTGCAACCCCACCAACAGTGGAGAAGTGTTCCTCTTTCTCAACAGCCTCGCCAGCATCTGCTGTCATCTCAGTTTTGGATCTTGGCCAATCTGACTGGTGTGAGGTGGAATCTCAGGGTTGTTTTGATTTGCATTTCCCTGATGGCTAAGGATGTCGAGCACTTCCTCAGATGTTTCTCGGCCATACGGTGTTCCTCAACTGAAAACGTTTTGTTTAGCTCTGTACCCCATTTTTTAATAGGGTTATTTGATTCTCTGGTGTCTAGCTTTTTGAGTTCCTTGTACACCTTGGATATTAGGCCTCTATCTGATGTGGTGTTGGTAAAGATCTTTTCCCATTCTGTTGGTTGCCGTTTTGTTTTCTTGACGATGTCCTTAGCCTTACAGAAACTTTGCAATCTCATTAAGTCCCATTTGTTAATCTTTGACCTTAGAGCCTGAGCCATTGGTGTTTTGTTCAGGAAATTTTCTCCTGTACCTATGTGTTCTAAGGTTTTCCCTACTTTCTCTTCTAATAGTTTCAGTGTATCTGGTTTAATGTGGAGATCTTTGATCCACTTTCAATTGAGCTTTGTACAAGGAGATAAGAAAGGGTCTATTTTCATTCTTTTGCATGCTGAGTGCCAGTTGGACCACCACCATTTGTTGAATAGGCTGTCCTTTTTCCATTGAATGTTTACTGCTCCTTTGTCAAAAATCAGGTGACCATATACATGAGGGCTCATTTCTGGATCTTCTATTCTATTCCATTGATCCACATGCCTATTTCTGTACCAGTACCATGCAATTTTCAGCACAATTGCCTTGTAATATAGCGTGAGGTCAGGGATAGTGATTCCCGCAGATGTTTTTTTTTTTTTTTTGTTGTTGTTGAGGATGGATTTCGCTATTCTAGGTCTTTTGTTATTCCATATAAAATTGCACATTGATCTTTCCAATTCCATGAAGAACTGGGTTGGAATTTTGATGGGGATTGCATTGAATCTGTAGATTGCTTTTGGTAGGATGGCCATTTTTAAGATGTTGATTTTTCCAATCCATGAGCATGGGAGATCTTTCCATTTTCTGAGATCCTCCTCAATTTCTTTCTTTAGAGGTTTGAAGTTCTTGTCATACAGGTCCTTCACTTGCTTAGTTAGAGTCACACCAAGGTATTTCATAGTTTTTGCAACGATTGTGAAGGGTACCTTTTCCCTAATTTCTTTCTCCACATGTTTGTCCTTTGAGTATAGGAAGGCTACTGACTTGTTTGAGTTAATTTTGTATCCAGCCACTTTGCTGAACTTGTTTATCAGCTGTAGGAGTTCTCTGGTGGAATTTTTGGGGTCACTCAAGTACACTATCATGTCATCGGCAAAGAGTGATGTTTTAATCTCTTCCTTTCCGATTTGTATCCCCTTGATCTCCTTTTGCTGTCTAATTGCTCCAGCCAGGACTTCCAGTACTATGTTGAATAGGTAGGGGGAGAGTGGGCAGCCTTGTCGAGTCCCTGATTTTAGTGGGATTGCTTCAAGTTTCTCGCCATTAAATTTGATGTTGGCTGTTGGTTTGCTGTATATTGCTTTCATTATGTTTAAGTATGGGCCTTGGATTCCTGTTCTTTCCAGGACTTTTAACATGAAGGGGTGTTGGATTTTGTCGAATGCTTTCTCAGCGTCTAGTGAGATGACCATGTGATTTTGGTCTTTGAGTTTGTTTATATGGTGGATTACGTTGATGGATTTCCTTATGTTAAACCATCCCTGCATCCCAGGGATGAAGCCTACTTGGTCATGATGAATGATCGTTTTGATGTGTTCTTGGATTCGGTTTGCAAGGATTTTGTTGAGTATTTTTGCATCAATGTTCATAAGTGAGATTGGTCTGAAGTTCTCTTTCCTTGTAGGGTCTTTGTGTGGTTTAGGTACGAGGGTTATTGTAGCCTCAAAAAATGAGTTGGGTAATATTCCATCTGATTCTATCTTTTGGAATAGTTTGGCGAGTATTGGTGTTATATCCTCAATAAAAGTCTGATAAAATTCTGCACTGAACCCGTCTGGACCTGGGTTTTTTTGGTTGGGAGGCTTTTGATGACTTCTTCTATTTCTTTAGGTGTTATAGGGTTATTTAGATGGTTTACTTGGTTCTGGTTTAACTTTGGGACCTTGTATCTGTCTAGGAATTCGTCCATTTCCTCCAGATTTTCCAATTTTGTGGAGTATAAGTTTTTGAAGTAGGATCTGATGATTTCTTGAATTTCCTCAGTTTCAGTTGTTATGTCGCCACTTTCCTTTCTGATTTTGTTAATTTGGGTACTCTCTCTTTGCCCTCTAGTTAGTCTGGCTAGGGGTTTATTAATCTTGTTGATTTTCTCAAAGAACCAACTCTTGGTTTTGTTGATTTTTTCAATGGTTCTTTTTGTTTCTATTTGGTCTATTTCTGCCCTAATTTTGATTATTTCTTGCCGTCTACTCTTTTTGGGTATATCTGCTTCCTTTTGTTCTAGGGCTTTTAGCTGTGCTGTCAGGTTGCTGATGTGAGCTCTCTCCAGTTTCTTTTTGAAAGCACTTAGGGCTATGAGTTTTCCTCTCAATACTGCTTTCATTGCATCCCATAGGTTTGGGTATGTTGTGTTTTCGTTTTCGTTGAATTCTAGAAAGTCCTTAATTTCTTTCTTTATTTCTTCTTTGACCCTGCTATCCTTTAATAGAGCATTGTTTAGTTTCCATGTGTATGTGGACTTTTTGTTGTCTTTGTTGTTGTTAAAGACCAGCCGTAGACCATGGTGATCTGAGAGGATGCATGGGAGTATTTCAATCTTCTTATATCGATGGAGGCTCGTTCTGTGTCCAATTATGTGGTTAATTTTCGAGAAGGTGCCATGGGGTGGTGAGAAGAAGGTGTATTCTTTTACTTTGGGATAGTATGTTTTGTATATATCTATTAATTCTAGTTGGTTCAAAGTCTCTGCTAGTTTTGCAGTGTCCTTGTTCAGTTTCTGTTTCCCTGATCTGTCCATTGGTGAGAGTGGGGTATTAAAGTCTCCCACTATTATTGTGTGGGGTGAAATGTATTTTTTGAGCTTTAGTAGGGTTTCTTTTATGAATGTGGGTGATTTTTTATTTGGAGCATATATGTTAAGGATTGAGAGTTCCTCCTGACAGATTTCCCCGGTAATGAGTAAAAAGTGTCCTTCCTTATCTTTTTTGATAACTTTTGGTTGGAAATTTACTTTATTTGATATTAGAATAGCCACTCCAGCTTGCTTCTTGGAGCTGTTTGCTTGGAAGTTTTTTTCCCACCCTTTTACTCTGAGATAGTGTCTGTCTCTGTCTCTGAGATGAGTTTCCTGTATGCAGCAAAAGGCTGGATTTTGTTTATGTATCCAGTCTGATAGTCTATGTCTCTTTATTGGGGAGTTGAGACCATTTATGTTAATAGATATCAAGGAATAGTTGTTTCTGTTTCCTGCCATTATTGCTTTTTTGGGTTGAGTTGTGTCTGTGTTTTTTTCTTATTTTTGTTTTCTTGTTTAGGAGTTTTCTTGTTTTTACTAGGCTGTATTTTCCCTCATTGTATTGGGTTTTCCACCTATAATTCGTTGTAGTGCTGGGTTTGTGGTCAGATATTGTGTGAATTTTGATTTGTCTTGAAATATCTTCGTTTCTCCATCGATGGTGATTGATAGTTTTGCTGGGTATAGCAGCTTGGACTGGCACTTGTGCTCTCTTAAGGAGTGCATGATGTCTGTCCAGGCTCTTCTAGCTTTCATAGTCTCTGTTGAGAAATCGGGTGTGAGTCTGATTGGTCTGCCTTTATATGTTACCTGACCTTTTTTCCCTTACTGCTTTTAGTATTCTTTCTTTACTTTGGACACTTGATGTTTTTACTATTATGTGTCAGGAGGTATTTCTTTTCTGGTCCAACCTATTTGGAGTTCTGAAGGCTTCTTCTACGCTTGTGGTCATCTCATTCTTGAGGGTAGGGAAGTTTTCTTCTAGGATTTTGTTGAAGATATTTACTGTGCCTCTTAGTTGATACTCTTCTCCCTCTTCTATTCCTATTATCCTTAGGTTCGGTCTTCTCATTGTGTCTTGGATTTCCTGGACATTTTGGGTTAGGAGCTTTTTGTTTTTTGCATCTTCTCTGGCTGTTTTGTCTATGTTTGCAATGTTGTCTTCTGCCCCCGATATTCTCTCTTCGATCTCTTGTAATCTATTGGAAATGCTTGCTTCTGTGACTCCTGATTTCTTTTTTTGGTGTTCTGACTCTAGGGTTATCTCTTTTAGTGTTTTCTTTATTGTGTCAATCTCTGTTTTAATTTCCCTCTTCCATTCCTTTATTTCTTTGGTTCTGTTTTCCTCTAGTTCTTTGAGTTCTTTGAGTGTTTTTCTTGTTTCTTCTTTAAAAGCTTCTGAATCTTTTTGCTTTTCCTCCCTTTCTTGTTTAAGTATCTCTATCAGCATCTTGAGGTATGATTTCAGGTCTGTGTTTTCTTTTTCTAGAGTGTTTGGAATTTCGATGTTTGCTGTTATGGGAGAGCTGGGCTCTGGTGTTGCTAGATTGTCTTGGTTCCCTTGGGATATACTCTTTCTCTTTCCTCTTGCCATTTTGTTGTCAGTGATATGTTCTTGCCTTTCCCTTGTATCTGGTCTGTGTCCCTGGTTCTCCACTGGTTCAGGTGTCAGATGGGTCGAGCCCTGTTTTATGCCTCAGAGTCGTCGGGTGTGAGCAGAAGTTCCAACGTTTTGTTTCTGTTTGCTGGATCAGGCACGGCAGGGCAGGGCAAGGCAGGGGGTGCACTTTCCGTGTGTACTCCACAGAGATCTCTCTGCTCCCCTGCAGCCCAGGTCTCCCACCCACCAGTTGCTCAGCCTCTACGAGCCTCCGTTCCGGGTGGCAGATGGGCCAGGCTCTGCTCTGTGTCCTGAAGTCGCCTCCAGGCGGAAACAGAAGTTCTAATTTTCTGTTCCCAATCGCAGTTGCTCAGCCTCTATGAGCCGCTGATCCGGGTGGCAGGTAGGCCAGGCTCTGCTCTGCGTCCGGAAGTCGCCTCCGGAAGTCGCCTCCGGGTGGAAACAGAAGTTCTAATTTTCTGTTCCCAATCGCTGGATTGGGCAAGGCGGGGCAGGGAAAGTTAGGGTGTGCACTTTCCGTGTGCACTCCGCAGAGATCTCTCTGCTCCCCTGCAGTCTAGGTCTCCCACTCACCAGTTGCTCAGCCTCTATGAGCCGCCGTTCCTTGTGGCAGGTAGGCCAGGCTCTGCTCTGCATCCGGACATAGGTGGAAACACAAGTTCTATTTTTCTGTTCCCAATCGCAGTTGCTCAGCCTGTATGAGCTGCCGATCTGCACAAGTTTGCTTCTTAAATGTATTTGCTTAGAATATCTTTTTCCAACTTTTTATCCTGAAGTAAGTAGTGTCTGGTGGTGGTGGTGGTGGTAGTGGTGGTGATGATGATGATGATGATGATGATGTGCGTGTGTGTGTATGTGTGTGTGTGTGTGTGTGTGTGTGTGTGTGCGCGCATGTGTCTGTCCCTTCTTTTGTATTTTCTGACCTAATATTATTTATTCCCTGTATTATAATGGATGTAGCTAGCCTCCTTATGTTGGTATTTTCCGTCTAGCACCTTCTGTAGGGGTGAATTTATAGATGTTGTTTGATTTTGGCTTTATCATTGAATATCTTGTTTAACCATCTGTGGTGATTGAAAGGTTTGTTGAGTATAGTAGTCTTGGGTGACATCTGTTGTATCTTAGACTTTGCAGCACACCTGTCCAGGACCCTCTGTCTTTTGGAGTCTCCACTGAGAAGTCAGGCATAATTCTAGTAAGTCTGTTTTATGTTATTTGGTTTTTTCCCTTGCTGCTGCTAATATCCTTTCTCTGTTCTGTGTTTAATGTCTTGTTATATAGTGGGGGGACTTTCGTTTCTGGTCTCATCTATTTCATGTCCTGTAAGCTTCTTGTACTTTGATAGGCCTTGCCATTTTCAGGTCTTGAGCAGTTACATCCATTTCCTCCCACTGTCTCTGTTTACCTGCATTTCTTCTTTTAGGACTCCATCATCTGCACGGAGTGGCTTGCAGGTCCTTTTTTTGAGCTTCAGCTATGTTGGAATATTCAGGGCCTGCTGACAGGCAGAAAACAGATTGCCCTGACGATTGTTGATTGTGTTCTTACACTGGCATCCACTCACCTAAGACTGGGATGATTATAGGTCTTGGTGCTGGTTTCTGCATTTGTCTTTGTGAGGTGGGTATTTTGTTCTGTGGTTTCTGTCTTCTCTCTGAATTTTCAGAGAGTGATAGCTGTGTGGCACTGGTAGAAAATTTTCTTTGGAACTGATAGTGTGTTCACAGGCCCCAAGGAACAAGGACAGGGAAGTCCCCATGGGGAGGGAGATAAAAGAAAGGGATGTGGGGGGGGGGAGATAGAAAGCATGAGCAGGCAGGGAAGGAGAAAATGCAGAGGAGAGAGACCAAAATGTCACAATTATATAGGGGAGAAGGAGCTTCTAGGAAAGGGGAAGCCCAGTCTACAGGCTGAAAGTTCAGAATGAAGGTAGGGGTGTACCACCCACGCCCTGTAACAATGGGCACTGAAGAATACTGGGAGAACCTGGAGGATAGTCCAATTTGGTGTATAAAATATGCACCCCAGCCATTTGTCCCAAGTGACACTTAGGGGTGTGGCTAGGCACGGGCCTGAGGAGCTTCACAAGCTGGAGGAGAGAAGAGTGCTTCACCAGGGTCAGTCAGAGAGGTCACCCCAGAGGGTCTACTACAGTCCTAGGGATGAGATTGAGGGTGGTGGCAGTTCGGGTGTAAAAGAACAGAAAGAGAAGACAAGATCTACAGATAGCCGGCCCGCTTCCCTGCAAGGTGTTGTCTGTATGGGTTAGAAGATGGTGCCTACTGGAGTGAGGCTGGGATAAAGCAACCAGCTGGGAGGGGACACTAGAAGGTGAAGCTCTGTGGGATCTCCAGATGTGGGCAGAGGGGCAAGAGAGGCTGCAGCAAGTGCTCTGACGAAGAGGTAAGGATGAGACTGGGAAATCCAGTTTGCAGGAGAGGAGGATACGGTGAAGGTCTTGTTAGCTAACCTGGTCCCCTGGCCTGCTCAGAACACCTGCTGGGATACTGGGAGCAGTTGGGGTTGGGGAAGACGATCTTTGTGATCCACTGGAGATGGGGTCAGAAAGAAGGGGAGGCTGCAGCAGGCTTTCTGCTACACAGCTGGGGATGAGATGGAGTAGCTGGATCTGGAGGAGCAGAAGAGGTGTGGGTCTGCCTTCGGCCTACTTGTTGCCCCAGAAGGAGCTGTCCCTGGGATGGCTGGGGGTGCTTGCTGGGGTCAGGAGGAGGTGACCTGTGGGATCCACAGGAAGTGAGGGCAGAGAGAAGAGAGGCTGAGGCTGTTCTGTTGCAGAGCTGGGGAAGAGGCTGGCAGATTGCATCTGGGAAGCAGAGGGGACCTCAGTCTTGGTTTTTGTTTATCGAATACACAGAGAAACCTTGGGTTTAGGAGTTACATGGTTTTAGGTGCTCAGTTTTGGGGGGTGTGGGTTTGCTTGCTTTGGGGTTTGGCTTAACCTAAAAACTGCTGCAACCTCTCTGTATCTGTAGACAGACAGACAGATATTTCTCTATTTCCCTCTTTCTCTAGTTTCCTTTTGAAAGACACTTGCTTTCCTCTCTTTGTTCTTTTGTCTCCCTTGATGAATGAAGTTATTTCATTATTTGATGGAAACACTTTATTTCTGATTTTTCCTAATGTTTTGACTACTTCACACATATGTAGTCTGTGATAACATTTACCCTCTGTTACCCTCTCTAACCCCCCTCCCTCTCACTCTGAACTCCAAATTCTTCCCAACTCATCCTAAGGAGTTATTTGCTGGAACATGGGCCATCTACCAGTCACTGTACCACTAAAAAGAAAGGGGAGCAGGAGGAGGAGGGGAGAGAGAGAGAACAAGAGGAGGAGGAAGAAGAGGAGGAGGAAGAAGAGGAGGAGAAGGAAGAAGAGAAGATGCCATTACCCTACCAATCTTAACTGCTAACATCTCAGGAAGGAGTAGGGCCTCTCCTGGATACCTTCCCCAGCCATGATGGGATGTTAAGGGGGCTCCTTCTCGAGAAGTCCTAGTGAAGGTGTCCGCAGCTGTGTCCACAGTCACAATCCTGTGATCTAGTTAGCAGTCTCCAAAGCACTGCTCTCCATATTCCTGGTTCTCTCCACCCCTGTCTCCACCCCTGCTTGTGAGATGTTCCCTGGGCCTTGAAGAGGGCAATAGAGATGTCTGCTACAGATGCGCTGTTGGGATGAATGCTCTGTGTTCACTTATTCTCAGCACTTTGACCAAATGTGTCTCTATAGTAACCACACCTTACTGCAAAAAGGAACAGGTCTGATAATGAAATTACTAAACAGGCTAGAACATGTCTATTTAGCAACACATTAGCGCCCCTACCTTCCAGCATGATGCAAGCTGCCTAGCAGGGAGAAAGGTTTGACTCACTTGGTGTCAAGGATGAGGATGTATTTTCTGTGACCACTGGGCTTGTTTCAATGCAGTCAGTTGATTGCAAGATCTGTAGTAGTTACGGAATACGGAACACTGAGTCCACACCTCAGCTCCACTGCTGCCTTCCTATTGGACATTTGAATTGTTTTTCCTGAGAGAATGTGCAATAGGCTTACACAAAGCTTCCATTGTCTTTGTGTGTACATAAAATTCTCGAATCACATCCTTTCAAAAACTCTGTAAATGTTTTACTATCATCCAGGTCAGGTTTTCCTATAAAGTAAATGTTGAGGAACCAAGCTGCAAAGGAAAACAAAAACAAAAGCTTTTGAAAAAAGGGGAAGGGGTTCCCATAATTATTTAAGTGTAAGATAGAATCTATTCAATCAGAAATGTGCCAAAGTAGCCAAGGAGAGGGCCAGAGAACTCCGAGGTCATCAGGATGGTTTGGCTTTATTTCCAGTGTATCCACAGCTCTTTAGTCTGGGTGTGGTAGTCCGTGACTTTAATCCCAACACTCAGGAGGCAGAGGCAGACAGATCTCTGTGAGTTCAAGGCCAGCCTGGGCTGCAAAGCAAGTTCCAAGACAGTCAAAAACTTTGTCTAAAAATAAACTAAACAAAAAAAGCAAGACACACACATACACACACACACACACACACACACACACACACACACACACACACACACACGGGGGGGGGGTGGTTACACATAATGAGTTCTAACTGTTGTTAAAAGATGATAAGATGATGTCCCAGGTTTCAGCACCAGTGTTAGGAAAAGGATGAAGAAAGTGGGGGCGTATGGCCCATGGAGGTGCGGCAAGGCCTGGGGGCAAGGGAGATGCCTCTGGGGGGCCCATGTTGGGAATCCCTTCCCCCAAGGGACCAGCCACATGGCGGTATAGTACAGAATAGAGTTTATTCAGGTCATGGGAGAGTTAAGAGGGTGGTAGAAGCAGAGAGAGAGAGAAGAACAGAGCAGTAGAGGTGTAGAGGCCAGCCGTGAGCACGTAGAGAGAAGGGGGGAATGGAAGGGGAAGAGCAAGGGAGCAAGAGCAAAAACAAGAGAGCAAAAGAGAGAGGAGGGGGCAAGCAGCCCTTTTATAATGTCAGGTCACTGGGACAGAGCATACCTGGCTGTTGCCAGGTAACTGAGGGGTGGGGTTTACAGAATCCCAACACTTACTATGTTTAAGGTCTAGGGCTGGGTACAGCAACTGGCTTGGTTCTCACATTAGCCCTGTGGGATTGGTAAATATAAATCTGTTTTACCAGAAGAGTAAGTTAAGGTACAAGCGCCTTAATAAAGCTAGGAAATCATGGGGCCATGTTTAAATCCAAGCAGTTGATTCCCACACCAGTTTTCCCCCTTTCCTTGTAGCCACAGAATGTCACGTAAGGGAAAACAAGGCAACCTCTTCCCTTCTTCAAGTCAGAGAAACTTCTAATACCCAAGAATAGAACAGGGACTTTCCACCTCCAGAAATGTGTCCTGCTGGGCAGTCACAGCCTGGCGGCTGCTTTGTGGCCAAAACTCCACTTTTGGAGTGACCTGATTATCCCCAGTGCAGGTGCTTAGACTCTGTTGTTGGCCAACGTCCAGAACCCTTCTCAGAATACCCTTCACCTCATCAATTCATCCTCCTCAACTGACGGCAAAACAACATCCAAATATTCATTGCACATCTGTGTGGACAGATTATACATTAGCAATTCAAATCTGGCTGCTGTGCCGGCCATCCCTGAAAATGGGTCTGTTTGGGTGAGATGTCTTGTTGTCTAGGATGGATAATAAGGCAACTCGAGCTAATCTGGAAGAACAATCAGCCCATCTTGCGAAGGTGACTGTCTGTGTGTGTTCTTGCCCCGGCAGCGTTGGAACAATGGCCCCATAATGCACTCCACTCAGCTGGCAATGAAGTCCCATCCTGATTAGTAGCCATGGCTGGTGTCAATCACCACAGGCTGCACCATTGTCCTCTGGTCCCTAGCACAGTTTATTTACAGGAAAACAAAGGCTTTGGAGGGCTATGGCGGCTTCCCAGAGATTGCAAAATAGATTGAGCTGTCAAGCGCACAAAGTAGATGAAGATTAATGAGTCGTGTGGACAATAAATATGAAGAGATGACTATGAATATGCTAATGGGCATTATCCATATACACCGTAATTGCTACCAAAATTAAAAGGTGGCATGAAGAAGATGGGTCACCGGGTGACAGGGACACAATCTTGGATGCTTGAGACCTCACCCCAGATAAGCCTCTCTACAGGTTTCTTTTCCCGATTAAGCCATCCCTAAGCACCATTGTCCACCAGCTGCCTCTCTGAGCTCCTTTCAAATGGAGCCAAGGGTCAGGTGTGGAGGGGAGCCAGGCGTGGAGTTAAGTTAGAGAACGGTGTCATTAGAATAAGAAAGGTGCTTATCAAAGACAAGGAGCTGTCACACAATCTCTGAATCCCCAGGGACTGGATTGCTGAGGGAGGTCACTTCAGACCTCAGGCCCCTGGCCTCTGAGCCACTGGGATAATTATGAGAACCAGAGTGTTATTTAGATCACCTTTCAGGGGGCAGTGGGTGATTTCTCAAAGTATTTTATTAGGCTGTATTTTGAGCTGTATTTTAATAAATGCAATTTGAAGAACACATTTTAAAGCAACTAGAATTTTGCTCCCATGGAGAACTTGGTGTGGGGACATGTAGATTCTGCACAAATATGGTGTGGTGGAGTCCTCATGGTGTCCTCGTGACGGTTTCCCCCATTCTTTTAGCCACAGTTGTGTTCCCTATCCTCAGTCACAACTCACATTTTATATCTTAGAAATAAGGTCTCCCTGGCTTGCCTCAAACTTATGGTAATCCTCCTAGTTCAGCTGGTCCAGTGCTAGAATTTCAAGCATGCACTGTCACACCTGACTGGACTTTTATCATTCTTCAATAAGAATACCACGCCCCTTAGAGAAAGAGCTGATCCGGGTTGACGCAGAGCTACAAGGGAGAAACCCAGAGCATCAGAAGGCTAGAGAGTAAGAGAGTTCTTTGAAAAATACAAGCCTACATTCATGGGGAAATCAGGGAGTATCAAAGAGACACAGAACCAACAAGACAAGAAACAAGAGTATATGTCCCACAATGAATAAAACAAGTATCCAGGGGCCCACACCCATACTCATAAATTATGAAATCAACATGTAAATAAATGGTACAGAATAGAATACTCTCCTTTACAAAGAATTCCAAATAAGTTAGACAAAGGAAGCAGAGAGCACCTCTCCAGTCTCTGGTGTGGGGCTGGCACAGTTACTTCGTTGTAAAAAGTACACGAAGGAAGTTGAAAGAAAAAGGGTAATTTAGCAATAGAGAAAGTCACACCAGATGATTGAGATCAGAACCAATGGTGAGAAGTTTATGCTGACAGGATGTAGCCTTCGAGGCATGATATAATGTCACAGAACAACATGGCATGAGAAATGCACTTTGCCTCTGGGGCTTCTCCACAAAGCAAACCCTGAGAGAAAAGCCTCAGATACATTCTAGCAGAGACACATCCCACAAAACTACCTCCAAACTGCCAGAATCAGAAACAAGGAAAGCTGAAACTGTCACAGACACAAGGAGACAGAGTGACCTGACCGTGTGGAAGCTTCAACCCCATGTCAGACGCCAAGGACATCAAAGGGACAGTAGGGAAATGAATAAACACTAAGAAAATCTGAACATGCTTGAACACTGGCTAATAATAATGACCAGTCATGTTTCCTTAACTGTAAGAGCAGTGGTACAGCAGTGTGTGACATCAGCAACAAGAAAGCAGAGTGTGGTGTCCCCACAAACACACCACACTATCCATCCCAGGTTTACTATTGCTGCGATGAAACACCATGACCAAAGCACTTGGGGAAGAAAGGGTTTATTCAGCTAAACACTTCCACGTCACTGTTCATTATCAAAGGAGAACCATGAGTCAATGGCTGGTGCAGGGGCAATAGAGAGGTGCTCACTAGCCTGTGCAGACTGCTTTCTTGTAGAACCCAGGGCTATCAGCCCATGAATGAAACCATCTACAATGGGCTGGCCCTTCCCCGTCAACTGCTAATTAAGAAAATGTTCTATAAGCTTATTTATAGCCTGATTTTATGATGGCATTTTCTCAATTGGTGTTTCTATTCCTCAGATGACCCTAGCCCTTCTCAAGTGATGTAAAATTAGCAGCACAGTATTTTCATAAGTCTTTATATGTCAAAATGATTTATAAAATTATTGGTTTGTTTAGAAAAGAGAGTCGGCCATATCTTTCATGTTCAGCAGAAGGGGGTAGTTAGCCTTATTTGTTTTAAGGAACAGAACTTGCTTCCATGACTTTCTGGGGGTTGCTGGGTTTTAGCCAGAATCCCATTTGTAAGCAGTAGACATCTATTTTTGACTTATTTATGAGCAAGAAACTTATTGCAGAATATTGGGCCACACACAGCTTATGAGGGGACCTGGAAGCAGCTATGGTGTCTGCGTTACTGGGACAATGCTGGTGCCCTGGAGACGCCACAACTGGCATCACTAGCCTTCTGATGTCAGATTCAGATCAGTCACGATACCTGCCACCTAAGGACATGCCCAGGGCTCCCATTGCTGCCAGCAGCCCTGACGCATCCTACGGTGGAGGATAGGAAGAGCCAGCGCTGAGCTGGCCGGATATTCCTCCAAGTCATGGGAAGCTGAGTTTCCTCTCACTACCCGCCTGTGGACACAGCAAAGCCAGGTGGGGAGCGAAGGCAACGAGATAACTGGCACAACTAGGGAAGAATTGGTATCTTTAGAGAGGAATAATGTTTTTGTAAGTAAAGGTTTCAATTTCTGACCACAGTATGTCAGACTCATACACAATGCACTGTGGCCACATCCATTACCCTTTCTCACCCCTTCCTGCTGACCTCCTTCTTCCCAGTGGTCCCTCTTCCAGCATCAAGTTCCTCCTTTCCTCTCCCCGACCCCTCTCTCAGCCCAAGGCGGGCAGTCAAGGCTGCAACGGCCATACCACATGAAGACCGGGTCCTACCAGTCTCCTCCTCGTACTTTGGCTCCCATTTTCCTTCTACACACCCTCTTTCATGATGCTCCATGGGCCTCTGCTGGAGACTGAACACCCGGCAAACACTTATTCCAAGCACTTCGCCCGGTTGTGAGGCCCTGCTTTGACTGACGGCCACAGCAGAGAGGGATGTCTCTGGCCAAAGCTGAGACCTGCAGGGCTGAATGGGTGAAATATATGAAAGTGTACATATATTGAGGAGGTGTTCTGGCTACAGGTCCATTTGGCAAAATATCCATAGTGGATTCTCCCTTAGGGCCTGTGACCTCCCTAGTCATCCAATTCTGCTGAGATCGGTAGTGACAGCGTGAGTTCTTCCCAGGGCAGGCCTGGAATCCAATCAAGGAGCAACTGGCTACCCCTAGAAGATCTTTGCCACTACTGATATGGCTGTCTACCCCTGATGAGCCACCTTAGTGATCAAGCGATCAGGGCAGTCACTCTGGAGACCACAGTACTTGTGTTTTTCTTAGCTGACAGCAATCTGTGGTGTTACTAGAAAGTCACCAATCACCTCAAACTGAGATGGGGCTTAGGTGACAGAATTTCTGGTTTCAAATGGGGAGACTTTTTAAAAATCTATTTACTCCAGACTGAGTATGCACAGAATAAAGAATTCCATCCGAGCTGATCAATAAAACTTGACAGGCTCTAGAATTACCCAAGAAACCGGGTCTCTGGGAAAGTCTGTAAGGAAGCTTCTAGATTAGGTTAATAAGTCAGCAGAACCTACTCTACAGGTGAGCCTCTACTCAGGTCCCCAGAGAGAATAAAAGAGAGAAAGAGGCTTGGGCATCGTCTTTGTGATCGTTTCTGTTGCTGTTATAAAATACCATGACCAAAACAAGTAGAGGAAGAGATGATTTATGGGCTTACACTTCCACATTGTAGTACGCCCTGTAGACAGGGACTCAAACACGGCAGGTGAGAGACCAGAACTTGGGTTCAGTCTCCATCTCAGAGAATCTGACTTAAGGTTGAACTCGAGTTACTCCCCCTAAAACACCTGTGTCTAGGACCAATAAATCTGCACCTCCAGCTTACAAGCCCACCCCTAATACTTCACTTCCTAACAACCACCAATCAGGAGGAGAGCAGAGTTAAGTTTATGGTTTGGCTCCCAGCACCAGCCAATTAATTTAAAGGGCAACAAAATGCCATAGTAGCCCCTCAATCAGATGTGTGGCAACTAGAAACCCCTTTACTTGTTTGCTTGCCTCTCTAAATGCTGACTTGAAACTGGGCTCAGGACTTCACCTTCCTGTCCCACTGTCAGGTCAGCGAATAACAAGGCCCTGGAGCAATAGCATCAGAGTTCGGCTCCTTGGAGTTCGAGAATGGGCACAACACATGGAAGCTGGAAGTAGAAGCTGGTGCAGAGCCCCTGAGTGGGTGCTGATTGCTGGCTTGTTCCCCATGACTTGCTCAGCCTGCTTTCATAAAGAACATTAGACCACCATCATTCACTAGCCCCTCCCCCAATCAATCAGAGTCAAAAGACCCCACTCTATATGAGAGCCTCTACTGGATCACATATATCTCTAGACAGAATGAAAAGAAAGAGAGAAAGAGGGGCTTCTTTCTCTTACACATAATTAAGAAAATGCCCTACAGCTGGATTTTATGGAGGCATTTTCAAATGACTCTAGCTTGTGTCAAGTTGTCATAAAATTATCTAGGATGGGTATGGTGGGACCCATCTTTATTACCAGCACTTGGGAGGCAGAAGCAAGAAGATCTCTCGAATTCCAGGCCAGCCAGGGCTACACAGTGAGAGCCTGTCTCAAGACAAAATGAAGGAGAAAGAGTCAAACAGCAGCATCAGCTGTCCTCCCTGGAGATGCATCTATCTCAAGTTCCTGCTCCCTGCCTATCCCACTGTCATTATTGTACTCTCAGACCTCGAGCCCAGGTGAAGCTGCCAACAATTAAATGGCTTTTGTAAGGTGTTTGGTACCATCAATAAGAAAAGTAACCATATGCCACCCAAATATAGATTGCAACCCTGGACGTTCATAGACTCTGTTGCCTGTCTTACTGTGCTGCTGGGATTGCTTGTTAAAAACTCTTTATGAAGCCCGGTGGCACACACCTTTAATCCCAGCTCTCTGGAGGCAGAGGCAGACAAATTCTTGTGAGCTTAAGACCAACCTGGTCTACATAGTGAGTTCCAGGACAGCTAGGGGTATGCAGAGAGACCATGTCTCAAAAAAAACCAAACCAACCAAACAAAAATATTGCCTTTATACACCTGAAGTCAAAGCTACTTGGGCTCAAGCTCTTTTCCCACAGTTATCAGCAGTGTGATTTGGGGGCAAATAACACTTTCATATTCCAGATTCTGTTCAGTAAAAACTGGGCCAGAAGTGAGGCAGACCACATACAAGGACTGGGTCAAGGACAATCTCAACACCCTCTCTCCTCACCACCACAACGGCTGCACACACTAGAGGCCCCGCCCCTCAACTCCATATTGGCCACTAACCCATTTTAAGCCAATGACTTGAGAGCTCAGGGAAAGACATTCTTTCTCTAAAGAACTAAACACAACAGAGCAAAGCTCTCACACCAACCGCCTTCTTTCACTTCTGGTCTTTGAATACCGATGTGGGCCCCAGAGCTCTTCTGCAGCTGAGAAGGGATAAAGCTAAAAAAGATGGTGGAGCAGAGGTGGAGTTTGTACTGTCACTGTAAGGAAAAGATGACGGGGTACCAATGAAAGGAAAAGTCACTGAAAGGAAAAGTCACAGGGCACCAATGTTGTGAAAGGATGCCGATCCGAGTCACAGCACCAATGCTAGGGGAAGGATGAAGAGAGTGGGGGCATATGGCCCATGGAGGTGCGGCGAGACCTGGGGGCAAGGGAGATGCCTCTGGGGGGCCCATGTTGGGAATTCCTTCCCTCTGAGGGACCAGCCACACAACGGTATAGTACAGAATAGAGTTTATTCAGGTCATGGGAGAGTTAAGAGGGTGGTAGAAGCAGAGAGAGAGAGAGAGAGAGAGAGAGAGAGAGAGAGAGAGAGAAGTAGAGGAGTAGAGGCTGGCCATGAGCACGTGGGAGAGAGGGGGGAAGGGAAGGGAAGAGGAGGGGTAAGAGGGAGAGAGCAAGTCTGCAAGAGCAAGAGAGAGAGGAGGGGTCAAGCAGCTCCTTTTTATAGCATCAGGTCCCTGGGGCGGAGCATACCTGGCCACTGCTGGGTAATTGAGGGGTGGGGTATACCTGGCTGTTGCTAGGTAACTGATGGGTGGGGTTTACAGAATCCCAACAGTCACTGCCTGAGGCAGCTGCATAACTGACCCATCTTTCTGATTTGCCACACTGTGGCTTGGGGTTTTGTTACTTATATCCTCAAGCCTTATAACCAGTCAAATAGACTTTAGGTTGTTGTGAAGACTAATGACAGTATGGTGATACCCACTTGTGATCCTAGCACTCAAGAGGCATTGGCAGGAGCATCCTGACTCGGAGGCCATGCATTGAATAGGCACAAACCCATCGTTGTTACCATAGACCATAGCTCTGTCCTCAGAGGTTTCAGAGAGGTTGAAGCCGCAAAAGGGAGATGAGGGACAGGGCATGTGAAGGAGGGAAGAACAGAGGAGATGTGGGGGACAAAGAACGTGAGGAGGGAAATGGAGAAGGACAGGAAACATGGGGAATCGGCAGCGTGGAGTGGAATGGGCTGGGATGTGATAGAGTGCTGTGGGTGGAACAGAATGGAGTGGGGGATTTTGAGAGAGGGGTGGCAAAGGAAAGGAGACAGGAAAGGGGAACCCCAATATAACTGAAGCAGATGGTAGATTAAGAACTCAGAGGCCAAAGCTGAGAAAATTAAAATAGCAACATTACTTATTCAATACCTGGGGTGCTGAACTGAGGCTCAGCCAACCAAGCAGCCCATTGAGCAAGTCCCCGATAGGCTCATACACAGGACAGAGCCCAGCACATGGGGCTATCTGACAAATGTTTGCTAAACTGAGATGTATCCATTCAAATTTAGTGGCTGCCAGAGAAGCTAGAGACCCTGTGTTAGTTAGGGGTTTTGTTGTTATGATCAAACACCATGACCAAAGGCCAGCTGGGGAGGAGAGGGTTTGTTTCATCTTACATTTTACATCTCACAAAGTGGCAGCAGGACTTCTCTTTTCTAACCTTGTCTGAGGAGTTCAACACACATCTCACATACATACATACATACACACACACACACACCACATACATACCACACACACACAGACACCACATACACACCACACACACACCACATATATCACACACACACACACATACACACCACATACACACACCACATACACACCACACATACACTACACCACACACACACACACACACACACACACACACACACACACACACACGATACATCTACATACACCACACACACACATACACACACACACACACACACACACACACACACACCACACACCTTTACTTGTGGAATGTCACACAGCCTTGGTTAGATTACAAGCTCCACTTCCTTTTTCCCAATAAGAACCTAATCAGCAAGCATCTGAGATCCTTGGAATGCTTCCCCATGCTAATGAGGCATCTCAACATCTTAGCCTTCAGCCAGTGACATTTGTCCACCCTGGATATCCTACCTCCTAACCCCAAAACTATATAACCCTTCATTCAGCCCAAGTAAGGTTGATCTGTCTTGCTGAAGTTGGTCCTGGTGTGTGGTTATTGAGATTTTTACTGTTCATTGACTTTGTTCTCTTTGTCCTCATGGGTCAGTGGCCAACAACTCTGTAGAGAAGGGAGACCCACAATCCATCATGAAGGGAATCCGGGACAGGAACTCACAATGCTAACATAGAGGCAGGAGCTGATTGAGAGGCCATTGAGGGGTTCTGCTTACTGGCTTGTTCCTTATGGTACTCAGCCTGCTTTCTTACAGTACCTGGGACCACCACCCCAGGGGTGGCATAGCCCACAGTGAGCTGAGCTACACACATTGATCATTAATCAGAAAATGTATCACAAGCTTGCCTGGAGGCCTCCAATCTAATGGAGGCATTTTCTCAGTTGAGGTTCCTTCTTCCCAAATGACTCTAGCTTGTGTCAAGCTGACATAGAACTGTTCAGCACAGACCCCAGTTTCTAGCATTTATTATCTTACTAAAGAAGACCAGATAGCCTGGGAGCTAAGAGTTGAGAGGACCATGATTTTCTCACAAAACATGATGTGTTACTTTTATAGTTGCTATGACGAAAACAGAAAAAACACAATAACAAAACATGACAGGGGCAACCCGAGGTAGGAGGGATTGATTTGGGCTCCCTGTTTGAGGCGCAGGTCATTGTGGAAAAGGTGAGGCATGAGACAACTCTAGCAGTGGCAGTGGGGCTTCCTCCCTGCCCTCCTCACCCCACCTCAGGAGAGAGGGCCACCCTGTCCAGGGAGGAGATCAAGTCTTTGTCCCTTGGGCTCAGGAGTGGGATGTGTGGTGTCTGGGGGAGGGATCCTCACTTGAAGAACCATGTCCCTCATGCTGGCTTTTGGCAGGTCTGTGGGCATTTTCTTGATTAGTGATCAAGGCCCATTTCACAGTGGGTAGTGCCATTCCTGGCAGATGACCCTAGGGTCTGAAAGGAAGCAGGCTGAGAACAAGCCAGTAAACAGCTTTTCTCCACGCTGTAGGCCAAAATCCATGGTCTCTGCTTTAGTTCCTGCCCTGACTTCTCCTCATAATGGACAACACCAACGGAAAGCTGGGATGGACCCTTTCCTCCCTGCGCTTCTTTTGGTATATCATCACAGCAATAGAAAGCAAATTAGGACAATTCCTCATTCTCAAGTATTTTGTGGAGCAGCAGGAATGGACCTGGGCCGTGCTGACACACTATTCCCTGACGACAGCTACAGTGTGGCGAAGGGCAGCTCTGCAACTGACTGAAAAGCAAAACCAACCATGAAGGAACTAAGAGGATTGGAAACCTGTGCCCCAGTAGAGAATCTCTCTTCCCAATACCTAGGGAGGCCAGACTCTCTGTACCTAAATATTGAGGTCATGAATGGCAGCAGATGGACCAGGGGACAGCGGGGTGCTGATGCTGGAGTAATTCTTCCCTCTGGAAGAAAGTGAGGGGTGTGTGGTGCCCCAGAGAGTAAGCCTGGGGCTGGATGGAGGGGTTTAGGGGAAAGCAGTGGGCAACGCTGTTGCTTAGTTTCCAAATCAGGTGGTGTCAGGGAAGACAGGAGGTTGTCCTTAGTGGGTCATGAAATGTGGGTTTGAGTCACCCTAAAAGTGATCTTTGGGCAGAAAGGCCACAGGGTGAGCCAAATGATATTTTCCGGAGAGGTTCATATTCCATTGCCTGACATGTGTGGATATGCTAGCTCACTGGGAAAAGAGCCTTCACAGGTGTAACTAAGCTGCTGATCGTGAGGAGGGAAGGTTCTCTTGGGCTGTCTGAGTGGACCCTGACGGTCACGGAGTCTCTGCAAGGAGAGAGGACTAGCGGAGAGATGAGAGAATCAGGTAGTACTTATGGGGCCACGCACATGGTAGTGTCATCTATCGCAAGCTCACCCCTTGGTGCTAGGTGACAGCTAAGCTCTGTCCTCAAGTCATTGCCATCATAAACAAGGCTGTCTTAAACTTATGATTCACTTTATGCTTACGTAGAAAGAGCCACTGCTGAGTGAGGCTTTCTGTGTCTTTGTGAGTTAATAAGGTTGGGAGTTAGTCTCTTAGGAACCACAGGAAGCTCATCTTCTCTGGGAATATGGGGCTTAGAGAGGCAGGAAAAAGGAAGGAAGAGATGCTCAGCTTCCAACCTGTCCTGATCTCGATTCTAGCCCCAGGGGACTCATTTTAGACCTGCAACGTCCACCGCTGTAGAAGAATCGGTCTGTTGTTTTAAGCCACGAAGCCATGCTAAGACTGTTACCGCAGAGATGCACCCATTATTAGTGCAACAGGGGGCTTGTAAAGGTGGGAGGTGAGGCTTGAGAGATGGGGCCTAACTTTGATCCTGCCCTTAGTTGTGGGTGACCTTGGAGAAATCAAATGCTTTCTCAAAGCCTCAGTTCCATCAACTGTAAACGGGATTCTTCCTTTATAGTCTGAATCACAAGAATTTGGCTATTCCAGGGACTCAGAAACCACTCACTAAGAACAGCTACACCCTTTTTAGTTTTCATAGGAAACACCCTGAAATGATGTGTGACAGTCCTTCACAGTAAGGATGGCTTTACTGCTCTGTCCCCATTCTCTAAACTGTACTTTCCTCTAGTGTAGGACAATGAGATATAACAATTGTGTTCAAATCATTAAAGACCCTGGTCCCTGGAAAAGCAGCCAGTGCTCTTAACTGCTGAGCCATCTCTCCAGCCCTATGCTTAGCAGTTTGTTTGGTTTGGTTTGGGGTTCATGTGTGTGTGTGTGTGTGTGTGTGTGTGTGTGTGTGTGTGTGTGTGTATGTGTGTGTATGCTTGTGTGTATATGTGTGTATGCATGCATGTGTGTCTATGTATACGTGCATGTGTGTGTATGTATGTATGTTTGTGTGTATGTATGCTTGTGTGTATATGTGTGTATATGTGTGTGTGTGTATCTATGTATGTGTGTGTGTATCTATGTATGTGTGTGTGTGTGGTTATGTTTTCATTACTCTGGGTTTCACATGTTAACTGCAAATACATGTTTTACAGTGTCAGCCCTCTTACATAGCTTTTCAAGCTAGAACATATGTTTTTCTCCCATCAAATTGCCCTTGTCCATGATGTCTGCTCCAAGCTAGAGGCAGGCAGCCGGACTGGGAAAAGATGTTGAAGGCTCAAGGACCCAGGCCTTCCAGAGGATAAAAGACAGGTCAGGGCATCTCAGGACAGTGAGCAGCCGGTTCTCATTAGATGCCAAACCCTAAGAAGAAAAGTCAAGGTTAAATCCCAGTGATAAGCAAAGATTTTCTTTTAGAGAGTGGTGCTTTTTGTTTGTTTGTTTTTGCAGGTGACCTAAAACTGTGTCTTTACTTTCTCACACAGACATTAGTAGGTGGAGAGACTGGTTTTATCCTTACTATTAAACTCAGTGGTCATCCTGTGTCTACAGCTGGGTGAGCTGGCTAGAAGGCTGTGGGGGAGGGGAGGAATGGCGGTGGGGACAAAGAGAAACCCTGAGTGGGCACACTTGGCAGTTTTAGTGCGCTTACTCTCCACCCTAGTTCTCCACATTTGTTTTTGTCTTTCTGTTGCTTTTGTGGAGACTGGGTCTGACCCTGAACTCAGTCCTCCAGCCTCAGCCTCGCAAGTGCCAGGTTACGGCGCGCAGCCCTATATCCGGCGTAGGCAGCGATCAGCATCACTCCGAAGGCATGGGCATTCCGGGATGGGCTCCAGACCCAGGAAGAGCCTGGCCAGTTCTGGTTAGACAAGGGCTGGATGTTTTCGCGCGCAAGGCTGACTCATCCCATGCCGACTGCTCACCTCCATTTCAGGGTGAAGCTCAGGAAGGCTCGGAGTGCCAGCGTATCTTCCCTCCTCATTTCAGTGTTGGAGGAAGAGCGAGGGCCCACTCCATCTCGCCACAAAGCTTGCCTGTCTCCAGACCGCTGATAAAGATGCCGGCCGTTCATCATCTTTATTTCTGTCAGTGACTATGGCAGTGTGCACAGAATTCAAATGTGCGGTCAGAAAAGATGAGCTTCTAAACAGTACTGCCCAGCCCCCCGAATCCCTTCTTTAAATTCAGATTGTTTCCTGCCTCATCATTTGCCTGCAGAATTTTCGTCATAGGCAGATTTTTACAGGTCAGCCCTAGACCTGGGATTTATTTGTGCCCATAAACAAAATCCCAATATTAATCGCCAACTATTTCTGATTCTCAGTTAACGCTCTCAAACATCTTGAGTCCCCAGGGACTCTTTGCCCCGTCATATGAAGATGATATTTCCAGATTTATATTCCCCAAAGAAGCGGGGAGATCATAAAACCTAATGTATTCCGTGGTTCGGAATGATAATTTCACCAAGAGGTGAGGGACTAGTTCTGTGTGGATCATTACAGCACCGTGTAAGTTGTTACCATCCTTTGAATATGTATCTGCCTCTGCTTGTAGAACCGCTCCTGTACCGGCTCTGGGGCTGAAGATGGGCTGTGCACTGGGGGCAGGACAGCTTCCTGCCTGGGGTAAGAAGGTCGCTAATGGCATGCTGGCAGAAGACAAGACGCTGTTATGAGCAAAATGATAGCCAGGCCAGTACAAGGGGAGAGTTTTGCTGTCAAGAAGGAAGCCACAGTAGGGCCCGGAATGGACGGTGGATCTGTTTACCAAGAGCTCTTAGGAGATTTAGCTTGGACAGGTTGTGGCGTGTGCAGAGCCCATGAGGTAGTCAATTCTCTACCACTATAGCAAACAACCCAAGATCACCAACTTTATCTTGGTTCACAGCTTGAAGGTTCTAGCCCCTTCCTTTGGGCCTACATGGTGCTACAAACCCACCTCTTCATGACCAGAAAGCAAAGGGAAAGGTTGCAGAGTCCGGTGACCTGCAGATCTCTCTTGAGGCTCCAGCTCCTAAGGGGTCCGTCATCTCCCAATAGCACCACACGGGAACCAAGCTTTCAACACATGGACCTTTGAGGTGTAATCAAAAGTCAAATCCTAATGCTCCAGCTGTCTAGAGGCTGGAGGTAGGGATAGGTGGGGTGGGAGGCATGGTTCAGGAAAGCTACTAGAATAAGGAGAGTTTGATCTAGTCAGAATTTTCTAGATGTTCTTGCCCCTGCTCTGTGCTTGAGTCCATCCCATTCTAGTTACAGACACAGAGCAGCACCTGGAAAAGTGTCTTACACATAACCAGGGCACCTAGAAAATGTGGGAGGAGGAACCCTGTGTTCTGGTGCTTTGGAGGGGACTCAGTATGTCTATTAAGGTGACACTAAGCATATCATTACTATCTTAGTCAGGGTTTCTATTCCTGCACAAACCAAGAAGTTGGGGAGGAAAGGGTTTATTCAGCTTACACTTCCATATTGCTGTTCATCACCAAAGGAAGTCAGGACTGGAACTCAAACAGGTCAGGAAGCAGGAGTTGATGCAGAGGCAATGGAGGGATGTTGCTTACTGGATTGCTTCCCCTGGCTTGTTCAGCCTGCTTTCTTATAGAACCCAGGACTACCAGCCCAGGGATGGCTCCACCCACAATGGGCGGGCCAGGGATGGCTCCACCCACAATGGGCTGGCCCCTCCCCCCTTGATCACTAGTTGAAAAAATGCCTTATAGCTGGATCTTATGGAGGCATTTCCCCAACTGAGGCTCCTTTCTCTGTGGTAACTCCAGCTTGTGTCAAGTTGATGCAAAACCAACCAGTACAATTACACTGTCCGGTGAATGAGGGAAATCTGAAAGCAAGACTTAGATTGCTGTCCCTTGTATTCCTCACTAGGTTACCAAGAGAGTCACTTCTCAGTGCCCAGTTCTATCTATAAATTGAAAGTGACAATATGACCCCATGTCTCAAGATGGTTACAACCTTGTGAGTGCCCAGCACTAAGCCAAGGGCCTGGCACAGGCTCTGAAGCCAGTACACGCTGCTCTAAGGATTCTGATGCTTTTTTCACAGGCAAAAAACAGCCATGAGGCCTCTAAGAAAGAACGTGGCAGAAACCCAGCTCACTTCAGGACGGTAGCTGGGGCAGGTTGCTAAGGTCGGAACTGTGGGAGTAACAGAGGCCACTGTACCTTGATGTAAGTGCAGCGGCAATGAAGGACTCGTGCATGTGGGACACGGGGCAGGGGTGAGAATCCTGGGTTGAGTAGGGAGAGAATCACAGGTCCACAAGGGACAGAATGGGGTAAGCCACAGACACAACAGAATCCGTTTCACTCTCCAGCTGCGTTGTGGACTCCACCCTTAAGGAAGGAGACGCAGGTAGAATCGTTGATTTATAAACATGTTGATTTCCAGACAAACCCATGGTGTTTCTTGGCTTGGTTTGTTTTAGAGAAGAAAGACGATGCTGAGAACATAGCTCAGTGGTAGAGTACTTACTGAGCATGTGCAAGGCCCTGGCTTCCGTCTCCAGCCCTAGAGAGACAGAGGTGTGTGTGTGTGTGTGTGTGTGTGTGTGAGAGAGAGAGAGAGAGAGAGAGAGACAGACAGACAGACAGACAAATGGAGATACAGACACAGAGAGATTCTGAATATGTTGCTATTGATCTATATTAAATTAAATATGTGGTTAATGAGTGTTCTCTTAATTATAGCAAGAGAGAAAGACATAAGAGTTGCGTGCACTCTATGTCCTCAGATGACTCCTTCCTTTGTCATGAGGCTTAGGCGCTCCTCACTTCATCTGTCCCATTTTAGCTTCAGCATTGCTGGGTGGGGTCCAACGGCAAGCAATACCATCTCACTTCGTACATGGAGGCTGAGAGCGTCAAACCAGGCATCTGAAACCAGTTCTGTCCTCATAGCCCAAGCACCCCGCGCCAAACAAGCTATTCCTACAGGCTAAAGGCCTGAAAAGCTCTGGAGGTAGGGGAAGGTCTCACCATCTCGCCATGATCACCTTCCAAACTCGCCAGCTCCCCTCAGTGTAGGTTTGAGCTGGTTCTGGGAACCAGCGATATGTGTGCAGCTTTCGCCCTCTTGTGGCTGACATGCAAAGTGCTGGACGGTGGGAGAACAAAGGCTGCCAGCTTCCTTCTCTCCCCCGGGGCCCAGGAATGGGGGTTGGGGTTCCTGGACTTGGCTCTAGCCGCACGAGGGACTAATGAGCTGTATACATCTGCTCAGGAGGCAGCTGTTGAGTGCCTGACGGAAGGACCGAGCCTGAAGGAATGAAATGAAAATTTGATTTATGTCGCTTGCTTTGGCAAGCTTTGGGGACCAGTCAGCAGCAGCGCTGCCCCTAGCACTCATGAGGAGGTGAAGGGTGATCATGTGGTCTCCCTGTCGCTCCACCTCACCCTTGAGCTGTCAATGAAGTCGTCCATGGGGAACTGACTCTTATGCCCCTCCTCCAGGCAGCTGGCTTGTCGCGCCCTTGCTGGAAATGGGGGCCCCTAGCTCATCTCTGCTATGTCTGAATGAGCCAGGGCTGCAGCTTCGTACACTCGCTCGAATATATAAGCAAGTGTCCTCAGTTGGGGCATCAGCCAGCTCCAAGTAGCTCAAGGAGTAAGCAAAAGGGTCAAAGGGTGTGTCAACTGAGAGGATGGCCACGCCCACTGCATTTTCAGAACTGCGTCCATCGCCGGAAAGATCAAGTTCTGGTGGCTCTGTAAGCGCCAGGTCTGGCACAGTGAAGCCACGGGTGGACTGGGTACCGACTCCAGGGTTTGCCTCTCCACCTGCCTGTTCAATGCCCCCTCTCCCAGGAGTATTATGGGAAACACCAGTTCAGCGTGTCTTCTCTAGGGCTGGACTCCCGGAGAATCAGCCCTGAGGAAGATCCCTAGTAAAGGGAACATCCAGACACAGACACTGCAATACAGACAGGTCCCCAGCCAGCGACAGTCAGCCCGCCTCCCTCTGCCCTGCCCCTTAGGCACCTCACATATACTTACACTTATTCTGTATTTCATACTGCCCTATAGAAAGGAGGAAGTCTGTCTCCCGGAGGCTTTATCTAGCAGCGGATGGAAGCTGACGCAAACATCAGGTGGAGCTCTGGGGAGTCCTGTGAAGAGTAGGGGACTAGGGGACGGGGTTGAGCAAGCTGGAGTGGTCAAGGACACCACAACTAATCTGGGCCTATGGGGGTTCACAGAGACTGAACCACCCGCCAAAGGACACACATGGGCTGAATCTAGATTCTCTACATGTGTGTAGCAGATGTGCACCTTGGTCTTCATGTGGGTCCCCTAACAACTGGGCGACTCTGACTCTGTTGCCTGCCATTGGATCCCCTTCCCCTACCGGACTGCCTGGTTGGGTCTCAGCAGAGGAAAACCTACTTAGTTCTTCTGGGACTGGATGTCCCAGGATTGGGTGGTACCCAGGGGGGCTTTACTTTCTCTAAGGAGATGGGGGGGGGGTAATGGGGAGGAGGGACTTATAAGAGTGAGACTGGGAGGAGTGGGGGTTGATCAGATGTAAAGTGAATAGATAAATTGATGATAAAGGAAAGAAAAGGCAAGAGCAGGAACCCCCCCCCCCCCACACACACACACATCTGGTAGTACATGGCAGTTTCTGGTCTTAATGGAGGAAAACCAGGGAGGTGAGCTTTGGCCACCATGTGTGCTTTGCAAAAGCTAAGATCCAGTCTATGCAAACCACTTAGGAGGTGGGAGATATTGAGACAGTCTCACGCTGTGACCTAGAACTCTCAGTGAACTCTCAGTGGTCCTCCTGCCTCGGTCTCCCTAGTACTAGAATTACAAGTGTGAGTGGGCACACCTGGCCAAACCCTGCTTTTCTGCACACCTTCTTCCCGTAGACGTCCTCTCCCTGAGGTCAGCAAACTATCTATGAAAGGAAAACACGATATCTTTTTGGGCTATTTTTTCCTTGAGTGTTTATGTTAAAAGAGTGAACTAATTGGTAAATAGGAACTGTGCATAGATTCGTGTTACCGAAGCAACAATCCACCAGTGAAATGCACAGGATCCCTCCACCATCCCCGCAGGCCTAGTAACAGGCAAGGGAGGCATCCACACCCCCCACCCCTGCCGGGACACCCAGAAGACCTTCGAGCCAAACTAAGACCATTTAATATTTCCATTAATGGCTTGAAGGATGAAAGGAAGACCCAGCTAATCACATTTCTGCGAGTGCTGAGGCTGGAAGGGATCTTCGCCACATCGGAGGCCCAGATTAAAATGGGATCCAAGCTTGACGAATTGCAGAGATGGCCCTAAATCAATAAACAGAGCGGTAATAAAGACAAACGCCAGCTGTGTGAATGGGCGGTGGGGAGAGAAATGAGTTTTGAGGGGGCCGGGAGGAAGAGCCTGGGTGGAAATAGATAGAGCCATCATGGTAATGGTAAGGTTAAGGCTGGGCTCTGCCACCCATTAGACCCCAAACTTTAGAAAGATGGAAAGTGTCTCAGAGAGTTTAGCAAAATGTGAAAGTCGGAGCTCAACCTGAGATGGTGACTCAGCGATTCTGGATCCAGGAGGAGATTCTGGTGCAGGTGGGACCATGCTTGATGGATTTGGAGAAGCAAGATGGCAGGAAGCATTTGACTCCATCATCATCTCGCGTGGTTTCCTCCCTGTGATGCCTACCATCAGGGATTAGTTCTAGCATCCGATAAGTTCGGAGATAATCTCTTTAGAGGAAAATGAATTCACAAGGCAAGAGAGCATAGTACTGGGCCCAAGTTTTGCTTCAATTGAATCAACTTGACGAGCTTTGTCCAATCCAGAGTTTCCCAACAATTTTGAGCTGGAAGCCTCCTTGCACACTCCACCCCCACGCTTCCCTGTTCTGTTCTGCATGTCCGTGGGACCTCAAAGGCTGCTGAGCACCTTCCAGTGCCCTTGGTCCTGGGTTCTTGTAGGTTGATGTCAAGGCGATACATGATTGGACAGTAGAGAATGGGGTGGAGACAAAGGGAGAGGAGAAAGGGGGAGATTAAATATGGAAGACAAGGATGACCCATCTCCGTCCACGTGGCTCTGAGTAGCTATGGGTAGATACGTAAACTTTCTAGGGATGGATTTCTATAGGTCAATTTATCTTGTCTAGGTGGGCGGTTTGTATCTTTGTCAACTGGTTGTAAGCTTATTGTGTGGATGGATTGTGGATTGAGAACTTAACATATAAATCTGTTTGATAAATTATTGATTGCAGACCGTGTGGCAGAGTAACTGAAGGATCTAGCACCCTAGTATTTTTTAATATTTACTGCAATAGGTTCTTTCATTTATTCACGCAGGATCACTTCAGGTGCCCACTCTTGTTTCCCACAGTCCCCTGGGAAGGAACTGTCGGACTGAGGAAAGCATGTTAAACTTAGTGCTGGGTCTTAGCTTCAAGTATCTATTTCTAAAGGCCTATGACCCTGGCCTGAAGGGAAGATGGATTTTTTTTTAAATTCATTCAAACCCTGCAGGGGAGCAGAACATCCTTTTTTAACCCTTAGCTTCCAGGAGGCTTCTGGAGAATTTATTCTTAAGCAGGTGATAGCCACTGAGCCACATCTAGTATGATCTCTCCTCTGCTCCAAACATCCTTCCCTTTATTTGGTTTCTGATGTAGAAAGAGTTCATTCAGTTTTCTTTATAGGTGGGCCTGTTGCCCTGAAATGTTTTGTTTTGCCAAGAGACGCTCATTAAAAACATGAGCCACAATTTTAAGATGGAGATGTGTCTCCAGTCAATCCCCCACCAAACCTGGATTTCTGACGTTTCTTGAAAATCTGAAAGCTGTGGGCCACCATGTTGAGATACATGGACTAGAGCTGTCTCTCAGAGATGGATGGGTTTCCTGGTGTTCCCTCCGTGCCCGCCCACAGGCTCACTAAATCAGCTTCTTTTATATCCAGGAGCCCCTGATTTGCACGATGCCTAGTTGGATGAGCAGGGTTCCCACTCAGTCACAAGGCATATTGGAGCCCCAGCCTCTGCCTTACAGGGGGTGGGGATTTGCCTCTTGCTGATTGAATGAATGAATGATTGATGAGTGAATGAGTGAATGTACAAACAGATGAATATGTACTAAATATGAACAAATTAAATATGAACAGTGCAAACTGTGCTGGTCTCTTAGGAAGATGAAGCAGGAAGTGAAGCTGAGGTTCCCATCAAAGTTGAGATGACTCCCACTCTCTGATAGCCAGCCTACTCTTTTCCAAACAGCTCCCAGGTAGCAGCTACTTTTCGGCGCTTACCTGAGGCCTCAGGCCTTATCTTCCCATCCTCTGGCCAAACCAGATGGTGCTCAATTCTGCAACTGACTGCATGGCTCAGGGACCAGGCCCTTAAATCTGATTATAGCAAAATTCATTACACCAAGACTTCCCTGGGGGATGGGGGGCTCATAAGGGAAACTTCCAGAGGCCCTAGCTTGGGGGATGCGGCTCTGGAGCTACACATCTAGCCAATGGTAATAATTAACCTGAACTAATTCTTGGCAGAGCCCAGGTTCAGGACTCCCTCCCACAACCGTTCTTGGGGCTGGAATGTTTGCCTCAGAGCAACACAAAACACTAGTGCCATCCATAGGTTCGAATGTAAGAGAGCGTGAGAAGCCCGGGGCCTGTATGAAGCAAGATGAACCAGTGACAGCTTCCTGAAAGAAGGCAGCTGTGCCCAGACAACTCTCTCCCAGCCTGGAACACTCAGGATTTTAAAGCGAATGGGGCCACAGGTATAAAGAGTAACAGGGAAAGAAGGAAGGTGGATACATGTTATACATCATTAAAGGCGCCACGATTCCAGGCCAGCCCGGGCTGCCTAGTGAGGCCCTGTCCCAGAAACAAACACTGACAGGAGAAACATGTAACAGTCCGAAAGAAAAATATCAAGTAAAAAGTGCTGTGAGCACCCCATGTCAGAAGTACGGACGAGCACACTTGTGTCTTTCCATGGTGTCGGAATTGACTGAATATCAGTACACTGGTTTACAAGGTACAGCTGTTCCAGTGACTGCGATTTGTCACATACTTCCACTTTTCTTAAGAGCCATGGCTGAGAACATATTCCTTTATTCTGATCTTAATGACTAATCTTATCTTTTAGATCACACATCTCACTTCTCAGTGTGTAAATGTGTGTGAGTGTCAGGGTGTGTGTGTTTCTGTCCATTCATCTGTCCATCTGTCTGTGTGTAAGTTGCAACGTGGCTGAAAAGGCTTAAGAGGCCACGGCAGAGTTCAAAATGCTTCAAAAGGCCCAAAGCTGAGATGCTGAGAGACACAACACACTCTCGACAACCAAACAGCTACAGCAGAAGCTCCAGCTGGTTGTCAAGTCTCACTCTGTTGTGAGTAGTTTTTGCTACCCCGATTTAAGGTCTGTGCAGACCAAACTACCAGCCCCACCCGAGTTCCCTTGGATCTGTGGATGGAAGACACATTAGCTTAGTTCTCAACCTTATTGCCTCAATTGCTAGGCTCTTCTAAGCTTTCTTCAGCTATCTCGAGCCTTTTTTTTTTTTTTTTTTTTTTACCCTACATCTGCCTTCAACTCCAGTTGCTCTGTTATCTTCTCCTTTTTCAGCAACCCAAAACTGCCCTCAGCTTAGTTGCATTTCTAATTTACTGCCTGGGGAAACAAGAGGCCTATGGTCGCTCTGCCTGAGACCTCACACAACTGGTCACCTTTTCTCCCTCCAAAGCATGGCCAAAATCTCCTTCTCTTTCTTCCTCTGTCTCCCCCTGCCTGCGTTGACCCAGAAGTCCTGCCTTTTTCCTTCCCCTCAGCAATTGGCCCCTGGAATCTTTATTGATTTACCAAGAGCCAATTGGGAACCAGGAATGAAAGAGTTAAAATTTCAAGTTGACCCCACTAACCCTGCCTTGAGGACAAGTATGTCTCAAGGCCGAGAACAAAAACCGAAGACCACCTGGTCTCGATAAGGTCTGGCTCCACAGTACGAAGAAAAACAAGTATGAAGGCTGGCGTGCTCCAAAACAGGGTGGCCTAGAGTTGAACCATGTCCAAAATAGGCAGAGTGTGCCAATTTGAATGAACCAATGAAATTACTACATGCCTGTTGCTAACTGCTTATGTGATTTTCCCTATAAATACTTCTCCCCATTTGAGTTTGGGGTTGACTCTTCCATCTCTTGTGTGAGATATGTGTCGTCCCCAGAGCTCTAGTCCTAAATAAACCTCTTGCCTGATTGCAGCAAGATAGGCTCTCCATGAGTTCTGGGTTTGCATTCTCCCAGTACTTGAGTGAGTGGCTTCCCCAATTCGGGGGTCTTTCAGGACCTTAGCATCAGAACTACCCCTCCAACAGTGAGATAACTTATTGTCCAAAAGATTATCAGAATGTCCTTTCTGATGTTGTTTTTAGTTAAACATGCTTTTAATTTTGGCCTTTTTGTCCCTACAAGTAATTTGTCAAATAAGTACTAAAACTTAAAATTTCTTCTATATTTGTTAGTCTTCTGCCTTAAGCTCCTTACCCTCAAGACGGAGGTTCTGGATGCAGGGCTAATTTTGTTACCTAGAGGAAGTTTGAGACATTGGTGGTCACCGAGTTAGAGGGAGGTATGTTACTGACAACCAGCAGAGGTCCCAGGTGCCAGCTGTGTTGGCACAGGCAGTCTCAGCACTGTGGAGCCAAAGCATGATTATCATGAATCCAAAGCCCTCTGGGCTACGCAGTGAGACCTTGTCTCAAGAAACACAGCAGGGAGCAAGGAGAAGCAAGAGGGGAAAGGGGATCTAGACGGCTCAGCAGGTAAAGGTTCTTGATGCTTGACAGCCTAAGGCTGAACCCAGAAAGATACATGGCAGAAGGAAAGAGCTAACTCCTGAAAGTTGTTTTGTAAGAGGCACACATTTATTCATGTGCAAGTGTACACATGGAAATATCTATGTGTACATAGACACACACACACACACACATAATTTAAGTAAACAATCAAACAAACCTATAAACATTCAAAAAGGACTTGAGTCCAAGCTTGGCACTTCTGTAATGTAGAGCCAAGTGAGGAAGTTAGGTAACTGGGGCCATCCTCACAAAAGGGCTATTGACCTCCTCCTCTGTATGTTTCCCAGTCACTTGAAGGTGAGGAGCCTTGCTCCACCACACACCATGATGTTCTGACTTGCAACAGGCTAAGTGAGTGTGGACAGAAATGTCTGAAACTGTGAGCAGTGACAGCTCTTTCCCAGCTCTGTCCCCAGTTGCCAAAGACAAGCCTGGGCCTGGAGAGGGGTTCTGAGAGAAGGGGTGTTTGAGAGCTGTAAAACAAACGACTGGAAGTCAAATCGTATGTTACAGGTAGATGACCTGTGTTCTGCTTGAGGCTGCTCTCTCTGTTCTGCTCTCTGGAGATCTCCAGACAGCTCTCTGCTCACCGGAGGCAGTTTTCTCTTGCTATCCTAAAATCTCATCTCTTGCAGATCAAAAGTCTAGTTTTTTTTTTTTATACATCAAATCAAAAGTTCCCTTTTGATTATCTCATGAATCAGCATCCTGTGACCCCAGCCCCTTGATTCTTAGGAAGAGATGTCAATCACAAGCACAGACAATGAGATAACTGGGTGGGACCCTGCCCTGGAATTACCATTCTGACCACATCTGTACCTAAATTAGCTCTGTCCCAGACTGACCTTGAACTCAGGAATATGCCTACATTTGTATCTTTCTGATAAACTGGTTCATAGAGCAGCTGCCTCTGTTCCTTTAGATTTATGAAGCTCCTTATACAAATCATATTACATCCTTACATTTTGCATAGTTGGGAAATTATATATTTTTGCACTCATGTTTTCAGTGTTCTTTCCCACAGCCTTAAGGGCCATGCTGAAGGCCATGGCATTCTACCATTTTTTTTGAGACATGCCCTTGCTTCTGGACTCACGCTGTCTCTGATTATCATGTAGAGATTCATCTTGACAAGAGAGGGCATTCCTTGAATGAGGGACATGAAGATATGTATATTATTATACAAACAGGCCATAGCACCCACAGCAATTATCAACCGTGTGGAGGCCCAGGCCCTGTTGGCTCTCTTCCAGTGTCAGGAACCATGTTATGTCATTCCTTATACTTGGCCAAGCAGGACTGAAGCACCCAGTTACCTCAGGTATTTTGACACTGTTTTGGGAAGTCAGCTAACGAACTGGCTAAGAAGATGGGCTTTGAGGCAAGACAATTCTGCTCCTCTACTCTGTTCATCTGTGAAATGGGGAGGTCTGAGGTCACCCACCCGAAGACATGCAGTGAGACTTGTAGAACACTGCACAGAAGATGCTTAGCCCAGGGCCCTTAGCACAGGACATGTAATGAGTGCTCAGTAGGACTGGCTGTTGTGATTACTCACACAGAAGGCCTTGTCAGTGGGGGAGGCACCAGGTGTAATGCCAGGATGAGAACAAAGCAAAAGCCATGAGAACTGACCACAGAATAGTGGGATGTACAAGCGCCATCCTGAGCACAGCGAGAGGAAACAGACTCCTCCACAGCGAAGGGACTCTAGTTAAGCTTAGCTGCTTCCCAGAGGGCCCCAAGACCCCGGGTGACACGGACCCCTGCCCTACCCCACTCACTCTCACATCAGCAGGTGCAGCAGCTAGCAGGAGATAATGAAATGTTTACTGTAAAGATTAGCTTGTCAAGGGGAGCCCAGGCAGACGGCTATTGATCCTGTGCCCAGCTGTCATCCCTGTCCTGTCTGAGGCAAGGTATAGGAGAGAGCTGCTTCTGACCCTGAGACACAAGCAACTCGGGTAGGGGTTCAGGTGCCAGGCACACCGCAGTACAAGGACTTTCAAAAGGTAAAGGGTCTAGTCTGTACCTGCTCATACTGCTCTCCACTTTGCTCCCTTGCTGATTCATGGGAAGGACATCGAAAGTGAGACTTGAGTTCAAATCCTGATTTAATTTTGTCATCTATGGCTTAAGGATGGGATTTATTCAATGAAACGCTTTATTAGGTGATGTTATCATTGTACAACCATTAGAGAGTGCACATCCACAAAGGAAGCTGACCAAATGTCACTGGGCCCTATAACCTTAAGGGAACATTCACATGTGGTCTGTCACTCAAGACAATGTCATTCCTTGGTCCCTATTCATGAGTTGGACCCTATAACACTCATTCTTTTTCTTATCCATAGTAATGAGTGTGGGGGAGAATAGAACTTGGCCTAGCCTTGACCTAAGGTGGTGGGTGTAAGGCTAGCAAAAGGCCTTAGGGTCCTTCAGTCTATAAAGTGAGAAAGTGGTTTCCGTGACAGCCAGGGCTACACAGAGAGACCATGTCCTAAAAAGAAAAAGAAAGTAGACACCAAAGTTCAGATGGCAGTTCATTTTATTTTTTTACTTTTAAAACTATATATATAGTCTATGTGGGAACAGGGAGGTCATAGAGTCCAGAAGAAGGTGTCAGAGGCCCCAGAACCGGAATTGCAAGTCACACAGTGTAGATGCTGGGAACTGAACTTGGGTTCTCTGCAAAAGCAACGTGCTCACTTAACCATCTCTGAGCCACATCTCCAGGAACCTATCCATTCATTCATTCATTTATTCAAAGAGAAAATCAAGATTAGCACCCTACTGCCACACAGTTTCTCCAGTGCCTCATGCTAGATGGTGATGTCAAGACCCTGAAGAACCTGGCTAAATGCAGGCTGGTGTGTGAAGTCGTAGGGCTTGCCCTTGTCCCTGTGGACATGCTGTGCCACCCAGCAGTGAGTGTTCATGAAATGTAGGTGTTTTCCGATGGCTGTTTGGTGGGAAGTGAGCCTGGAACTACTCACAGTTGGCTCGAGTTTGTGCATAGAACTTGAAACTCACGGGCTGACTGAAATGTAAGATGGAGACAGAGCTGCATCTCCTTCCCTCACACCCCAGGTCCTGTCAGGACGATAAGCCTGGAGGAGAGGTGCTCCGAGAGAAGGTAAGACGCTTGTTTCGAAAGCAATGGGAGATGCTTTGAAGGTTCCAAGAGTGTCACCTCCTCCAGGTGACCGGACATGTCTCATGCAGAGACCACATCTTTCTCCATTATCGTCTTGGTGATTTTCATCAGTCTCCTCCATTGGTAAAGTATCCCGAAGAGCGGAAGAGACTCCTATGAAGATTGTGATGAAGGGGAACTAACCCAGCACAGAGAAGCGGGCAGGGCAGGCGTAAAGAGATGAAGCTGAGGGGAGAGGTGGAGGGAGGAGGAAGGGAGAGAACATCGAGGTTCAGGAAATGCCAGCAGGCATTATTATGTAAAGGCCCAGACTGTGGCATTCTGTGCAAGGATGAGCAGGCCTGCACCTGAGAGGTGGTGGTTCAGGCAGAAGGTCCGGAACACGGGTTTGAGGACGGGCGAGGGGTCAGCATGCTCGATCAGAATACTCAGCCGCAGGGAGGAGAGAGGGCAAGTGGGAGGTTTAGAGGAAGCTGGGATGTTGTCTTGGGGGGCTTAATTAGGCTGAGTTCTTATACTGACCAGGCTGGCCCCAAACTCCTGAACTCAAGAGACTCTCCGTTCAGTTTTCCAAGTAAGCATTATGACAGGTTCCCCACCTCACCTGGCTACCTGGATTGACTGGATGAAACACACCAGCACACACACACACACACACACACACACACACACACACACAGGCTTGTTCCAGGTATGAAACTCCACCTGCTTTACACACTAACTGCAGGGCCAGCCCTTCACAGAGCAGCCTCCTGTGAGGGCACAGAGGAGGGAAGGTGTCTGAAGCAGATGGGAAATCAAGTCCAGAAGCTGTATGACCTGCAGTGAATGTTCCAGAAAATTGATTAGAAGCAGCCTGGAGAAACAATCTTTTTAAAATGTCAAGTTTGGGGCGGGCCATAGACCAGAAGCACACAGGCTGCCGACCAGACACATGGGTAATGGACCAGGGAAGAAGGGCTTGCGGTGCCTACGGCTACAAGTACGCAAAGAAAATAAAGCCAGGCTCAAAGGATGCCAGGACCTGGGCTAACACTTGTGTGCAGGGAAGAGCTGCCCGACAGGCTGTCAGGGCCTCCCAAGCTCTGCACTGCACATTGGAGCGGCGAACCCACTTGCACACGTGAGGAGGGCAGCTGGGGCCTGATGGGAGACCTTCTAGAACATTTCCTTTAGGGAGGGCATCCCTTCCTCTTTCTTCCTGTCCCTCCCGTTCTTCACTTCTACTGTCACCAAAGCTGGCGAACCTGACTGGACTGGCAGAGAGCAGAGGGGCCACAACCTGTCAAGCAGAGACAGGCCTGCGACCCTTGACTCTGGCCCTGCTTGTCCTTTTCCTTGGCCTCAGCCCTCTCCTAACAATAAGATTGTCCTGGGGAGATATTCTTCAAAGGGAAATTTTACTAATGAGTGGTTGTTCTTATCTTCTAGCTGCTAACATGGGGGTTAGAAAGAAAGGTGGGGTGCGGGAGCTGAGCTCTAAAACTCAGACAAAGTTAACTGCTGGTCTTCTAAACAAGATCTAAACAGAAACATTTCCCCCTTAATTAACGGCTGCCTTTGAGGTTATTAAGTTAGACTGGGTAGGTGTGTGGCCTTTCTTTCCACTGCCCTTCCAATTAACAGGCACTCTGCTTGGTAAATGTTAATTTAGAGTAATTGGGTGAGCTGAGGAGAGGCGGAGTGAATGCCGCCTGTACTGCAGGTTAATTGCTGGTAAGTGTCGTTCCTGCAGCCCAGGGCTTAGATGATTAATGGCCTCAGAGTACTAGAGAAACCCCCGCGGCCAGCAGAGGCTGCTTAGCTTTAACCCTCCAGTTACCAGAATGGGGGTGGGGGGGGCAGAGGCACAGACTGGGCGACGAGCAGGGACCCCGGAGGTGTGATACTCATGGGGTTGCTTCCTGACATACATTTTCAAAGTTGGTTTTTGCCCCACTCCATAGGTAGAAGGACTAAGCAACTGAATCAGAGATCACCCTGAGATGTTGTTATTATCTGGAGAAATAAACAAGTTTCCAGCCTTCCCTCCGATACCCACCCTTTCCAACCACAACCGCCTGGGACAGCCAGAGTGATGCTCAAATTCCGGTCTAGTGATTGACAAGAGTGTTTTGCAGATGGTGCTGGTGGTCCTGGGAAGGGCATTGTCCCCACTGAGCAGCGGGGGCCTGGATCGGCAGTGGGAAGGTTTCCGGGGCTGGTTTCCTTGTGGAGGAAGTCTTCCCTGTGGGCATGGCTTTATTCCTCCCAGAGTCCCAGCCTTCTTTCCTGTGGATTTCAAAGTACGACTCCCCTAGTCAGCTCTGAAGCTGGTCCAATCAATTCCTTGCAGCAGATCTCTTGGAGTATATCTTGTACAGTTTCTGGTGTTTCAAGCCAGTCCATCAAACAGATTAACAACCCCAAAGTCACTCAGGACTGGAGGACATTCTCTTGCTGGGCTCAGTTTTGACAGCTGTTCTCACAAAGAAAATCTAAGATGGCTGCCTCCCAGCTCTCATGCCCACTGGTAAAGAAGTTTCTCTACCTCCCTGGGGTCCCTCTGTCTCCCAAGCCCAGTGCCTGGTTTATGCAGACTGCCTTCACTGAGGTAATTCTTCTCCTGGAGCCTCCCCCTCTCAGGAAGAGTTCATAGAATGAATGATACCTCTTTCTCTCAAAGACATGAATTATTGTGGCAGGCAGGGATTGAAGCTATCCTTGCTCTTTTTGTGAAAGAGAAAAATGGATTCTTTATCAATTAAAATCCTCTAGGTTATGGTAGGAAATAAAGCAGAGTATTAGACGCCTGTACATGAGGAGAAAACTCAACTATGTTTCTATCACTAGAGGAGGGGTGGAGAGCGCTTAACTAGTGTGGTTGGCAGTGGGGTGGGACACAGCAGGTGAGGGGCGGGAGCAAGACAGTTCATCGAAAGGCAATCTTGAATTTCCAGTGCATTTTCTATTCAAAAAAATAAAAACTATTTAAAGATACTGGCTCGTCAAAAAGGTCCTGAGTGCTCCCGTGATGGACTGTGGGAACAAAGAGGTGATTTAGAAGCTGTGTGTGTGCGTGCGTACATGAGTAAGCAGAGGGGTGGGTGGTGGGGAGACTGAACAGACAGACTGTAGACATTGTCCGCACAGAGCAGCGGGCTGGCTAGAGTTGAGGGCTTTGAGCAAGCCTGGAGGCATCCGGGAGACACAAGCTTGATCACACACTTGACCAAACTCTACACTGGCCTTAAGCGCTAGGACTGACCCTGCTCTTCTCTAAAGACCCACAGGAGACTTCTAGCATCTCTGTCCTTTTAGAAAGGGTTAGACAAGACACTGTTCTGAACCAGCTTAGGACACTGGGTCAGTGTGGGAATGTGTTTTGGTGGGGAGAAAAAGAAGCAAGGGGCTTGGAGTCAGGGAAACACAAGGGGCTTGGAGTCAGGGAAACACAAGGGCTTGGAGTCAGGGAAACACAAGGGGCTTGGAGTCAGGGAAACACTGAGTTACGGTTGGTTCACCTGCAGTGCCACCTCCTGTTACTCAGAGATTCGAGTGAGAAAAAAATGAATTTACTGGAACTTCAAGGAGAGGTTGTCCTGTGTGGCTAGATGTCAAACTCTTTTCTTAGGGAGGTAAAGCTGATGAACCCCCACAGGCACGGGAAGTGGTTATATAACAAGTAACCCAGCAAGACGTGGGGGCTTTAAGACGGTGGCACACACTTGGAGGCAGAATTTCATTTTGTCAGCAGGAACACAAGATGCTGAGGGCTGTTAGCAGCCATCCTCCTTCAGAGAGAGCACAACCGCACCGCTGATGTGGAAACTGAGAGGTCTATGCGGCATTTATTTTTCCTTGTAACAAAACATGGGGCAAAAGTCAATTTCTCAAGGGGGTTATGGCCCACAGATGGCTCAGCAGGTAAAGCACCTGTCTCCAAGCCTGACAACCTGAGATGGATGACCAGAACTCACATAAACTTAGAAGATAACTAGGCAGCGTTATCCTCTGACCTCTACGGTTTGAAAGGGCTTATTTGGGTTTGCAGTTTAAACGGAGTTCTCAGGGTGAGAAAAGCCCCGAGGCAGGGGTAAGGCAAGCAGGCCATGCTACAGGCCCATCTCTAGTGACCCACAGCCTTCCAAAACAGCACCATGAGCTGGAGATCAGGGTTCAAACCTAGGAACTTAGGTGGGACATATCACATTCAAACCAGAATACTGTGGACGTATGTGTTTGCATATGTAGGCATGCTTTCCTTAATGGGTGCATGTACTGGCTATGTTTTACACTAACTGTCCCTGGGAGCATCTAGCAAAGTTGGAAATTTCCAGGGGAGAGAGCTGATTACTCCAGAGGATATTTCTAATTTATGTGATCCTCTCCTAAGAAACAACCCCACAATTCTTCCTTGTGAGCAGGGAGCTAGGTCTCGCCTGTGCCCTCCCACACAGTGCCAAGCAGTGACTGGCTCAAACACGTGGCTCCTGCTCACTTACACTGCATCCCTGCACACCCTAGCAAAGCCTTCCCCATCCGAGCATCTGAGCCCGGCTCAGAGGTGACTTTAAGAGAGCAGTGAGCATCTTTATCTGGGAAGGGACAAAAGGCTGTTCTGTTTTCAACATATACTTTCCAGACCCTTTTTAAAAATAAAAACAAAGACAGTAGTGGGGATTAAAGCCAAGCTGGCCTCTAATTTCTACGTGGTGTTGGGAAGACAAGCACTCTACCAACCGAGCTTCACCCCTGCCTGTCCTCTCTCTAGTCTACCGGGGTTAGGGGGAGGGCTACACTGCCAGTCTCCTTTGTGCACTTTTAGAGTTACATGCGATGGTTTGAGTGAGAACTGCCCTCATAGGCTCATGTATTGGAATTCTTGGTCCTCAGATAGTAGAACTATTTGAGAAGAATCAGGAGGCGTGGCTTCGTTGGAGGAGGGGTGTCACTATGGGCGGGCTTTGAGGATTCAGAAGCACACACTTCCCCAGCTAGTTCTTTCTGCTGCATGCTTGTGGATAGGTATGTGAGCTCTCAGCTGCTGATCCAGCGTCATTCCTGCCTGCTGCCACATTCCCTATTAAGATGGTCATAGATTGTGACCTTCTGGAACTGTGAGCCCCACATTAAATGCTTTCTTTTATAAGCTACCCTGGTCATGGATTTTATCACAACAATAGAAAGTAACTAAGACATCACTTGAATTATAAAAACAATAAAATCCCCAAGCTACATTCAACTGTCACTCAGTGACTCTCCACCATGCCATAGGGACACTGGTGTAAAATACAAGGAATTATTAGAGCAACGGAAACTTTTCAGAGCTGGGAAACAAGACAGCAAGCAGCAGAGCTGAGGGCCGGAGAGCACACTGGGAACTGAGGGACAAAAGAGGGCTAGCCAGGGGAGCCCCAAGCAGGACAGAGGACCTTCCTTCTCAGCAGAGCCACAGAGAAATGCTGAATTCAGAATCAGGAAGAAAGCAAGAGCCGCAGGGCCACTATAGGAATTGAAGAATCAAGAGCTGCTTTCTCAGACAGCCGATTAGACTGCCTCACACTGAAACTCCAGAGACAGAGCAGGGCTTGAGGGGTATGGCGTGGAGGTGGAAGTGATGGTGTAGAAACTATTCTACCCAAAGAGAAGCCACAGCAGAAACGCTCAGTCCGTCGTTCAAGCCCCTGCTTACCCTTAAGCTTGGGGAGAAGAGCCTGCTTGTGATGGCCCCACCACTGTGGAAACTGAAGCTAGCCATGCCCTTTAGGTGAACAGATCACAGAAGCTGTCTGGATGGGTGGCTTCATTTATGGACACAGGTCATCATACCCTCAAGAAGGGACAAGAGGAAAGAAGAGAGAAGACCATGCTGTAGAAAGTGAGATACGAAAAGAGAAAGAAGCTCTTTTAATCCGAGTCCTTGGGGAGACTTGAGAGACCGGACAGCCTCTGAGGGCACAGCTAGTTGCCATCAAAACAAGAAGCAGTTTTAAGAAATTTTAAATGACGGTTCCCCCCACCCCCCGCAACCCCCAGCCACCGCACCCAAATGCAGCAAACACAATAAATAAGAAAACAATACTGAAAATGGCTGAAAGACAGGCCAGGCATCAGGAAGTCTGGATAGGTAACAGGAAGCAGGAGTTGAAGTTTTGGACAGAAAAGATGCAGATGTCGGTATCCATTGATTAAGCAGGAATTAATACACTGGAAAGGGGTTGGTAGGAATGCAGTGCGTGAGAGAGCTGCTGAGCGGGGGGGGGGGGGGGGGGGCACTCTTTTTTACATGCCCAGGTGCCAAACAGGGTAAACAGAAGTAAAGGCCCATGTGTAGACCTTGGAGTAGCAGTTTTGGGGACCAGGGGGGTGGGGTGGGGAAACATTCTATAGAGATGAATATGCATACACAACCACACTAGTTTTCTTCCTTCTTTTTTCCTTCCTTCCTTTCTTCCTTTTTCTTTCTCTCTTTCTTTCTTTCTTCCTTTCCCTTTTTAAGAGAAGTAAACCTTTATGTCCATCTTTCTCAGATTAAGCAGGCTGACTTGGTTGCTTTGAGGGGATTAGAAACTGAATCCTCATCTGATTCCTCCTCCGACTCTTCCTTTGCTTCAGCCACGGCTGGGGCTGCAGCAGCCTCAGGAGCAGGAGCTGCAAATGCAGATGGATCAGTCAGGAAGGCCTTGACCTTTTTGGCAAGTGGGAAGGTGTACTCAGTCTCCGCAGACAAAGCAGGACTCGCTTGTACCCACTGATGATGGAGTGAGGCACTGAGGCAACAGTCGGGTAGCCAATCTGCAGACAGACGCTGGCCACATCACAGACGCCCTCAAGGAAGCGAGAGTGCAGGGTCTGCTCGGTGATGAGGCTGTGAACACTGCCATTGTGAAACACCTGCTGGATGATCAGCGCAAAGGAGAAGGGGGAGATGTTCAGCATGTTCAGCAGTGTGGCTTCACTGACTCCGATCTTGTCTCCAGTTTTGATCAGCTGCACATCACTCAGACTTTCAATGGTACCGCTGGAGATTTTAGTGGTGATATGTAAATCTTGGAAGAAATAGATCTTCTCAGGCCCTAGGCCAGTGTTCTGAGCAGGCACAGTGACTTCAAACGGGGCGATGGCACCAGCTCGAGCAGCAGCAGTGGTGAGTTCCTCCTAGGTGAACACGAAGCCCACGTTCCCCCGGGTGTGAGGCAGAGCTGGGTTGTTCTCCAGGTGCCTCCTGATGGCCTTACGCATCATGGTGTTCTTGCCCATCAGCACCACAGCCTTCCCTCGGAGGGACATGCGGATCTGCTACATCTGCTTGGAGCCCACGATGTCTGCTCCCATAGTGAAGCATTTTGGGTAATCATCCAAAAGTTGGATGATCTTGTGGAAGTAGTTGGACTTCCAGGTCACCCTGCCTTCCCTGGGCATCACGGTGGTACATCAGGGATTGTCACGAAGGGTTTAAAGACAATGTCACTCTAATGAGGACGGCTGGCCCACACTAGTTTAGCTGGGTTTGTGTATTCAGAAGTTGGAGCTGAAAAAGACTCACCCATATTTCCAGAGCATAATGGAAACCCTATGAGTGAGGAGCAGGGGAGTCTTTTGTACTGGTGCGGAACTCAAGCTGTGGAGAAGCAACTAGAAATTTCGGAAAAGGAGGGCTGGTGTGAGCCTGCACGTGCAAATGGGGGTGCACGCATGAATGAGACATTTCTTATATGTGCACATACATTTCATATGCATGACAACATACCTGGGAATCTTGTGGTTTCCTTCCTGCTGTTCCATGACATTTTGAGAAGCATGTACAATGTTTATACTCTAAAACTGGAAAATAATAACGGATTAAAGATCTACTTAATTTGCAGTCAGCCTAGGAGGATGTGCTGTTCTGGGGAAGCCTGCTAGTAAAATAAATTAAATGGCATAACAAAGAGCAATTCTCATCCATACAAAACAATAACAATAACAAAACAAACCAAAAAAACCCAACCCAAATTAACCAAAAACAGCGGAAGAGCAGCACTGCCCCCTGGTGGAGATGTGGAGGAGTTTGCAAATAAGCTCTTCTGAGTCACTGGTTTTTGGGGGTAAGGGGGAGGTTATACATTATTATCTTTTGAGACTTATGAGTAGTTGAAAACTGGCCCATCCTCACAGTAAGCATGTATAATGACCCATGCAAACAACAGGCGTGTGTATGTGTGGCTGGGAAGAGGTGCTTACAAGGAGAAGCCTGGGAAGGCATGGGGAAGTGTTGAGGACAGGTTTGGCAGGGAGGTAGAGTATTTTGTTTTGGAGATCTGGGTCTCTCTATGTAGCCCCAGCTGGCCTAGAAATCTCTTAAGTGGACTAGACTGACCTCAGAGTCACAGAGATGTGCCTGTCCCTGCTTCCCCAGTGGTAAGTATGCACCATCCTCCACGGCCAGGGACAAAGTTTTAAAATAAGTCTCACTTGCCATAAATAATACTTACTGAAAACAATGAATTCACCCTTGTGACTGCAATTGAGTCTTACCACCCCATATGTCACAACAAAGATGTTCACATGTTGGAGGAAGTTATCCTGCGGGGTCTCTGTTTACACACATATACTATTTCACAAGGATTTTTGGTACCTACTCTTGTTAGATTAGTGCAAGGCCCTCAGGTCACAAAGACTGGCTTTTGGAATGCTTCAAACACAGCCATACCTGCAGAGTTCAGGAGGGATCAAAATACTTAACATGGTAAAGCTTCATAAAGCCCAGACCATGGCGAGCTGGGCTCCTATCGACAACAAGCTCTTCTGGGCCTGTTGTGAGCTCATCTATTGGGTAGGTGAGAGGGTTATGGAAATAAATTAGATATGAGCCTTGTTTGGGGGATGGTCACTTCTGGTTTCAGCAGCAGTACTGGTCTAGAAGGAACCAGAGAGAATTCAGTGATGCTTTAGAAGCAGCCCTACTGAAAGAGCACCCCAAGTATGCCAAGCTCTCCGAGAAGCCAAGGGGGTGGGCATCTGGGTTAGAATACTTTGTTAATTCTTAGATGTGAAAAACACCTGCTTCTTTAAGGGGAACAGGGATTGAAGTGAGAGGGAGGTGCAGACACAGTGACCCCACAGAGAGCAGACTGTGGAAGGGACATCCTTGGAGCTGAGCCTTGGGGTGACTAAGATGAGTTAGAGCAGAGGACTGGGATGAGTGTGGCTCCAGCCTCACACTGGGCGGAAACAGAATCACAAGAAGCAGCATGCATGAAGGTCATTCAAGATGGTGACCACGTAGCACGCATGAGAACACCAGCAATTAGGGAACTCTGTTCTTAACATGTTGTCAAAGAGTAAGTTAAACATCACAAAACTTAGCTGCTGGATGTGCATAGCGAATGAGGTTAAGTACATTTACAGAGGTGTGAACGCACCAAGTTAGTTCTAGAACATCCTGGCATCCCCAAATTCCCTCATGCCTATTTATAGTCCTTTTGTTCTGCTTCTTTCCTGTAGGATGATGGAGACGAAATCCAGTTATCTTCCTGTGGTGGTCACCTGAGAGACAGGCCTCTGCCATCCACTGCCTGTGGGGGTTATCTTGACGGTCCTAACCGAGGTTAGCAGACATGCTCATTGTAGGCGGTACAACCCCTGGCTGGGTGAGTGGAGGAGGGGCTGCAGCGTCATGCCGTCCCCACTCTGTGTTCCTGACTGTGCTGTGACCAGTGGCTGCTGTCCCAGTTGCCTTGACTTCCTGTCATGATGGACTGCATCTTGAACTGTGTCCAAAACTAACCTTCTCCCCATTAAGCTGAACCTAGTGTGGTATCTTATCACTGTAATAGAACGAGACACTAAGACCCATCCCCAAATATGCCACCAGGGTATGTGTTGTGGTAAATACTCAATAGATGGCTTAACCTTTTAGCGGCCCTGTGGTCTCGCTCTGTGGACGGACAGACTCTGTCACTCGGTCCCAGCACCCTCTCCACAGGATCCCTTCCCAGGCGGTTCACTCCGCCTGCCCTGCTGCTTCTGGCCCGGGTGGACACCACCTCCCTGGTGTCTTCCTTTCCTCCACCACCCGGCACAGACATGACTCCAAAGCCCAGTAACTTAACAAGCAGGTTTATATATCATCTTTCAGTCCACAAACCCTCTACACAGTAAGATTATATCCAGTGGACAGTGATACAAACTGCCCTTCTATATGAGATGAGAAACAAAACAACCCATAGAAACCCTTAAAAATATTCATAACTACCTATCGTCAATTACGGCCACCAGGATCTAGATCCTCCTTTTCCAGCCCCATCTGATTCCTCCAGGAATCCCTTTCTCTCCTCTTCCATTTTCCTAGCCTATCTCCACTGTCCAATCGTCTATCACCTTATCATCAACCCACAGGCATACTGGTTGTTTGAATTGAATATAGTGGAGAATGTGTGCTAAAACCAGCTTTCCTCTTTCCCCTTGTCTGCTTGAAGTCCAAAGCCGTAAGTGGATTATTTCCTAGCCCTCATGAATTAAATCCAAAATGAAGGGAGACTGAAATCTGTCAACACCAGTTAGACAGATGTCACACCCCACTGTATTCTATTTCAGTAGAAGTAAATAAACTATTCTTTTGTTCCTTAGAGGTGACAACTGTCTCTTTCATCAGTGAGTGTGATAACACAGAAAATCATTTTGTCTGTTATGAAGAATACTGCTGGAGGTATCCACTGAGTGGGGATATTTTCATCTGCTAGACTTAGCAAGTGACAATACAGGATGGGCAGCCACATTTCAGTGTCAGATAAAAAGGACATACACATTACATTCAATATTAGGATATTCTTACAATAATCATTTTTCTCTTTATCTGCTATTCAAATTTCACCAAAAATATAGTGTCTTATATGGCAAGCACACGTTCTGGACTAAATGTATATAGCACGGCATTTATTTTTTAAAAAAATTAAATTTGTTGTTTTTAAAGCAGACTCCGCGTTTATATCCCAGTAGTAAGCAGAGGACTTTGCCAAGGAAGGTGTCACCACTGAGATACACTGTCTTTTGTCTTGTTTTTGTTTTTTAAAGACAGGATCTTACTATGTAGCCCAGGCTGAGTACTGATTTCACCTCCAAGTGTTGGGATTACAAGCATGTGTCACCACACCTGTCAGTCACAGACAGTCTCTATAAAGAATAGACATTAATGTGTCTTCTTAGGAAAAAGTCTACCAAACTCTTGGCAGTTTTAAGATTGGGTTATTGCATCCATTTTTAGTTCTTCATATATGCTTGCCATGATATAGCTCAAAGGGTGTTTGCCCCGAACCGAACCATCCCGAGTTTGATTCCCCACAAGTCTACATGGTGGAACCTAATCCAAGTTGTTCTGTGCACTAAGATACCCACGCATGTGTGTGAACACTCACACACAATGTAATTTTAATGTTCTTTATAGATCCTATATTTTTATCTTCTCAGGTATAAAATCTGCAGTTGCTTTCAGTCAGCTTTGTCCCTTAAAATTTTTTTTTTAATTTTGACAAAGTCCAATTTACCAAATGGGTTTTAAGTCTTTCGTGTGGTTTCATGTTATTTCCTTCCAGAAACTGCACATCAGAACTGGGACGTCTATAAGCATTTCCTAACCCTCTTGCTGTCAGTTTCCTTTTGAAATATGGCTGTCTCCAGCACCATCTGTTGAATGCTATCCTTTCTCCCACTGGGTCATCTTGGTATGTTATAGTACAGTTATAAGGACTCTTGTTCCACAGCTCTGTACGTCTACCCTTATACCGACAAACACTCCTAAAGAGGATGTCAGATCCCTTGAAGGTGAGAGTTACAGGCAGGTGTGAGTACAAAAGCAGTGTGCCTGCTCATTTAAGAGTTAAGCCATCTCTCCAGCCCTAGGACTCTTACATTTCTTTCCTTTGGTGATACTGAGGGCCTCACACCTGCTAGGTGAGCCCTCTACCGCTGAGCTCTGCCCCAGCATCTCCCTGCTAGTATGACAGCTAATTCACTGACGCCATTCATTTCTAGTTTTACCTCAAAACCCACTTTATAGCAAGAGAGGACTCCCAGTATCTTTATAGCAAGAGGAGAGGGCTCCCAGTAACTTTTTTGTTGACAACATGTGTCTCTCCCATAATTTCACCCCACGGTGTTTACATCTGAATCTAAAGAGTGCCTCTGTGGCCACTTTGGCTGGTATTCTTTTGACAGTTCTGTCATTTATGGTTTTGGGATTTTGTTTAGAGGTAGGTGCTATGTATTGAGGCATGTAGGCTCAGGCTATTTGCAGGCTGAAATTATTGGCATGCACCGCCAAACTCAGATCGCTGAATGAAATGACTGGGTAACTCATGCCTGCTATTTTGCAAATGCCTTTAAAGTCCGGGGCCCTTTGGCTTCTGTTGTCTTTGTTAGATATTTTTACTGTACTAGTCTTGGTTTTGCTGTTATTCCAACCAAATTCTAGTGATGCTATAGTGGTTGCTCTAGTTTGCAATAATATGCGTGTCAATGACAAGTTTTGGATTGAGGATGTAATTCCAATAAAACACAAGTTACTCCATTACTGTTCTATTTCCTAATCTCCCATGTGCTGCTATCATATCCTGTATCTGTGATGTAGACCTAACAGTACAGTGCTTTATACAACTTAACAAAAAGAAAAAACGTACACTTATTGTGATAGCCCGAGGTCTCCTCACACTTGCCATCTGGTTGTTTAATCTGGTATGAGCCATGGTGCTGAAGTAGAACAACTGTGATGAGAGGGAGAGCATCCTAGTCTGCCTCAGGAGACCCAGGAGCAAAGCAGAAACAGATGCAATGTAACATCTAACGGGGGAGGAGGGCACCCGAGATGTGTGCCGTGGCTTGGGTAAAAGGACAGTGGATATTGAGCTTCTAGATACTCCCTTCTATAAACTCACGAGACGGTGACTTCAGTGGCAGCCTGACTGAGCTTGAGAGCTTATCCAGCTTTGCTTCCCAGAAATGAGTGCTGCCACTGGCACTGCGGGGAAAGTCATTTATTTTCACTGCTTCCGTTTTCTACTGTAGTGTTAGGACGGAACTTCAGCATCTTCCTAGTTCTTATTTACAATTCATCTGGAACATTAGCACACATACAATGCATGTTTAAAAAACGGATGGGGAAACGTAGTTTATGTTTTTCCTCTCTTCACAGGCTTCTCAAAACCACTCAAGTTAAATGAAAACTTCTATGGACACCTGTGCATATCTGAAAGGGCAGGGGTCATACTAACAGTTAAAAGACGTTTGCACAAATACAATAAAATACAGAAAACAAAGTATAGATGACGTTATTTGGGGTACAAATATAAACAATACAGTACCATCTGAGTAACTTAGCAACACAATACTCACACTTTGTAGAAATGACTGCAAACTTGGCGGATGCTGACAAATATTAAACATTATATACACAATGAGGTAAATGTACCTTGGTCTCTTGAGAGGTAATTTAAGTTTAAAGCAAATGACATATTGAAACATCTTCTTGACATATAAAGAAATATCAAATATTCTATTCCATTTCATTGGCACAATGTGAAAAAGGGATTATCAAAAACACAGTTCATAATATTAAACTCACAAATCTCATTGAAAAATAAAAGCAAATTCACTTTAAGAAAGAGACTGAATGTTGCTGACAATAATTTTTAAATGTCATCAATAAGAGTCCTGTTAGGGTTGACAATAATATGCTGACAGTCCTCAGCTTTCCTAGAGAGGGCTCACCAAAGTTTCACCATCCAACACATGAAGCTGCACTGCATTCCCAAACTATTCTTCAGAATCTCAACACACGGACATGTCCGCTGGGCTGTAGCAGAGCAACATCTGGAATCTCCATGATATGGAACCAGACCATTGCCATAACCAAGGAACAGGAAATGATTTACAATCATTCCTTCAGTGCATGGAGTGAAATCACAATGTCTTCTCGGGGATTTTGGTGTGCAGGTTAAGGAGTAATTTGTCATTGGTTTTACATATCTGACAATTTTCAGAGAAAAGAGTCAAATATGTATGGATTATGAAAACGGTCTTAAGTCTGTCATGAGAACCAATGTCTGGAGTTGTTGATGGCCATGGCACCACACAGGGCCTCACGGCCCTTCCTCAGCACTGCTGTAGTAGCAGGACTGCAGGCTCAGCTCCTCATGCCTTTACTGTCCACTAGGGACACAGCTGGCCACTGCTTCTGAGGCCAACTCCCAGTGCCACTTGACTATCACCCTAATCTTTGCCCAGAGCTGACATGGAAGCAGGGATACCAGCAGGAACATCCCCAGCCCCAGTTTGCAGGTGACTCCCCACGACACCCACGACTCAAGGAAGTGGAAAGCGCCACCCACTTCAGTTCAGGTCTCAGAAGCAGTTCGTAGGTCCAAAGGCTGGAGGTGGGGTCAGGGACAGTAAGTCTCTGAGCCAGGACAGCAGAAAGGCAGAGTGGGAAACACAGAGCTGAAGATATAAGGGACTCAAGTTGTCTAGGCCTCTGTCAGTCATACCTCCTTCATGCTAGCTCAGCCAGAATATTCACAAGATGATATGTCATTTGTCAAAAGATATGTCTTAGTCACACTACATCCTGGGGGCAGGGGGAGTCTCTGATTGGCAATAGAAACAACAGATTGTACTACAAAATGACAGATATATTTATTTCTCTAATTAGATGTATTTATGGTCATAGCCACATTAGCCATGACTTATCTTAGTTTTTAAGTTATTTTTGTATTCAGTATTGGCTACCTAGAGATTATCAAACTATCCCTACACACAAAGAAATTAGCTGTAAACACGTAAACTGAATTTTGAACTAAATTCCAACTTTAAAAAATTCCCTGATTCATCAAAGCACATTTTATCTACTTAGGTAGAAAAAACATGATGATTCTTCAACCTCAGATGTTATGAGAAGTGTCTTCAAAAAACCCATTTCCTTGTGATAAAGTAAGAAACGTATTACAACTTTAACTCAAACAACTTTTGGTATGGTCTTAAAATTATATAAAAACAGTTTTAGTGAAAAAAATGCATTGGTCCCTGGATTTCTATAAAGCAGATCTCTAAGGGTTAGAAGTGGAAAAACAAACAAACAAAAAAACCCAGAAAACAAAGTCCCCAAAAGTACCTGACTATAGCACAAGAGCTTATTAATCAGAGGATACAATGGAACAAACCCTTACTTACATTGATGAAATCATGATAATTGCAGAAGAAACTCAGCTTTGTATTTAAAATACTAATCTCTAAGTACTTTCCCCACGGTGTTTTAGACGCACACACTGACACTAATGTCTAGGTAACGTGTCATTCATTCTACAGTTACTTTACTTTGGTTTAAGACCAGTCTTCAAATTTATGCTAGGTTTGAGAAAAGACATTAACAGAGCTCAGCAGTTTCAGATCAACAATCACAATCTCTTCTTGGGTAAATATTAAAGGTTATTTTGACCTTTTTATCTGGGAATTGGCATCACTATGTTCAGCAGTGATGAGAACATTTCCCTCCAGGAATATGATCACAGTGATAAAAAGGACTTTAAAAGCCATACAAGCCCTGCGAAGACTTGACAGCACTGAAGTAAAACCCAGACTTAAGCACTCCAGCACCAGTGAGAAGACCCAAAAGCTGACAAGAACACATGAAGAGAGCCTCTACTCAGAACAGCTACTAGCTGCCGCGTCTCCCAGTATCAAGGGTGCCGCTGAATTCAGTGCTACCCCGGAAATCAGGCAGTCGCAAGCTCTGCACATATGAGATAAAAAGACTAAATATAAGCTGCCTTCCTCAAAGTGTAGTGAGACCTCAAAACTCCACCTAACTCTACCCTTCCCATGATAGAATCCACAAATACAGCTACATAACATGTGAAAGTCACCTACACTTGGTGTATATTCAAATGAGCTATCTAGCCCTTCCTAGAAAAAGGCCTATGATTTAACAGTAACCACATTTGAATTTTAAATGCAATTCCTTTCCAAAAAAGAAAAGATAAAACAAAAACACTGTCTTTGATCAGATAGAGAAAAGGAAATGGCTTACAGAATAGCATACAGCTTTTCCTTCAGCAGTAGACACGCCTCCCTGTTCAGAAGGAGTCTGTGCACTGCACTGGTTATATCCATGAAGCACTGCACACGTCTGCGGGGCCAACTTCACTTCTTGTAATAAACTCAGGCTACACGTCTCAACTGCAGAGCTCCAGAGCTCTGTGTGGGGAGCCCACACAACAGTCACTTACTAATGCCCAGCAGTGCCTCAGTGGTTTAAGCACATCTGGGTAGGAGAAGGCATAAATACTGAATGACATCTACCACAAAAACTCTTAAAAACAGAAACAAATCCAGAAAAGGTTTAGGTTACTCAGAAAAATAAACTTTTTGAATGACAATGACCCAGGACTGAAGACAGACTGTAGACAGTCCTGTTCATTTCCATAGAAAGACGCAGAAGTGGCACTTACTGGTGTAGCACAACCCCACTCTGACGGTGTGTTGTGTTGGGAGTGTGAGGGAGCAGGAGCTGCACACTATTACAGCTGGTCAACTGTGCCCCCATGCCTACACGAGGCCATAGCTTTTAGACTACAGAGCTTAAAGTGTTAGTTTAAGATCTTGAACAATTACAGAACAGTACATTCAAAGTGAATGAAGGAAACGCTAGTGGTTCAGAATCCTTTGAGAATGTCCTTCAGGAGTGAAAGCCGGAAGTGCTGCCTCTAACTCCAGCTCCTTCACCCTTACAGCTCAACAGCACAGCAGCTCCCTAAGGGCTGGCGGTCAGCTTTAAAGATAAGCTCTGTTAATACAAACGAAAGTAGACTACACAACATTCTGTAACTGTTCTAGGAAGAAGTATCCATAGTGCACAGAAAGGGTCCCCATGGCTGCCTCTGGGCCCAGAGAAACCCTGGGAAGCTTTCAGTTGACCATATTCCACTGTAGCAAGAGGAGCAGAGCCCTCCGTTCTCTCAGTGAGGTAGAGCAACCGGCCTCCTAAACACCCAGGAGCAGATTTGAAGAGAGCAGAGTTCCCACGAAGTTTCAGTTACATTTTGATGCCTTCCTGTTGGCTGAGTTGTGACAATGTTTTTTTAATTCGCAAAGCTGTCAGCCTAGCTGCTCCATTGGCGTACCAACACTCTCTCATGATTTTAGCCATCACTCGCAAGGCCTACAAGGAAGTATACGAAAAGTAATTAATGCACACATACCACTACCATTGATCTGTGACCTTAAAATGGTATGTATAAGGTCCCAGTCTCAATCCTTTGTCGTACAAGTAAAGACTTTAGTCTCCATCAAGATCCTGGTGCCAGGTGCTGGAAAGGCTGTGGACACCTTCCAGGACACCTCACAAAGCTGCCTCCTGATTCAGCACTGAAAGAATGCACCCACTATGCCACTGAGACACTGGCAGAGAACATAAGTGCCCTTTGAGTATGTCAGAGCAAAGCTTAGGGTAGGAAGCAGGGAGAAGGTCTCAAGGTGCTGGAACACGTGGAGGTTCTGCCCACTCCAACCTGTCCCAGTCCTGCAGAAGGCTTAAGGGATTTGCCCAAGGAAAGACTTATTGTGGTTCCAGAGTAAAAGGACAGGCATCTCACACTGGAAGCATGCTGGACTCTGACTGGAAGCTTTCTCCCAGAACACAGTAGTAGCACCTGTGTACACTCTTCTTGGCGGACTCTGAAGGAATCTCCCCTGGACATCTGGGCAGTCCAAGAGAACAGGCCTGACAGATTATCAACAGTGACCAGAGAATCAATCAAATAACCCAGAGAGATCACCAAAAGAGTACACATGTAAGCTCCAATCACATGCACCTACTCCTTCATTAAAAGTGAAAAGTATCTGATCGGACATTTGAAAAGAAGTAGCATGAAATAGAGAAACTGAAACGAACAGAAGATGTAGAGAGAACACTGTATTGAAACTCTGTTAGGAGGCAGGGTGTGGCTCCTCAGCATAGTGTTTTCCAGTATGCACACTGTGTCTAGACCACAGCACCAGCCCTCTAAGATTCATCACTGGTTCGTGTGTTTTGCTTAAGTTTATTCTCTGTGTAATGTTTATGCTCAAAGTCACTTTACTCTTCCCAACGTCCCTTCAGTTGCTGCACTTTATGCCACGGCAGCGCTCCTCGATGTGTAGCGACAGACTAGTAAGGTCTGTAAGTAGTGAATAGGAGGAACATTCAGAGATAATTACAGAGAACCACCTGAGAGAAAGGTCAGGCGGGCAACACGGAGAGGAGGGCGAGGGAGGGAGCATGACGACATAGGTGGAAAACTGAATCTCCTACGAACAAAACCTTAGAGTCAGGTAACAAAAGGTGAAAATCAACAACAAAGGAAATGGGACACAACCCAAGACCACTTCAGAAGTATCTCCAAGAAAATATGTTTCTATATTTGAAGAACCATATACCAATGTCTACATATACATTTAAATGACTATTTTTGAAGGCCTATCATTTAACAAATATTTCTGTAGGTATTAGATACATCAGTGAACAAACATGAAATTTCTGTCCTCAAAAGTTTCCATTTCAGATAAATTACTGTGAAACACAGACCTTTAAGGTGGCGAATGCCAAGAAGAAAAAAAAAAAGCAATTTAGAGACAATAAAGCAGGCCAAGAGAAAGCATATTCTCAGTAGAAGGAAAATGTCTAAAGTGAACAGTCCTGAAAGAGAGGAGCACACAAACAGGAAGATGGAGGGGTAAACAGCGAGGAAGGTGAAGGCCCAGGAAGAACACAAAATCAAAAGGAATTCCAGGAAAAATGCCACACAGTGGCTCTCAAACCAGACTGGAAACGGCAGAAGGCCCTGGAGGACACATCTATGTACTGGTCAGTTTGGGGTGTGTGTGTACTTATACATGTGTTATTACAGACTGAACCTAGGGCCTCACACACTTGGCAGGCACACTAGCACTAAGCTCTGTGTTGAATCATTGAGAGTAGTTTTAGTCTTACTCTCAGGTCTCACTGCGTTCATTACAAGGCTGGCCTTACATTAGAGTTCTATAGTGTAGGCAGGCTTGAGCTTGTGACATTTCTGCCTCAGCCTCCTGAGCAGCTGGAGTACAGGCTTGTGCTATCGAGCTTAGCCAGTTCCATGCTCTTACCTGTTTCAACTAAGAGACTTTAAAACCCTAGAAAAGTAGAAGCTTCAATAGCAGCAAGTACACAGAAAACCAATCCCATGAAACTGAGCAAACAACAAGGCAGCAATGGCACTGAGCAGCATTCCTTAACAGTTACCATGAGCTGTACACTCTTAACCGTAGCCAACTTCTCCCTGCTTCAGTTAGTGGTGTGGGTACTTCATGTCTGTGCTATCAAACGCCCAGAGACAATTTTAAAGCACACCCTTGTAGGTAGGTTGAGGTCTATCACATGAACTCTCTGGGCACATTGAGTGTCTCCCCTGGGTCTGCACATTGTATTTTACTTAAGGTGTCATACAATTTTTTTTTTTTTTAACTTTCAAAGTTTTCTTAAGGAAAAGAAAGCCATCCCTTCTCTTTAACTTTGCTTCTCCCATAATTTGTTATTGACATTTGGGTGTCCCACCTGGACTTTTTTTCTAGGAACATATATGTTTGGCACTTTCCCAAGAAAGCAGAGTAGAACTTTGTAGAAATTACCAACTGTAAAAGGGACTTTGCTAAAATCATAAAATACTACCTTAGTACAATTCCTTGGGGCCTCATTAAAAAGTCTAACTTTGTTGTGATTTTGCAATAGGGTCTCCTGTAGCCCAGGTTGGCCAGGAAGTGACTGAAGTTGAGCTTAAACTCCTGAATATCCTGCTTTTACCTCTGGGATCCTGGAAGGACAGGCCTGCATTAAAGTGGTGCTGAGGAGCAATCCCTGGCCCCTGGTATAGTGAGCACGTACTCTCCACCTACACCGTGAAGCCTCCAATCTGGAAGCACACCTCAGTTCACTAATATCTAACAGTAACAGTTATTAATAAAATGCCTTTTATGACTTCTTTGAATTTATAGTTAAGAAGAAATTCCATTAGAACGACAATCTATAAAAGCTGCGGATGACAAACCCAGACTGTTGGAAAGCACCCTCCCTTCTGAGGAGCAGCCCCAGGAATACTTCTCAAGTTCCCTGCAATGACCCTACTCAGGGAACTGATGCAACCTGTTCATGTCTGAGTCTGACGTGGAGCCAGGCGAGTACCACAGCCTCCTCACTCCTGCCCAGAGTCTGTCATATTATCTTGGGCCGCACAGGCTGGATGGGGCCTTCATTCCAGCAGCAGGTGTTTTATTTCATTTAGCATACCTACCAATGTTCAGACATGCCACTGACCACTGCAACTGTTTCATGGTCTTTTTAATACTTTTACTGATACTTATTAGTTTATGAAAAAAGAAAAGAACCTTTGTATTTTTCCTTACAGAAAAGTAACAAATTTCTACCTACCAAGAAGAATAGCAAAGACCCTTGTATCAAAAGGAAACACTTACCTCACAGCTCTGCCATCTGTTAGGAATATTTGGCCTTAACTTCTGTTCACAAACTACTTTTCTCATTTCTTCAACAGATGGATCAGAAGGTACAAGATCATAGTAAGGCAACTGGTAGTCTTCATGGATTCCTGTATTGGTTTAAAAAGTTCAGTTTAATCCACTGCTGCTGTGTCACTGGAAGGACTATTTGCGAGGACCACTACAGTGCTTCCTAATTCATCAGGTAGGAGAGAAAGGCTCACAGCTCTCTGTATTCTATCCACATCTGCAGCAATGACCCACCCACTTGAGTCATTGCCATGCCTGTACTTTTGAGAAGGATAATGCTGTCAACTTGACAAAATCTAGAATCACCCGAGAGACAGAACTCTGGACATATCTATGAAGAATTATTTTTGATGAACAGAACTGATACAGGAGGTCTCATTTTATCTTGGTCAAAGGATCCAGGAGTATAAAATAGAGAAAGCAAGCTAAGCGCATACACACTCACTGCTCTGCTCTTGAGAGTAGGTGTGAAATGACTAGCTCCCCAAAGCTCCCTCCACTGTGGCTTCCTGCATGATAGACTGTAACGGAACTGAGAGTCACAATAACCCCTTTCTCCCTTAGACTACTTTTGTTGGAAAATTGTATCACAGGGAAAGAAAGTAGGACAACTTTGAGCCTCATGTGCTAAGATGACAAGTTAAGATTCTGACTCTAACTCTATTATGCAGAAGGTGAGATCTTGTTGTGACTGCAGTCTCTCACTAGATGCACAATGTATTCTTATAAGGAGATGTGAATCCCACAAGGTTAGTGTAAGATACAAATCTCTTCCTTCTGACTGTGTCTGTAACTAACATGTCCTATTTGCTACAATAGCAAACACACTCTATCACTCACTGTCTACATATCTGGAAGTCCTAAGTCCTAGCGAGGATGCCTGAGCACACTCTGACAAGTAAGTTCTCAGCCTAACATTTAACCAAACATTAAAACAAACTGAATCTAAAAAGCATGCAGTGTTAATGCAATTATCATTATAAACATTTTAACATTAAAGCTGTAGAAAACCAATTATAGTCTTTTTTATAAAAAAAGGTTTTGTTTTGTATTTCTGAAGTTGTTTTAGCCAAGTCCATACTAGAAAAGCTTCTCAGGTGGCCTTTCAAATAGGCAGGATGATAGCACAAGGCTGGGTTCTGACACTGTCTGCAACTAAAACAGCAGCAGAGAGAAGCTGGAGAAGCTGTGTGTTAGCAGGGATCTTCTGTCCCCTGTGGCATTCTCAGTGGTCACCTGAGACTATAGAGTTTCAGTCAAGAAAAAAAAACAACTCTTGACTAATTTCTCGTGACAAACTATTGGAGGAAGGACAGTGATTTACCGCCAATGGAACATCGTCGAGCGATTTCCCAGAACACTAAGCCCATTGCATAGATGTCAGCACGTTTGAAGGATTCAAAATGTTTCATATTTATGGAATCATCTAGAACTTCAGGGGCCATATACCTAAAAAAAGAAGTCAACATTGTAATCAACTATAAAGCACATTGGTTTAAAGCTGTTTCATACACTTTTTCCTTCTGGAAAACACACAGATACACAGTCTGTGTCACTAGGCTGGCTTAGAGATCCACCTACCTTTGCCTTCTAAGAACCTGGATTAAAGATGTATACTTCCAAACACAGGAATTTTTTTCTCTTTTTATTGTGGTTCTGCTGTTTTAAGATATGATTAACAATACCTACAAAAATTTCCCCAAGTGCATAAGGAACAAAGAAAAAAAATCATCCCTTACCATGTCAACACATGGGTGAGTCCTTTCAGAAACCTCCCTATATACAGACACACATAAAATATCACGACTGAGATCATATCAGTTGAAAGAAAATATTAAGTATCTAAACTAGTTTGCAAATGAGTGATGTTGACTAAATGCCATGAAATGCTGAGATGGTAGTTCCATGCCATCTGTCTCTGACCATGGGTATGAAAGACACAGAACGGCTGGAGCTGTCACAAACACCTCAAGGACACCGCCCTCACGGACACCACCCTCATGGACACCACCCTCACGGACACCACCCTCACGGACACCACCCTCATGGACACCACCCTCATGGACACCACCCTCACGGACTACTTAGGGACCACATATTTTAACCTGTAAAGCTTCTCACCAAAACAATATGAAAAAGGAAAGTGGAAAGGGACTGAGTTCTGAAGTTTCTATCTTTCTTCCTTTTGGTTTTTTGAGACAGGGTTTCTCTGTGTAGCCCTGGATGTCCTGTTGCTCTGTAGTCCAGGCTGGCCTTAACTCAGCGACCTGCCTGCTTCTGCCTGCCAAGTACTGGAAGTAAAAGCATGCAGCAGCACTGCCCAGCTCTGACGTCTGCTGTAGTTACAGGTCCTACAGATGGCCACTGAAGCTCACTCAGTCCATCATGAGCTCAGACTGACTAAAGTTGCTGGTGTTTTCTATGTTCAAAGCATTAGTTTTGAAGAAATATTGTGACATAATTTTTAAACACAGTAAGATTTTGAGTCCAACATCTCAGCTTGCCAGTCACATGAAGTAGGTCACATTACTAAACCTTAATGGTATTTTTCTCTTCTGAATTAACAGTAATGGAATAGATATCTATCTACAGACGTTCTTTTGAGAATGAATGCATGAAACAAATATTTATGAAAGTGGATTAGGCACTTCAATAAGTACCTGGAACACAGGCATCTTAAGCTTCTTGAAAGCCAATGGACTACACAGACCTACACACAAAAGAACAGTGGAAATATAATGTGAGAATACAGTTACAGTACATGACTCAAAGAGTCACTCACTGTGCTGTACCAGGAAGATGTGAGGGTCCTGAGGGTCTGAAAAGGCTTCCTTGAGGTATAGAGGAATATTAAGGGAACAGTATGTCAAGGGATGTATGTTTAGAACAGCATACACAAATGCTCTAAGGAAGAAAGACAACAGAAATACGAAACATGTTTGCTATGGCAGAGTCAGGAGGATTTGAATACTATTAGTTACCATTGTTCTCATAATTAACCTAATTAACGATAAGACTTTATGTAAGGACTGTCCCACAACAGGCTGGTTTTAAGTGAAGTGACAAGGCTTCAGAGTACAAAGACCCTAAAAGCTTGTGAATAATCTAATAAAGAACTGTTTGAGTTTCAGAAGAGATACAGATATGAAAATAGAGGGAAAGGGAAATTAACATCAGCCATTATTAAACACCATTTATTCCTAAGTGTACCTTTTAGTGCCTACTCTGTGGTTTGGAGCAATATCAATTGTGTCTGTGGCAGAATCATGTCTCACAGCAAGTCCCAAGTCTGCAATACAACAGGTTCCATTTTTCTTCACCAAGATATTCTTTGATTTCAAATCTCTATGGGCAATGGCAGGTTTTCCTAGAAAACCAAAAATTAGACATGACTGCTCAACAAGAGACACCAATCACATTCACTTTTAGGTTCAAAAGCCTCACCAGTCCCAGTGTGAAACCACTACATCACCTACAACAAACTATCACTAAACCCAGCAAACCACTGTGTCAAAAGATGAAATTGTTTAAAATCTTCAGACAAATCTAAGAACTAAAAAACCAAGGTGAAAAAGTTGTTGGTTTGTTCATTGATCTCTAAGTAAACGTTTAGATCTTATATTTTCAGTGGAAAAAAAACATTTAAATTTTTAAAAGCTACATATCTCCAGTTAGGTTTTACATTTTAAATATATATTATACTCGCAGGAACATAAGGTTAAATAACAGAACTGTAGAAAGTGTTACCTTGGGTACCAACAATCTCCATGTGAAGATGAGCAAGACCACTTGCTGTGGACAGAGCCAGTTTGATCATTCCTTCCACGGTAACAGTGTATCTATTCAAGTAATCGAAAAGGGATCCATGCTCATGATAGTCTGACACCAACCACAGCTGAGTCCATGTGCCGTTGTCTGCACATCAGAACACACACATTTCAGTTGGGCTGCTCAACACCGGCAGCTTACCCGAGCTGTCAGCAGTTTTCACTACCACTCTTGAACACACATTTGCAACATGATACCACCTTAACTTTGCATGAATTCCTTCCATATTTTCTTCTATTTAGTTTTTCTACACTTTTATGTGCATACATTTCAGATCCTCAGAGTGTACCCCCTATTTGTGAGATAAAGCAATGCTATAACTCTATTTAAGAGAAAAGGAATCATATTCCAACAATGTTCACTTCCTCATCCTACAGAGAGTAACAGAGCGGGCACTCCTGAGTGCCTGAGAAGGACAGGCCAGACCAGTTCATATTCCAACAATGTTCACTTCCTCATCCTACAGAGAGTAACAGAGCGGGCACTCCTGAGTGCCTGAGAAGGACAGGCCAGACCAGTTCATATTCCAACAATGTTCACTTCCTCATCCTACAGAGAGTAACAGAGCGGGCACTCCTGAGTGCCTGAGAAGGACAGGCCAGACCAGTTCATATTCCAACAATGTTCACTTCCTCATCCTACAGAGAGTAACAGAGCGAGCACTCCTGAGTGCCTGAGAAGGACAGGCCAGACCAGTTCATATTCCAACAATGTTCACTTCCTCATCCTACAGAGAGTAACAGAGCGGGCACTCCTGAGTGCCTGAGAAGGACAGGCCAGACCAGTTCATATTCCAACAATGTTCACTTCCTCATCCTACAGAGAGTAACAGAGCGAGCACTCCTGAGTGCCTGAGAAGGACAGGCCAGACCAGTTCATATTCCAACAATGTTCACTTCCTCATCCTACAGAGAGTAACAGAGCGAGCACTCCTGAGTGCCTGAGAAGGACAGGCCAGACCAGTTCATATTCCAACAATGTTCACTTCCTCATCCTACAGAGAGTAACAGAGCGGGCACTCCTGAGTGCCTGAGAAGGACAGGCCAGACCAGTTCATGTTCAGTGCTGCTCTGGAGGAAGAAGGGCAGCAGCAAGCGAAGATAAGAAACATCTGGGGAGCCCAGTATGGCCGCAATAACATGTGACAAAACTGAAGTGAGCTTTGGTGAGAAGTGACAAGCTTTAATGACAGACTGTACAGTTCTCAAAGATGCCAGACAAGATGATCATAATTTCAATGCTGCTGTCTCAGAAACACAAGAACCGCGGTCCCTCTACTAAGACAGGAACTGAAGTGCTGGAAGAAACTAGGACTGAGCCTCATTGTACGAGGGGATTTGGAACCTAAACAACTTGGCATGTTGGTGCTAAGAGTTCCTTGGTAAACTGATGCATATATCTCTGAAATATGACATTAAGGTTGACAGCTAGACTCCTAGGCTAGTCAGTAAATGCTATTTAACTTAGAAATAGATGGGAAAAAACAAGGAACAACGTAATTCTGTTAAATATAAACCCTTAAGTCATATACTGGCTAGTTTTATGTCAGCCTACACAACCTAAAGTCATTTGGGACCAAGGAAGCCAACTAAGAAAATGCCTGTGGACATGCCTGGGGTGCACTTCTTTTGATTAATACACCATGAGGGGCACTCATTGAGGGACATGTCATCCCTATACTGGTGGTCGTGGGTGCTAAAATCAAGAACATGAGCTAGTCATGGAGGCCAAACCAGTAAAATAATGTCCCTCCATGGCCTCTGCTAGCTCCTGCTACCAGTTCTTGCTTTGACTTCCTTTGAAGTGAACTATGATTGTGACATGTAAGCCAAAATAAATGTTTATGTTCTCAATTTGATTTTAGTCATGGTATTTGTATACTGAGCCAGGCAGGAATCCAGGTTCTGTGTGCTATTGATTACATGGCCTCAAACAAGCTTCTCAGTGAGCCTCCATGTTTTATACACGAATAACAACACTTTACTTTGAAGACTCTTTAAGACGTTAGAGTCTAGAACTGGATTTCTTTTCAAAGTATACAATACAATGTTGGCCTCAGAATTTAAAATGTCTGTTCCCTACCATACACAGAAGAAAACAAGGGGGCATAAATAAGATTTATACTTTGTAGGCATGTGCCTTTAATCCTAACACTTAGGATTAGATGTTAGGCAGGAGGCCAGCCTGCTCTACACTGAGAATCCCTGTCTTAGAAGAAAAGCAAAAAACATAAACCAAAACCAACCTAACAAAAAACAACGAGGAAAGACAAGGAGGTGTCAAATGATAGGGCTTCATAATCTGGAGCAGATCCCTTTCTTTTAATTCCATTTTATGTCTGAGTGTTTTGCCTCTGTGTACGGCTGTTTACTACTTGTGCCTGGTGTTCATGGAGGCCAGAAAGAGCATTGGATGCTCTAGAACTGGAGTTACATGTAGACAGTGGGGAGCTGCCATGCAGGTGTTTGGAGTCAGCCCTGGGCTCTCTAGAGGAACATTCAGTGTTCTTTGTCACTGAATCTTCTCTTTAGCCCCACGCAAAACAAGTATTTCTTGTTACTGCCAAAAGAACTCAAGAGATTAGTGATTCTAGGTTTGGTTTTTCATTTATTTTTGTTGTTGTTATTTCCTTTTCTTTTCGAAATGTTCTCCATGCATTCCCTAAAGTCTTTTTCTTGGTATGGGAGCACCACTAGCTCATGTGCACGTCTGCTAACCATAACTGTTCTGAAAGACTCAAACAACAACAGACAGAGAACATGACAGGAAACGGAGATTTCCTGAAGGATCTAAGCAGAGAGGAAGAAGGAAGAGACTGCTCATACAAAGAGAGCTGTCCAACGGGCTGAAGAAATGACTTAGCATCTAAGAACCAATACTGGTCTTGAGGAGACCAGAGTTCAATTCCCAGAACCCATATCAGGCTCACTGCCTGTAACACCAGCCCCCAAAAAACCTATGCATCTGGCTTCCTTGGGCACCTGTACTCAATCACCTGCACACAGATATACTCACCTGCACATAATCAGAAATAAATCATTATGTTCAATCTATACTCACCAAGAAAACTTTGACTATTTCCATGTTACGTTTTGTTTTACATGTACTTCATGCTTACGGTAACTAGTAAGATTTCAATGCATACTATCAAACCTTTAAAAAAATCAAGTACTGACAAAAATATATTCATATAGTTTTTATTCCAAAAATGCTCTTAAAAATCTGTACATGTGTCTCTCTTTTTTAAAATAAAGTTGTAAGAAAAAAAAGAAATAAATCTTTTTGTTTTCTTTTGTTTAAGGCTGGCCTAGGTAAAAGTAACCAAATCAAGAGGATGAAGCTGAAGAAAAGGAGAAGAAGGATGGAAAGCCTCGGTTCTGCCCATTACACCTATGAAACAGACGATGGGAGAAAGCCAATAGGGACAGTTAGTTCCCAAAGTGACCACCAGATGACAGCATCCACTTGTCTGCAGCTTAAACAAATGACACTTCAGGGCACAACAGGTTCAGTGGTTTGCAGGTTGTGACTTAAAACATGCCTAATGGAAGCCTGAAAAAGGTTTACACTCCAAATGCAAATAAGTCTCCACCATAGTAGAATTTGAAATTAAGCCCTTTAAGGAAACAATTACTTTTTGTAGAACCAGAGCCTTCTTACAAATCAATCAGAATAATAAGATTGAGGAAATAAGCAATAGTAGGAAGTAAGAATAGGCTAGTATAGTGGCACACTGTAGTCTCAGCACAGGGAGAGAGGAAGATCATGAGTTCAAAGCCGGCTGTGGTCATCTTTAAAAAAAGAGTGAGAGAGACAAACAAACAGCAACAACAACAACAAAAACTAAACCAAATCAGAGACAGAGACAGAGAGAGAGACAGAGAGAGAGAGAGAGAGAGAGAGAGAGAGAGAGAGAGAGAGAGAGAGAGAGCAAAAATACAGTAAGAAAAGTTATTTCAAGAGTTGGAAGAGGGAGCTAATAGACTTCTTAGGCTATATCTGAGCAGAAGTAATAGTAGCCAAGGACACAGACTATGATTACTACTTTGCTTTTCAATTAGATACTGAATTGTTAGGAGCCACCGATAATCACTACCTACCATCCACAGTGTTCCTACCATAATCACACATAAGTGTCTTGATATGACAGCCTAAGAAATTCACAGCACAGCTAGTGTCTACTTTATAATACCAATAAAACTGACCAGCCCCAGCCTCTGTACTGGGTAATCTTAACCATTAACTTGACTGTAATTTAGGATGCCTCAGAGACAAACCTCTACGTGTGACTGTGAGGGTGGTTTCAGAGAAATGTAAATGAGGTAAGATGGACAGCGCTATTCCATGACCACAGCTACCCTCGTCCTGACTGCGATGCAGTGTGACTGACTAATTGCCTCAGGCTGTCACTAGCCTTCAGACAGGAACCAAAAGAAACCCTTCCTTCCCACAGGTATTTTGTCACAGTGATGAGATAAGTTAACTAGTGGAAAACTCTTCATTGTGCCACCTGACATGAGAAAAGGGAAGGCTGCCTACTACAAGTGTCTCTCACCAAGCTGCAGATGATAGTTGTGAATTTTGTTGCTGGTTTTTTTTATGATTTATTTTTATTTTATGTGCATTGGTGTTTTGCCTGCACGTGTGTCTCTGTGAAGGTGTCAGACCCTGGTGCAGGAGTTATAAACAGGGCTAAGCTACTACATGGGTGCTGGAAACTGATTCCAGGTCTTCTGGAAGAATAGACAGTGTTCTTAACCTCTGAACCATCTCTCCAGCCCCTTGCCATTTGTTTTTAAATAGGAAAGCAGGAAATGCATTTATTTGGTTAGGATGGCAAAAGCTGATTCACAATGTAAGCCCCACATGTGTCAGAAGAGGAACTATGGCATTAAGGTATTAAGAGAAGCCATGGAGAAGGGGCAGGGTCTAGGGTCACTGCTGTCAGTCACCTTGCAGCTTCCTTGCTTGTTGAGCATGATGTGCCCTGACCCCCCCTTGTACTTGCACTACACTGTCTGTAGTGTTGTGTGTGTGGCTCCTGAAGCGAGAAACCACTTACAGAACTGAGGAAATACTTAACCCTGGCAGGGTCAGAACAGAACACACTGACAAGTTATTTTTACTCTCCGCAAAAATAAGGCCATTTGTCAATGGTGCTCTGCTATGCTTGCAGACAGGAACCTAGCATAACTGTCCTGTGAGAGACTCCACCAAGCAGGCAACCGGAAGAGATGCAGACACCATTAGTCAAACATAAGATGGAGCTCAGGGAGTCTTACGGAAGAGTTGGGAGAAGGACTAAAGGACCCAAAGGGGACAGGGACTCCACAGGACGACCAACAGAGTCAACTAACCTGGACCCTTGGGGACTCTCAGACACTGAATTAGCAATCAAAGAGTGAACATGGGTTGGACCTAGGCCCACTGAACATATGTATCGAAAGAGCAGCTTGGTCTCCACAATAGGAGTGAGGGCTCTCTGAATATGTTGCCTGCCTGACTGTGGATCCCCTTCCCTTAAATGAACTGCCTTGTCTGGCCTCAGTGGGAGATGATGTACCTAGTCCTTCAGCAACCTGATAATGGGGAAGGGAGGGAGATTGCTACCTAAAAGGGAGCTCTCCCTTCTCAAAGAAAAAGGGAGGGAGGAATTGGGACAGGTTCTGCATAGAGGAGAGAAGGAGCTGATATTGGAACGAAAGTTAATAAAAAAATAAATAAGTAAGGCCACTGTGAGTGGACATACAGCACAGCTGTAAAGCACCTGTCAAATACGTGCAAGGCAGGCCCTGGGCTTGAGATCACATAACTGAACGGGGAAGGCTAGTCTGAGATGTCCTACTAACCCCAGTACTGGGGGAGGAAAGAACAAACTAGTCTATGCTGCTGATTTGTCCTATAAACCAAAGCAGAGGGGGTGTGGAAGAGCTGGTCTACAGTAAGACATCTTCCTGGTCTCACCTCAAATTATAAACAACCAAAGTTTATAGTATTTTCCTTCTATCTCATGATTATACTCCACCAATGGCAGATTTAAAATAGCAGAAGTATTTGACATTTTTATAGGTCTTTTGTAATTTACAAATTAATAAAAGATTTAGAACCCCACTGTCATAGGCCTGCAATATGGCTCAGTGGGTTAAGATATTTGCTGCTAGTGCAACCCCTGGAACCCACACGGTAGAAGGAAGACTCTACAAGTTGCCCTCTGACCTCTGCATGTGCACAATGCCACACAAAATAATGTTTAAAATATTTGTCATGAAGAAAATCTTAACAGTGTCCTATTTCTAAAAGGTTGCATTTGACCTAATTGATCTTACTTTATTACAAATTTCCATTTCTTACCAAATCTGATGGCATTTAGTACTCATCTCTGTAAAAACAAAGTTCTCCTAGACTTTGCTATATTCAACCAAGAGTAAGGAAATGGGGCTGGTAAGACGGCTCAACTGGTGGCATGCCGGTCGGACAGGCACGAGGACCTACGCATGTAATATCCAGATGTGGTAGTGCATACTTGTAATTCCCGTGCTGGGCAGGAGGATCCTGAGGCTTCTAGCAATCAGTCTACACAAGCAGATGTGTCCAAGTTCAGTGAGAACCTACCTCAAAAATTAGGTGGAGAGAAATTGTAGAAGATACCCAACATCCTCCACATGCACACACCCCTGCACAAGTATATGCATGTACACACACACACTCTCTCTCTCTCTCTCTCTCTCTCTCTCTCTCTCTCTCTCTCTCTCTCTCTCTCTCTCTCTAGAAAACATCACTGACCTTTGTTGTCTGCTGCTATAAATCCCAGGATATTTTCATGGCGTAACATTACAGTCTGATAAATTTCTGCCTCTCGGAACCATGAACGTTCTTCTCTAGAAGAGAAGATCTTCACGGCAACTTCTTCTCCTCGCCATTTGCCTCGCCAAACTTCTCCAAACCGACCTTTGCCAATGCTTTCTTGTAACACAATGGTCCTGGCAATAGTTCTTTGAACAAGCAGAGGTAACCCTAAATATAGAAAATAAGTATCGCATAAATCATCAACAGTTCGTGTGCCACCCATGATGAGCCACAATGGAGACCCAGAGGCAGGCACAGCTCCTTAGCCTTTGCCTTGTTGGAGAGACAGACTACTTTTGCCTTTCCAACCCCAAAAGTGAAAAAAAAAAAGTAAATACTGAAAGAGAATCCAGAGACTCCTGCCTGGCTTAGTGTGCACACCTTCGTGTGTTTAGCAGTTAGAGAAAGAACACACTACTGAGTATTCATTGACCCATGTTACTAAAGGCTTCAGAGCACAGAACAATCAGCTTCCTTCTGCACTTAAATGACAGCACATGTTTGCATATTATACCGATATATTATCATTTCCTTAAAACAAAATTATCTACCATTATGTAAGCATTCCATGCACCAATGTGGTTTTGTGCTTCAGAGCTACACTATCCCTCTGTCACAACTCCTGCCTGGACGCTCCTTTACTATCATTTATTTTAAAATCAGTCAAATTTTTGTTTCCTAATCTTCAGGATGGTTATAAATTTAGCCCTTATTTGAAACTGATCAATAGTTTTCAAAGGACAGAAAGCCATTCAAGCCCTCAGTAAGCCACATTTAAGTTTTTTTTTTTAACCAAAAATATCTGCTGTATATTTCTGTATGAAAACAGAAGACTAAAGAGGAAATATGGGCTGACCAAAGTCGTAGAGCATCTATCAGAGCATAGACTGCTAGCCACACATCAAATTCCAAAACTGTTTTTCAAAATTTATTCATATATTTTATGCATATGGGCATTTTGTCTCTATGTTATCTACACACCAGGGGAGGGCATTGGGTCCTGACACTAATTACAGACAGTGTGAGCCAGCATGTGGGTGTTTGGAACTGAACTCAGGAGCTCTGCAAGAACAGTGGTGCTCTTAACCACTGAGCCACCTCTCCAGTCCCCAAATTCCAAGTGTAGAGCAGGCACACTTCTTAGTCTTCTTTCAAACCACAGATGACAAAAAAAGAGAGAGAGAGAGAGAGAGAGAGAGAGAGAGAGAGAGAGAGAGAGAGAGAGAGAAATTTTCCCTTTGCTCTAAAAGCAAAATACTATTATGCTAAAATCTATCTCAGGATGATCCAGGCAGTAGCTAGCCTATTTCTGAGTACACAAAAATCAATAAACAAAACGGAGAAAAGCAAACATAACAGCACAATCACTAATAGAACTACTATTTTTGTTTGCTTCTTTGTTTTAACTTTTCTTTTAAATGTAAAAAGTTACTAAAAATGCAATAGTTTAATTTTAAACAATAAACTGGACCGGTCTGAAGGAGCTTTCCACCAAGCCTGATAGCATGAGTTTGTTTCCGAGGATCCATACAGTGGAAAGAGAGAACTGACTCCTATAAGTTGTCCTCTGTCTTCCACACGTATTACTGTGGTTGGCAGGCATGTGCATGTAAACATGTGGTGCGTGTACTCTCGCACACATGCACAAACACATTTTTGTTAAAAGAACAATTTCATATCATGTTAAAGAGGCTAATCAGCCTCAAAATTCCAGAACAATCTCAGAGCTACAGGATGGTAGCTGCATCTCTAGACTGCAGCTCCAACTTTATAAGAAGGGTGTCCTACTTTCTACCTCCCAGACTCAACAAAAGCAAATATCATTTTATAGGGGAGGATGCTTGGAAGTCTATACAACTGTGGACATGACTTACCTGTTTCAGTGGTAAAACCAAGCTCCAATTTATCTATACTAAACTATCTAGTCAGCTAGACAGCAAGCTCAACAACTTTCATTAGGCTGCAATCTAGTATAGTATTCATACTATTCCAAAGTTTTACAAATTTAGCCAAATGCCCAACCAACTAATTAAATAAAATAGCAAAAGAGGATTATTAAGACTTCTTAAGAAAAGGTAAACAACAACATTACCTGATCCAGACCCTGATGTTGTCATATCATAAATCAAATCTTTTAAGGTGGTGCCCTCTGAAATGAAGGGGCGGTCTAGGGATGGGTCCTCTTCGTTTGGCACGCGGTGGTGAATGACAGTGCGGTTGTGGCAGATGTAGACCATCAGCATAAGTGCAATGCACACAAAGCAGACTGGACCAGCAATGACAGCAGCCAGCTCCACAGGACCCAGGCCAGCCGGCTGCTTTTCTGAAAAAGGTCCTCAAGTGAAATAAACATCAAGAGAAACTAAACACTGGAGGTGGCATTCTCATTTCCCAAACGTCCACTACTGTCACTAAGTCACAGAGCTTCATGGCAGATCAAGGTCCTCTGTCTTCTCTCCCTGGCCCCCTTTCCAGACCATCAGCTCTACCCTTCCGGAGCATCCCAGCCCATCTCCTTACTCATCGCTGAGTTCACCAGCCAACCATCACCCCAGACCTCCTTCCCCACTGTCCACCTCAGGTAAACTAGAAAAGACACCAATTATTTGAAACAACTTCTAATAACTCATTTTTTATAAAACACTTTGGCTTTTTCTTCCTATTCTAAGTCTACTGCAGGCTTATAGCAGAGAAAAAAATATAGTTAATAAACTTTTTACAAATTACCAGCTTCCTTGCAGTACTTGAAAGGCTCATATTTTAGTATATACATTTCCACCAACCTTTGAAAGCCTAAAGATGTCCTTTGTTTACTTTTGGTTTTTATTCTATTTGCTTATTTATAAATTCTTAAATCTTTCCCTCTCTTATTGTGAGATAGGGTTTTTCACATAGTTCATCCAAGCTGGCCTCAAACTTGGGATTCTTCAGCCTCTGCCTTCTAGCACTGGGATTGTTTTTAAAATAATTTGTGTATGCACATTCTTTCTAGACTATTTTGCCATCTGCATTTTTAATTACATTTATTTTTTATAATCTTTAAATAAATTAACGTTTACTCATTTCAAAAACACATTAATATGTTTAAATGTGTCAACAATTTTAAAAAAGGAGGTCATAAATTTAAAAGAAGAATTGGGGAGAGCATATTAAAGGGTTTAGAAGGAGGAATGAGAAGGAGAAATAATATTATAATCTCAAATACAGTATTTAAAAATTATATTAATTATGGTTATTTTGGTACTTGCCAAATTTACTTGGTTTACTACTCCCAGCCACTTGTTTTCATTCTTGGCATCTTCATTTAGATTAATTTCTTATCATACAAAACTCTATTTCTAGCTATTTCTTTCAGGAAGAATCTTAAATCCTTATACAGTGCATACTTAACTACTTATCTGAAGACAGCTGTTACCTTTGTATAAACAATGTCTTTCTAAAAGGCTTATTGTAAGAATTTTGGGTGATAACCAATATATAATATTTTACTGCCCAATACTGGAATAAAGTGGAAATTTTGAACATTTGCCTCCTTTTTTGATAATCAGTGTTTAATATGCACTGAAACTTTTTTGCCATCTTAAAACTTATAATAAAAAAATTATATTGGGCCAGCAAGACAGCTTGTGGGGAAAGATGCCTGTTACTTTAGGAACCAAAGGAGAGAACCAACTTCTACAAAGTATACTCTGACATAGGTACACACACACACACACATACACACACACACACACACTGCAGGAATCACAGTTTTGGCCTGTGAGCAGTATTCATTCTTCCATTCAATCTGCTAGCATTAATATAGGTTTTCTTCCATTTAATATTCCTTCAACTACTAAAATAAGAATTAAGGTCTTGGAGTGGCAAATTTCCATTTAATTATTTTATGTGTATGGTGTTTTGCCTATGCGTATGTTTGTGCACCATATCTATGACTGGTGCCTGAGGTCAGAAGTGGGCAACAGATTCCATGAACTGGAGTCTCTGTTATGAGCCACCACATGGATGCTGGGAATTGAACCTGGGTCCTCTGAAAGAGCATCTTCTTATAACGTATTAAATACATGGTGCCACTAGACATCATACACAATTAAATTTACACTTGCAGATCATAAGCAAGGTAAAATATTACAAAAATGGTAACATTTAGACTGTTTGGTATACTTGATTTCTGCCCATTAAAAGGCTGCTGATTGGATTGCTTTAAGATGTAGGCACACCATACAAGGAAGGAGAAATTCACTCTGAGGACAGTCAAGGAAAACCCTAAAACATGTTGCCCTGTGAGATTCTAGAACTCACTATGAAGAGCCTACCCTTGCAGGCATAGCAGATCTTACTGAGAGTCTCCTGGCACTGCTTTTTCCAACACACACCCATGAGTCAGGCTCCTAGCTACTCATAAATCTACAATGGCGGACAACGCTCAACAAGTCGGGCTTGATGATTTCTGGAAGCACTTGCAGTTCTAAATTTGTAGGCAGTCTAGAAGCTTAGAACTTCAAAGAAGGGAGGGCAGGAAGGGTGTAATACAACAACTTACCTGTAGTCGGGAGCTCTATTTTATTGCAGTGGTCCTGGTTGCAGCAGTATGTGACTGCCCCTGCTTTTGACGATGGTGCACACACAAATGGCCTGTCTCGAGGAATTAGGTCGATCTCAGCTATACACATACTATTGTGTATAACTTTGTCTGTGGTCTCAGTCACTGAGACAAAGCAGAGACCATCCGTCTCACAGGTAAAATTATCCTTTGTACAGAGGTGGCAGAAACACTGTAATGCTGGAGAAAAAGAATAAGATTTTGTTAGAAAAAAAAAGAGTACCAAGGTTAAGTTTAAAGTTCAACATTAACATTACTACTATGTTTTATTTATTAGAATAATTTACACACTGTTCAAATAACATATTACTCACAGAATGTCCAAGAATTACACATATACAGGGGCCAAGGTGATTTAGTGAAATTTTGGCTTAGCCTCCCCCCAGGCCCCCACCCATCAAAATTTGCATCCTAGAAAAAATTCCACAAAAATCTCATCTAGCTAAGGCAATTATTTGCCCTCTTTACTTGAAACACAGTACGGTCACACTTGTTCCTAGTACTAAATTATACAACACACACACACACACACACACACACACACACACCCGTAGAGCAATATGTGAAAATAGTGCCACAAACTTATCACAGGCTGGAAAAAACATTTCAGTAGATTTGTGGTAATGAAGTAATAGAAATAGATTAATATCGAGCCACAGGTTTTCTATTCGTCCTGTACAACCCCCTAAGACATGTGTCTTCCAGCTGGTATAGAAAAGGTTATTCCAGCAACAATCTGTATACTCTGGCCACATGGAACCTAGCTAAATGCCCACTGTATCTATTAGACCTTGTGACTCAGCTCTAGGAAGGACCCCTTTATGGAAGTGTCTGCTGTCACAAACATCTTTTGTCATACACACTCATATCCTCTCATGGGGTTAAGTGCTTCCCCAAAGTATACACAGCTTACCAGTAATGCTGACTTTATTATTTCCTCCCCTAAGAGAATAGAAGAGACCCATAGCCATCCTGAAAATCCACATATATGGCTCTATGCCTATAGGCAGTATTCGAAACTTCTTGCTGAAAGAACCCACAACAGGTAATCCAATTGCTCACTGGCAAGGGAAAAGACCAATCAGGAGGAATGGCCAACAATGAAGAGACCAGGAAGGCTCATTATATATGGAAAAGGAGGAGTGAGGCAGACCACAGCTCAGAAGAAAAGCGATCTTCCTGAGTGGCTCATGCAAGGAAGTCTATTTAGCAGGCTTGAGTTAAACAACCCGGCATATTCACAAGAATAGCATATCTTCAGAACTGTCCTCGACTGGATGTGAGTGCTCAGCCTTTGGGATATACTCTGATAAGAATGTTTCTGTATGTGTAAAGCTTTGGGTCACACAGTTATCAATTTGACCAGATAGTTTGTACTAACAATGTGATTCTCAGAAAAGCTCTGTCTTTGTTGGAATGGAGGCAGCGAAGTTCTTCCTTAGCTCAGCTGTTCTGCAGACTATAACCCTATGGACTGTGATAGCTAATCTAGATCATCAGCTTGATCGGGTTGAGAACTACCTAGGAGATTTGTAAAGCACTTCTCTAAAGGCATTTCTGGGGAGGTTTTGGGTGGAGGAAGAGGGACCAACCCTGGAAGGGGGTTGACACAGACACAGTCAGACAGAAAGACCCATTTAAGATGCTCTGCCATGCTCTTCCCAACTCAATAACTGAAACCTCTAAAACTCTGAGTAGACTGAGTCCTTCCTTAGTAATCAGATTACTGGGTTTGTTTCATTTATTCCCATACGTCTGCATACCCTGAAGATGCATGAAAATCTGTCTACATAGTCTGTTGTTAGTGTCTCTCCTTACTTTAGAAAGGGCTGTGTTTAGCTGTTTTGCTTTATTCTGGACCTCTAGATAGTATCAGAAAAATACATTTGCTAAATGATTGCCCAAACAAGAGGTCACAAGCAGCAAGGAGAGAAATGCAGCCTATGAGTTACATACACATTTTCAGTCCAAAGGTAATCAATCTATCAACACGATAAACATTCCGGATCCTGAGTAACCATTACCCATCTCCACCACATTACAGAGCTTCCATTTCTGTTTCTACAGTTACATGAAAAGCTCATTCAGGTCAAGTGTCCTTGTGGCACACTTTACATACAGACAGCTTCACAATATGTATACAACAGAAACATACAAGCAACACTTAATCACAGGAGCACAGCTCATGTCAAGCTGGGAGAGTTGAAATAGCCAGGGCCGAGTCCATGCAAGCCTTACCAAATCCTTTTCTTCACAGGATATATGGCTGTGATATTCAACAACACTTTTTGTTCTAACTTCCAACAACTGGTTTGTAAAACCATTTAGTGAAGACTTTAATAAAAGTATAACGCAAGCCACAATTTCTAGTAAACAAAACATCTCTTTAAAACCAATATTGCTAGTAAGTGTGTTGGTTAGGTATGAGATCTCATTATCCTGAACTTCCCTCCCAACAAGCCCTGAGGTCACTAATACTATCTTGAATATTACTGATGAGAGCAGCCACTTGCATTTATTATCACTGTGGTTAGAACAGTGAAAAAGATATAAAAATAGAATCAGACCTAAGGTCATCTTATTTCTACAATAAAACAGAAATATCAATTGTCACACCAAACAATTATATTAATTTGCATTCTGTTACTTGTAGTTGTTTTTGATTATAATTATCAGATTTAATTTATAATTATAAATAAATCCAAAACATTGAGCTTTGTGTTTTCAAGTTCCATGTTTACAATTTAAGAAACAGTGTGAAAAATATGTTTTGCACTTTTCATTTCGAAGAGGTCTACATATATAAAAAAAAATTTTTAAAGCCAATGCTGAAGGGCTTCTCTTTATTATTAGTCTTTCAACAAGAAAGATTACCAGAAAATATAAACATCACATAACACAATGCTTATCCAGGCAAGGTTTTATCTCTTGAGGGAATTTTAAAATTCAATTTTTCCAGTCTAAATCAGATGACTAATACAGGATTGCTATTTTTTGATGCACTCACTGGTGTTTTGTGTGTCAACTTAACACAAGCTAACGTCGTCACAGAGAAAGGAGCCTCAGTTGAGGAAATGCCTCCATGAGATCCATCTGTAAGGCATTTTCTCAGTTAGTGAGTGCCCACCTAGTCCACTGTGGGTGGTGCCATCCGTGGGCTGGTAGTCCTCATTTCTGTAAGAAAAAGCCAGGGAAAGCAAGCCAGTAAGCAGCACTCCTCCAAGTTCTAGCCCTGCTTGAGTTCTTGTTCTAACTTCCTCCCATGATGGACTGTGATCTGGAAATATAAGCCAAATAAACCCTTTCCTCCCCAATTTTCATTTGGGCCAAAATGTTTTGTCTCAGTAATAGAAACCCTGACTGAGACAAATGACATAGTAAAATAGTTTATGTAAATTAAAACAGAAACAGATTCTCATGGAATATATCTATTTTTTTTAAAGATTTATTTATTGTATGTATGTGAATACACTGTAGCTATCTTCAGACACACCAGAAGAGGGCATCAGATCCCATTACAGATGGTTGTGAGCCACCATGTGGTTGCTGGGAATTGAACTCAGGACCTCTGGAAGAGCAGTGAGTGCTCTAACCACTGAGCCATCTCTCCAGTCCCCCATGGAATATATCTTAATTCTTATTTCTTACAAGTTGAAGTCTGTAAGCTAAGTGTGATAGTGAACACTTTTAATTCTAGTGCTTAGAATGCAGAGGCAAGAGGATCCAAAATTCTAAAACAGCCTGAGTTACATACATAGTAAGATTGTGTCTTCAAAAAAAAAAAAACAAAAAAACAAAAACAAAAAAAAAAATAGAAAAGAAAAGAAAGGAAAAAAAAGGCAAGGGTTTAGGGATGTAGTCAGTGGAATGCAGTTGCCTAGCATGTGCTAGACCTTGGGCTCAAAACTCAGCACTTTACCTCCCCCTAAAATTATAGCTGACTTTATTAGATAGTTCCAGGTAGTCTCATTCCCCTTTTTAACTTTTTCCTTCATGTGTATGTTTCAGTGGCAGTGTGTACATGCCATATGCTTATAAGTTCCTGGGGAGGCAGAAGGGAGGGTTCTAGGTTGTTGTGCACACCTGATATGGGTCTCAGGAACAGAACTCAGTCCTCTCAAGGAACAGCAGGCGTTCTTAACCCATGAGCCATCTCTCCAGCCTCCACGTCTCCTCTTTCATTAAAGTAGGGCTTTGGGCTGGCAATTCCCCAAATTGTCCTTTGACCTCTACTCACACACAGTGATACACATGTACTTATACACCCCCACAACACACAAATTTTTTTTTTAAGTAAACGTAGAGGTTGGCAAAATGCTTAGTGGCTTTCTGCCACTTCCCAACAAGCTTGGGGGCCTGAGTTTGGTCACCAGAACCAACATGGTAGAAAGACAAAACTGACTTAAGTTGTCCTCTGATTTACACACATGTGCAGTGATACATGTTCTCTTATAAGTACCATGTCCCAAATAAAAATGTAATTAAAATATTTTTAATTAGACTAGCTCTTAGTTTCAACTTTTAAATATTTTAAGTTAGCATACAAAGTAATGGATGTTATTATTACATTTTCACATGTATGTATTTCATATATGTATTTACATATATTGCAATTCACCCCATGGCCTCTCCTCATCACCCTTTCCTTTACAAATAGTCTTTTTATGTTTTATGTATTCCCTTACATTCTCAAGTAAGATCCTTCACATCCTGACAGTCCCTGTTCCGGATCTATCACACACGCAGTTAAATCCAGGTCTCACACGAGAGAAATCAGCATCTGTGATTCTGTGTCTGCGAGTTATAGTTCTATCCATTTTCCTAAATGGATACTGCTGAACAAGATCCCACTATGGGATATGGATGAGAGAGAGAGAGAGAGAGAGAGAGAGAGAGAGAGAGAGAGGGAGGGAGGGAGGGAGGGAGGGAGGGAGGGAGAGAGGGAGGGAGGGAGAGAGAGAAAGACTAAATAGTTTTGTGCATTTGGACATCTAAGTGGGTTACATCTCAGGCTGTTTTGAAAATTGCAGCTATAATCATGAATGTTCAAGTATGTAAATGCATTTTTAAAAGTGGCAGTTTTTCTTTATCCCTGACTAGCTCCCAAATGAATGAGACATTGTAAGAGTGATTTAATTAGCTTTACAGCACAATAACCTGTCTGTCACTGATCTATTCTAATCCTCTAAACTAATCTGGTTACCTCCCAGCCAGAATCTCTGAGATATTTGCATTTTAGTATTGGTCTGGTTCTGGATTTAGGACGTTTTTCCACAGTGTCTCTCCAGATTCTTCGTAGTAGCAAGTCCCATCTTCCCCCCCCCCTATCTTACCCCACCTCTACTCCTTCCCCTGGCTTGTAGAAATCCAGCCCTACTGTCTCTTCTGTACAGCCATTGGCTGATTTTATTGACAAGTCAGAGAATAGATAACAATGTTTATAAAATTTGAAATAGGAGATACTTAGAATAAGCATTACAATGCCATGTCCAGATTGCTGCAGATATGGTGGCAAAGAAACCAGCATTTGAATAATACAAGAATAATTTTACACAGTACACAATAACATTATGCCCACACAAGTATCTGTTATCCTGGCTAGTTTTATGTCAATTTTATGTTGACACAAGCTGGAGTCATCAGAGAAGAGAGCCTCAACTGAGAAAATGCCTCCGTAAGGCACTGATTCCCAGAACAATTGATATGGAAGGCACTCCTACACTGGCGATTCTAGCTTCTATAAGCAAGCAGGCAGAGCAAGCCACCTGGAGCAAGCCAGTGAGCAGCACCCCTCCATGGCCTCTGAATCAGCTCCTGACTCCAGCTTCCTGACCTATTCTGAATTCCTGACTTGAATGGTGAACATCGATGCCTGTGAGAGATCTATAAAAGTCTGTGAAGGACTACCTATACTAGGCTAAAGAGGTGGGAATACCCAGCCTAAGTGTAAATAGCACATGGGGTCCCAAACTGCAACTGAACACAGGCATTCATCACTCTTAACTTCCTGACTAGAACAACTTGGCCAACTGCCTCAAACTCCTAGGGTGCCATAACTTCACTGACATGATAAACTACACCCGCAAGTTGGGGGCCAAATTAAACCCTTTCCCCCTTGTTTCTGTCCAGGTAGTTTACTACAGCAAGAGAAATGTACCTAATACAATCTGTATTTTGAAATGTTTTGCTGATTTTCCTCTAACAGTTTCAGGAGTTACAATCTGAACTGATTTTATAGGTGTCATTTGTCAAAAAGCATTTTCATATTTGTAAACCAATGTTACTTTGTGTATTTACGTCTGTGTCCTTATTCCACTCCAGAGTCTCATCCCATGACCCCGTGTCAACACTATACAGCTTGCTATTATGGCCATGTAGTATTTTACATCAGACTCTGAGTTTCCAGCACTACTCTTTACTACTTTTGCTATTTGAGAGTCTCTGTACTTCTATATGAAAAATTTAAGAGGTTTGTTTCTTTCTTTTGTATCTTTATTTTTGTTGTTTTGTATTCATTTATTTTTTGCATTTATTTTTGTATTTTCATTTTTATTGAATATTCTGTGTATTTACATTTCAAAGGCTATTCCCTTTACCCTGACTGCCATTCCCCCCTCCTCTCCCCTTGCTTCCACAAAGGATTTTTTTTATAGCTGTAGAAAATAAAATGCTACCACTTGATGGAGATTGTTCTGAATTTGTACTTCGCTTTTGGTAAAATTGTCATTTTTACAATATTAATCCTGTTAATCAGTTGGCGTGGGATGTATTTCTCCTTTTGTTTATTCTGGACCTTTTATCTCACTAGTTAGGTTTATTCTTCCGAAAGGAACTTCCCCCCGGGATTTCTTTCTCAGCATGTTTGTTATGGATATGTAGAAAAGACAGTTGCTTTAGTATGTTAATTCTGCATCCTGCTGCTTAGTTAAGTGTTTATCCAGTCTTATGTTACTTGGTGGAGCCCAAAGGGTATTTTAAAATAAAAGATTGTATGGTATGAAAATAAGTTAGTTCTACCTCTTTTCCTACTTATTTCCCTTCTCTTCTGCATTGTTGCTCTAGCTAAGACTTCAAGAACTATACTGAAAAGACCAGAGACAAGACACTCTTGTCTTGATTCTGATTTTAGAGTATGTGCCTATAGATTTATTATATAGCCTTTGTTATATTCTGGTATGCTCTTATTTATAGTTTCTTCAAAGCTATTATCATGAAATGATACTGAATTCTACAGAAGACCTTTTCTGTATCTATTGAGAAGATCATATGAATTCTGTCCTTATATCTATGTATTATATTTACTGATTTTCATAGGTTAAACTAATATTGCATTCCTGGGGGAAAAGTCAACGTATTCCTGGTATATGATCTTAATGTATTCTTAATTTGGGTCTGTAAGAATTTATCCAAGTTTTTTTTTCATATATCAATCAGAGAAATCAATCTATAACTTTCTTTTATTGGTTATATCCTTGTACAGTGTTAGCATCAGAGTGATGTTGGCTTCATAAAATGTGTGTGGTGAGGTTCCTTCCATTTCTATCTTATAGAAAAGTCTGAGAGGTATTGGTATCTTGGGCTTCTTCGATCCTATTGCCTATTATGGGTCTCTTAAGTTGTTGATATCCTTTTAACTTTGCAGGCCCTATGTGAGTGAACATATATCCATTTCTTCTAGATTTTTAGAGCATACATTTTTTCATAAGTATCTCCTAGTATGCCTCTGAATTTCACTGGATAATACTCCCTTTTACATCTCTAATTTTATTAATTTGAATCACTTCTTTTATTTGGTTTGGATACAAGTTTGTCCATTTTATTTTTATTTAAAATAAAACAGTTCTTTGGGAGGTAGAAATGGCTGGAATGTAAATAAATAAAATAATTAATAAAAAAACTCAGCTCTTCAACTTACTATATGCAGTGCTCCTTTAATGCCCATTTCATTCATTTTGGCTGTGATATTTATTATTTCTTGCAGTCTACTACTCTAGGTTGAACTGTTCTACTGAGACCTTGAGGTACATCATGAAACAGAAAAGATAAGAAGAAAAGCTTTACAAGATATGCAAGTCAGAATTTGGAGAAGGTATATAATGTGCTGTACCAGTAAAGATGTGAAGGGTATACTGATGGGTTTTCCTCAGTGGCAAAATTTCATCTTTAGTTGTTGAATCCCAAATACTCAAATTCAATAATGGTTCAAGACTAACCACAATGGTGTAGCAACAAAATCAACATAACTCTATTTCCAACCTAGCTCATCTTAGTAACATCAAGTCAGACACTGTAGGCTAACACATATTAAATTAATTACATAAACATACAGATACATGTGAATAAAAACATGTTAGGAACAACTCCATTTATCAAAACAACAAAATATATTCTCCAAATGATGTGCTTAAATTTACATTGAAGAATCCTAGATTGATACAACTTTATAAAACTCATTAAGATTCAGTTCTGTCATTTATGAAGATATCAAGTTAAGAGACCCATGATTAACAGCAATTACTCTACTTAGGTTATAAAGATGAATACGAGTCACCTTTGGATAAACATCATGAACACAAATGACTTCAGATTTACAGTACCCATGTAAAAGCCCGGCATGGTGGCACATGCCTGCAGTCCTAACACTTGAGAAGGAGGAGAAGCATGAAATTTTCTGGGATTTGCAGGCCAGTCAGTGTTGCCAAATTGGTGCACTTCAAGTTCAATGAGAAACTCTGTCTCAGAAAGAAGGTAAAAGATAATTGAGGATACCCAATATTGACATATTGACCTCTGGCTTGTAAACACACACACACACACACACACACACACACACACACAATTGTGTCTCAACTGGACAGCTTCACAGTTAGATCCTTAGCCTGAAATTTTGTTATTGAATGATAAAAAACCAAACTTAATGTGTAGTGTCTTCCTACTATACTGTCCAACTTGGTTTCTATTCCCCAATCTCTGGGATTATGCAAAGGTTTAATTCTGAGAAATGTGCTTCCTTGAACTTTCAACATTCTGAAATCTAAACTTCACAATCAAAGCTACAAAAATAATAACGGAGGAGGGAACAGGACGCACACCATTATAGTCCAACCTCTGAGATAGAAAAAATAAGATAGAATGGCTATTTCAACTAAATGGGTCCAGCAAAATGTCTGTGTTACTGACAATGTCATAAATGACAGCTCAGGCTGCACTCAGACTGATTAGACTGATGACTAAGATATAAACAAACCAAAGTCCCCAGGAGAGCTCCTAGGCTCTTCTGGCCTGCAAATCTCACTACTACTCTTAAATTCAGGCTGTTCCAGCAGCCCCCAACAGAGATAGCCATAGAAGTTTCTAATTTCCCAAATAAGCCTTTCTTTCTACCCATAGAGCAGTGGTCCAGTTCACTATTTCCACTGTACACTTGCTTATAGGGATGACCACAGATGCTACTGTTCATTAATTCATCAATTTTGATGGTTATTAAGAAAGGTCTGTACATAGACTCACTTCAATTTCACACTAAAAGAAAAATACTATGTTCACACATACACAAAAATACTAACTGATATCAGATATATAATTACTTCCAGTAAGGTTTTCAAATATTCCAGTGTAAGTCAGAGTTTTCAGACCTTGATGTGGAGTGAAAGATTATCAGATACCAAACTTCTAGCATGTCAAATGAAGTGACTCAAATAAAAAGAGAGCAGTCCCCTTGGGCATCTTTCTTTACAATGTGAAGGTGATAGATCCTATCCATACCTGACAAATCCTTTGAAGCACCAAAGTCAGCCCCTTCTTTCCACTTTCTCTACTTCAATTCTTCTACTTTCCCCTCACCATTCCCTTCCCAACACCATCTCCCCTCTTGAAGCAAACCTTTCCCCTCCTTTTCTCCTCCCCTTTCATCTACTCTGAGTACAGCATCCCAGGAAGATTCTCTTCCTCCTTTCAATATCCTGCTATTAGTACAGATGAAACTACAGAGCTGACCAATTACAGATGGTTGTGAGCCACCATGTGGTTGCTGGGAATTGAACACAGGACCTCTGAAAGACCAGCCAGTGTTCTTAACTGCTGAGTCATTTCTCCAGCCCCTTCTGGGCTATTCTTTAAGGCCCTAAATCTTCTTCAAATCAACCCCCTTAGGGTCACCCTGCAGCAAGAATGGCAATGGGAGCTTGGTAAAAAAAAGCAGTCATATAATGTGAAATAAAAATCTCTGGACTACAAAATATGTTACCTCCAAATGTAGGGCTTTAGAATAAAAATCTAGCTTTATATTCTATAAAAATCCCATTTACTTCTACCACTTTAAAATAACCTAAACATTATAATTTTAAGCCACATCTCATTACAAAATTCTCAGTCATTTGTTTTTCCATAAGACTTATCTTCCCCAAGGCTCCATGAAATTAGCTAACACAGTATTAAACTAGTAACAAAGAAGCACTAAGAACAGGTTGTCCAATTACAGGAGGCACTAGAAGGGGGTAATAGAAAGGTCTTCCTTTAAGCACACACACAGCCTTTAAACAGTTACCTTTTAATCCATTCGTGTCGTCTGTAGAATCTAGTCTAAAAAGATGAAAACAAAATGTACACAGACACATGTCCATCCACACTGTGCCTGAGGAACCTGTGTGAGTGACAGTGTGAGAGCCTTAAGTATGACACAGTCAGGCACAGAAGACTGACTTCACCAGCATGTTTAAGGACAGAAAACACTCATGTTAAAATAATCATGTTATTAACTGCAGGAGGAGAACAGGAAGTAACGCTCCATGTGGCATAATTACAGCTCTGCCAAGTTCTTATTAGTTTTGTTCTACACTGCAGAGTCTGGGTTAGCATAAAGCAGGCTGGTGTGCCCAGCATTGCTTCCAGCCTAAGAAGAAACAGGAAACTTCTGTTTCTGATGGTGAGTGATGAAAAAATATCTGAATTTCTTATTTTCTCTGAAACACTTTCACTTGGCAGATTTCAATTTGATTAGTTGGCATTATAAGAACATAAGTGTTGAGCATACAGAAATCAGAAACAAAGACTTACACTGAATCCTAACTCTACCAGACAGCCATAAAGTATTCTAAAAGAGTCACTAATTTATTTTGAGCCTAAATTTTTTGACTTATCTTCTGTAACAGTACTAATTACAGAAGATCTGAGAGTTAAATGTAGGGTTGGATGTTAAATATCAGCACAGTGCTCAAAGCACTTAATAATCCAAATGTGTTAAGCAATCATTCAAAAATATTCTTTAGAGCACCTACTTCATGCTGATACCCATTTTAGAAGTTACACAAATAATCAGCTAATCTTTAGACAGTTCTAAGAGGCAATACTGACACAGGACACAATCTAAACTGTAGGCACAAAAGCAGTGGACATTCTGAAGAGCTATTATCTTGCCATTTGTGGAATTCTTTAGTAACATCTGAACAGAAGAACTTTACTGTGGAAGCACAGAGGCATCTACAGGAAACATAGCTTTGCTTACAGCCCAAATTCACAACAGGTTCTAAGAGTACCTTTATATAATACACCCCCAACTAGTGAGTCTGTACCAGAGTTTGTTAGCATTAAAATGTTTACTCTGATTCTAGTTCATTATTTTACAGGAAAGTCCTAAGTGCTACACCAACAAATTCACATTTATTTTAGAAAAAAAAAGAACAAAGAGAATGAGAAAACTACTGTTTTCTCTGACTGAACACTGATGCATAAGATGAAGAGCTCCATGTTTTCTCTCTGGAAAACAAGAACAGCTATAGGGACACCATGCCTTGGCTGTATGGGGAAATAAGAGACCACCCTGGACTAAGGGCTAACTGGAGTAGAAGACGGAAGTAGTAACCACCCTGCAGAGCTGTCTTTGACTTAAGGTACAGGAAATAACACCTGAGCCAGCAAACAGCTAAGGACCTATGGGACCTGTTGCTGAAGAAACGAGCTAATAGTGTCATGTGGTTAGTAGCTTTTCCCCTAGAAAACAAGGGCATGTGTAACCCATGCAGAGAGAAAGCAGAACACAGAGGATGTGGAGGATAAGACTCTTGCCTTCAAGTTTACCACATGGAGAACAAAACACACTACTGCTGAATGTCATGCAAAGTGTGGAGAGTATAGAAAAGGAAAAGCTCTCTGAGAAAAGATTCCCACACTAAATATGAAGAAAGTTAAAGAAAAGAAAAACCTCCTGAGAGAGATGACAGTAGAAGAAAAAGACAATTGAGACAATACACACACACACACACACACACACACACACACGCAAAACAGGTAAAACCACAATCATTTTTAAAAAGCTACTAGCAATTTGTATAACAAAAGAAAAAAAGAAACTTGGAAGGGTTAAGGATATACCTTAGTGAGTAAAGCCTAGCATAAAAGCTCAGGGTTCTTCTGTTCCTAGCATTATATACAGGAGCATGGCAGCTCACTATATATCTCAATAAGAAAGGTAAAACAAGAAACTTCTAAAAACCAGGAGGGGGGTGGCAGATCTGGATACAGAAAGATAAATTTAATTGATTTGGAATACACCAACTTCCCTGTACCTCACATAGGCAGCACAGTAGGGCTGGCCCTAGTCAAGGGTTCACAGGTAAGCCAGCCCCCAAGGGTGAGAGCTCAGAAGAGTTGGCCCCATCACTAATCTGTCAGTCCTGAGGTTGCATGGGGCAGAGATGATGCCCTCCCCTCTTCTTCCCTCCCCATCTAAGGCAATCAGGAGAACTGGCCCTGAGGTCATGAGAGCAGGTGAACTAGCCTTGTCCCTCACTGGCCACAGCACTGAGTGGGCCCTGCACCTTGTCTGAGCATCACAGTAGAGCTGGCCCTGGTGGAGAGGGCACAGGTGAGCTGCCCCAGAGGATGAGAGTCCAGTTCACAGGCTGCAGCTCTTGAGAGAATGGGCCCCACAGCTTGACTGGGTAGCACAGTGGCACTAGCTCTGGAAGTTTGGGTGGGGGTGAGTTGGCCCCAAGGACATGAAAGAGAACTGACCCTGCTTCGTACTGATCCAAAGCTACAGGATCACCATGACACAGAACAATAAGATAATGGGGAGGAGACCCAATGAGGATCCAATATTGATGGTATTACAGAAGCCAGAGATATCAAACCAGGCCAATGGCACATTACACTGGACACCTGCAAGTGAAGATATGTGGACAGAGGGGTATACCATGGGGCACACTGTGACATATTACAGCTCTCATGGAGAGATGTTTTCTATGCCTTGTTTTTTTGTTGTTGGTGGTGGTGGTGGTAGTGGTGGTGCTGTATGTGTATGTGTGTGTGTGTGTGTACGGGAGCAAGACTGGAGTACACGCTCTTACAAAGAATCAATAAAAAGTTTAAAATGCACCACCCTTAGGAAGAACTTAAGTTAAAATATATTGGGGACTGAAAGATTGCTCAGTGGTTAAGAGCACTGATTACTCTTCCAGAGGACCCAGGTTCAATTCCCAGCACTCACTCACAGGCAGCTTAGAACTATCTGTAACTCCAAGATCTTCTAACAGTTTCATACAAACAGGCAAAACACCAATGCACATAAAATAAAAACAAATTAATTTTATATGTATCTACCCCATTCTTTCTATCCTTTTTCTATTCACTTAATCTCTTTTTAAATTTACCGAGTATGTAATTTAATGCTTAACAAAAACAATTTAGTATTTATTATTCAAATCTTTTTTTTTACCTGCAACTTCTATTTTCTTTGCGTTTACCAAAATGTTCTATCTTCAGCTTGATCTTCAAACTTCTTGCCTTCTAATTTTTCTTTAGGCATTATTTTATCAGAACTACTAGTTTTGATATGGAGGGTACACATTTATTTCTAGATTTCTATAACTAAATTTCCCTTAACCAAAGGATTATTGAAAAATTATAAAATTTCTAAGTAAACACATTTATTTGGCTTTTATTTATTGATTTTTGATTATTGTTACTTTCTAATCGGAGTATTCTTTGTAGACTTCTGAATGGTAAACTTCCTGGAAAATCCAGAAGTATTTTGAAAGAATGCTATCTATGACTACAAAATTGAAATTCACTAACTCTTTATTCCGTAATTTGAATCCTGCTTTTCTTAATCTACAGTTGTTTTATGTGTCTTATATTTTAACAGCTTTAGTCATAGATACATATCTTACTAGCTATATAAAGATCAATAATGCATCTTAGGGAATGGTATCTCATAACACCTTACCTAAGGCTATGCAGCTTGACTATTGCTTTGTCTGGCATTAATCTTATTTTAGCTACCTTTTCTTGCTACCAGATTTGCCTTTTATTTATTATATTTTGATGGCATTTTAATGATTTCTTGGGGTGAAAGAAGCAAGTAGATTTGCAGTATTCTTTGTGCATTAATACAATTTAAGAAATGTTTCAAAAAGAAAATAACCTTTCAGATTTTAAATTAAAATTAAAAATTCAGTAAGTGACAATACACAGTAGTTACACAAGCCTGTATGTTGTTGCCCTCTCTCACCTGAAATGTTCATCTCCCTCAACAAAGTGTAAAAGCAAGCAGCTACAGTTCCTCCTACAAGAACATAACAAACTAAGCCATGTATCTTAGGGTTTTACTACTATAAACAGACACCATGACTAAGACAACTCTTACAAGGACAATAACAACATTTAATTGGGGCTGGCTTGCAGGTTCTGTACTCTTTTAACCATTGAACCATGGACTCTATTAGAGTAAGGAAGCAACCACCTCATGGTAACTGAACTCCTTTGGGGAACACACTTGCCCCTTAAGCCTAAACTATACACATATACTTATTCTTGGATTAGAGTTAAGTTTTCAGATCCAGAAACCTAGATGTCAAAAAACCTTGGCAGTAGAAATATGACAGAAGCTTCCAATGCTGCTAACAGGATGTTACTGAAGAAAAGCTGCAGTAGTGGGAGAAACATAAAGACCTGCTAGGGTCAGAAGAGTGAAGGCCTTGGTACCACTTGGATAAGTAAAGCTGTAAGACAGAAGATTCTTCTTACAGAACTGTGATGGTTATATACAAGTCAACAATTACTAAGCTCTAGTTATGCTTTAGGATACGAAGATCACAGGTGATTACACCCATCTGTTCTGTGAGACTTGTTTTCCTAGTCCAGGAACTCCAAGCTAAATTAGAGGAAAGCATCCAGCTGCTTAGATAGACATTTTCCTCAGGGCACTCTATTTGCAATGCACCCTTAATTCTGACATTTCTGCCTGATGCCTACTCCCTACTCAACAACCTCTTTTCTTCTTTACATTTCCCATCATAAAATAAAAGCAAACTGGACTTGACTCTATTCCAGCACTAAAGAGGCTTAGTCAGGTAGATCTCTGTGAGTTCAAGGCCAGAGTGGTCTATCTAACGAGTTCCAAACTGACTGGGGCTCCATAGTAAGACCCTGTATCAAAAAAAGTGACGTGATAGATGAGCTCTAATTAAACCATTTAATTGACCTTTTTGTTTAATAAAAAGATAGCATGGAACCCACAATGGTGATCACTGAGTGTGAGAACACAATAAATGATACAGATAAGAAAGACCACAAAATAGAACAAAGAAAGCAAAAGAAGAGAGGCAGGGGCTGTATTTCTTCATAAGAAAGCAATCTATAAGCCGGGCCTGGTGGCTTATAGGTTCCAGATCCTTGAAAGGTTGAAATAGTAGGACCACAAGGTCAAAGCCAGGTTGGGCAACTGAATAAATCCATTTTTACTAAAGTTAAGAAAACAAACAACAACAAAAATTAAAAATAGCAGTTTTTAAAAGGGCTAAGAGTAGATGGATCTTAGCTGGGGAAGATGAAAACACAGTGGTAGAACACTTGCCTATCATGAGCAAGGCCCTAGGTTCAATTCACAGTACAGAAAGAAGAAAGAAGTCCATCACACTAGGTTTTGTCTTTAGTCATTTGTCAGAATGTGTTTTCTGAACCTGTGTGAAGCTTTCAATCAAAGTATCTTTCCTCACTGAGGAACAAATAAATATGCCCCTGGTTTGCACTTTTTTTTCCAAATAAAAAATTAGATAAAATAACCAATACTACTTTAACTTGTTTATTTTGGTAAAAATGATTACATATAATTACTGTTGAAGGAATTCTACAATAGAACATCTTGATGTTTTATTTAAATCTGTTGCACACTGAATAACAAAATTAAAATGTCAGTTTCTCAATTGGAGAATACTCAAATCAACAGCCATGTGCTAAACAAAAAGACTCAATTAGAGCACATTACAGTTCAATTTGAAAATGAATAAATCAAGCAAAAACTACACACACACACACAAACACAAAAAGCCACAGTTGCTATTCTTTTGTCTCTATATTCTGAGTAGGCCCAGCTACATCCTCCATGTTCCATGCTCTCAAATATGTCTATTAGTCCTAGCTTCTAGTAGAAAGGCTTCCCATTTTCGCTTTTGTCACAAGATCAATTTGAATTTCAATACATATTTAAGGATCTTATATTGTAGAAATGTAACAGGATGCCTGTACAAGGTGTCCTAGAACTATAAATACACCATTATGTAACCAGTGAGGTCCACACCTAAGAGATCTATTTAGAACCACTATCCTGAAGCAAGTAATCAAAAATAAGATAAGCATTAGGTTTGTCCTGTTGGTAAAATCAAAGAAATTCTGACAAGAATTTAAAGTAGCCAATAACTATAATCAATTAACCACTCAATCAATAAATAATAGATAAATAATAAACAGATACATACACAAATTTTAAAGAGAACACTATCCTTGTAAATTGTGAAGAGTAAAAACACAATCATTTATTTCTCAGGGTACTGACATAAAGACAGATTCTGCTAAGAAACAGGAAGATTTTAGAACGCATCCAATAGAGAAGACTCCTGAAGCTAATGTGCACTACTAAGGGTTACTATAAACTGGTAAAACAGAAAGACATACTCTGGGTACACGTCACCTCTTCTAATGTAATCATTTCAAACAGGAAACCCAAAGCAAAGTCACTTTCAGCATCTGGCTTAGTTGGACTTGCTAGAAGAAAAACATGTCTGGTTCTGTTCATCTTTGGTGACCATTCTTTGATGATGTCTGCCAGATGGATACTGGCCAATTTAAGAACATTAGGAAAATGTCTTTATAAGCAAGCCCAAATAGTTTCATGTTGTTCTCTGGCCATTATTCACTAGCATCTAGCAAAGCTTAATTCAAATGTTCCAGCTTTACATCAGCTGTCCCACTGTTATTAGGCATTCATATGTCCACACTGGGTTCAGACCCTTAAATAGGGAAAGATGGTGTCAGTAGGTTCTAAACTGAACCCCAGGAATGTGTTGAAGACTGAGCCTCAGAACAAGACATCAGAAATGCCAAGTCCAGCAATAGCTTTGAGTACTATAATCTTGCTGCTTGGGGTAGAGTGGGATAGAGGAGGGTTGTCTATAAATTCTTAATTCCTTTCCTCTGGTGGTAGCTATCAGGTGAGCCAAGCTGGGTGTGTATCTTAGGACATCCAGGAGCTATGGCGGAAGAAGCAGTCCGCCGTGATGCGCTTTCTTCTGAGGGTCTTTCTTCCCAGCTCTTCGCGCTGCATGGGGCTCCCCGCCCCATCAGGCCTGAAAAATCTCGAAGGCTGGGGTACAAGACTAAGCAAGGTTATGTCATTTACAAGATTCGTGTCTGACGTGGTGGTTGAAAATGCCCGGTTCCTAACTTAAGGCAAGCCTGTCCACTGTGATGTTAACTAGCTGAAGCCTTTATTCAGTCTTTGCTGAGGAGAGAGTTGGGCGCCATTGTGGGGCTTTGAGAGTCCTGAATTCCTACCGGGTTGGTTAGGATTCCACATATAAATGTTTCGAGGTCATCCTCATTGATCCATTATAGAGCTATCAGAAGAAATCCTGACACTCAGTGGATCACCAAACCAGTCCACAAGCACAGAGAGATGCGTGGGCTGACAGCTACTGACCGCAGGAGCCGTGGCCTTGGAAAGGGTCACACGTCCACCACACTGTTGGCGGATCTTGCTGTGTAGCCTGGAGAAGGCGCTACACTCTCCAGCTCCACCGTTACTGCTAATGTACATAATATTTGTGAAATTCATATCTAGCAAACAATTTAGGACAGTAAAAAATAAGTCAATGAGAGCTTCAGCTTCTGCCTTTTGTTGCTAGAAAATTAAGCTAACTACATACTACAGGCAAAGGCTTCCTCTCCATAGTATAGATAACTGTCCTGTGTTTGTTTCCTCCTTATTTTTTCTAGCCATTCGGGTCTCATTTTATTTCAAGCTAAATCCCCTTTTGAAGGATAGCCAAAGTACAAGACAATTAATTAAGCCAACTATTCTCATACAGTAAGTTACAAGAAGATAGTCCTCAAAAGAGATTTTATCTTTGTAAAAAGGTGTGTGTGTGTGTGTGTGTGTGTGTGTGTGTGTGTGTGTGTGTGTGTGTGTGTAGGCAGGTGCCTTTAGAGGCTAGAAGAGGGAATAAGATCCCCTGAAACTAGTTTACAGGTGGTAGTGAGCCACTTGATGTTGGTGCTAGGAACCAAACTCTTGGTCCTCTGAAAACAGAGCAAGCACTTTTAGCTGCTGAGCTGTATTTCAAGCCTCATAAAGACAATGCTTATCTTCAACTATAATCCTAGTGGGGTTTAGCTGGTATATTAGCTTAAAACAGTAAGCAAGAACGTTTGGGTTACACCTAAATATATAGAATTTTCTAGGAGAAACAGCATAATCAACCCCAACCTTCCACATAATGCAAGGAATTTATTCTGTAGCTTTTCAGCCCTGCCTGCAGATTCTGCCTGCATTCTCTGCAGTGATAGGGATATGTGACAGCTACTACAAGGAAAGTTCTTTAGTGTTTTGTGCTGAAATTTGCTTCAGTGTATCAAACAACTCTGTTTCTTCAATTACTTAAATATATAATAATTCCCATTTACTGAACACCTACTATGGCAGGCTCATGTGAGGCTCATTATATACACTGCTATGTCACTATCTTTACAATGGCCATGGGAGTCAACATTTAACCTTTGAGAAACGTTTCCCAATAAAACACACCCATTAAAAGATAATTATTGATAAGTATACCAGGTTTTGTTTATCTATCCTTAGAAACAAAAATAGTACTAATCAGAAGTGGAAGGAAAACACACTTCAGTTAGAGAAATTCAAATAGAAAATGAAACAGTTCAGAGATACACAGCTCTGGGGTTGGACTTATGAAGCAGTTGAGTAGCAGGAAAACAAACAGCAAAATCATTTAACAGGAACTCCAAGAAAGATTTCTATAGTATCAGTGACCTGAGACCAGTTAAGCTCCAAACAGGGAGCTCCCTGTCTTCTATCTCAGCCAGGAACCGAAGCAAATTTTTAAATAAACTAGAGGTTTTTATTTAGTTCAGTATAACCAAAAGATCACATTCTGAATACACATATCTTTTGTGTTAGTCAAGTGGGAAATATTCAAAGTAGGGTCCAACACAGGAGTGAGGAACATTGAACTGAGCAGGATCCAGATCTAAGCTAGGACTTCAGGATTACAACACCTCTTAAGGAGGCTTTTCAGACTACCCGAAGCCAAAGAAGAGAGCAGGAGGAAAGGAAAATAGTGGGAAGGCATTTTTCTTCACTCCCCACTCAACAACTAACTGCTCTTGGCTAACTTTACCTAATTTAACCTGCTCAAGTCAGAGTTCGTCTCTCTTCTATCTTCCTCTTTCCAGATTCCTTACAGAAGGCATTTTCAGGGGGCCTAGGCCTCGGTCGTTGTTTGTTTGTTTGTTTTCATGGAGTCCTTCTTGATTTCTACACTCTACATTTTACTAAGACCTTCTGCCACTTAATTATTTACCATGCACTTTCTATGCACTATCCAACAAAAAAATACCACTTTCAAGTTTCCTCCTAGTAGGAAAGAGGAGAAAAAAATAGAAAAAAATATATAGTATTTATGTAAGTAAATAAAGTATGTGGGAAGGAAGTATTACAGAAAAAAGTAAAAGATATAATGATTTGTACAACAGGTCAGAACAAGCTTCAGTGAGAAAAAGGGACATCAGAGTGACTTCTGATAGGTGAGGGAGGAGGCCACTCAGGAAGCAGAGAAAGAATGATTCTGATCAGGCTGAAATGTCACAGAGGCCCTCTTCCACTCCACTTCCAATATCATCAAACCAATTCCAAAGTCCTGCTCCACTGCCTCCATGGTAGAAACATTCTTTCTCCACAGGAAAACTGCCAGTCCAATTCTCACAATTTCTCTCAGCCACCCATCCCCGATATGACAAACTTTTACTTCACTTAAAATTCTTAAGACTTTATCATAGTCCTTTCAGAAGTGCCACCTCCCCCTGTCCAGGAGCACTTCCCTTTCAGTCCTTTAAACTGTACTGCCTGGCAGGGCGGAGCCAAAGCTCTATCCCTCTGCAGAACTCCTGCTGTGGCTGCTCTGAGTCTGTATCTGCTCTCAGCACTATTTTCTAAATGGAAACCTGTCATCTCATCTCAATGTCATTATCAAATATTTGCTAAGAAAAATTCTTCTCCAAGCTATAAAGTGTAAAGGCTTTCATTAGCACTGATAAACTTCTAAAAACAATGGTTAGAGCATTCTCAGGTGATAGCAGAGAACTCCATTGGTAGTGCTTGCTGTGCAAGCAGAACAAGGTGAATTAAGATCTCCCCAGCCCCCACACAGAAAATTGAACATAGCCGTAGTACACATCTGTAATCCCAGCTCTTGGTAGAGGGTTGGGAGACGCCGGTGGAGCCCTTCCTGCCAGCCAGTCTAGCAGAAATAGCAAACTCTAGGTTCTGTCAAAAAGACTATTTTTAAGAAGGTAGAAAGCAACAGAGGAAGATACCTGACATCTCCAAGTGAATATACAGAGGCGTGCACATACACACATACACACACACACACACACACACACACACACACACACTTACAATAATTGAAAAAGGAGGCTTGGGCTGGAGAGACGGCTCAGTGGTTAAGAGCACTGACTGCTCTTCCAGAGGTCCTGAGTTCAAATCCCAGCAACCACATGGTGGCTCACAACCATCTGTAATGAGATCTGATGCCCTCTTCTGGTGCATCTGAAGACAGCGACGGTGTACTCACATAAATAAAACAAATAAATAAATCTTTAAAAAGAAAAAAATCCAAAAAAAAAAAAAAGAAAGAAAAAAGAGGCTTTTTTTTTTTAATGTTCAGAGATGCAAAAAGCATCCACTTTAATTGATGGCTGATAGCATTATTTTGTTTTTCTTGTCTGTAATCCAAAATTTCAGTTGTTGTCACTTTTGTTACTTACTTTTTTAAAGCAGGAGTTTGCTATGGGCTATACAAATTAATATAAATAAAGTGACCAACTATCATTTGGTTCATAAGTGATTCTCAAATTACCTAAAAATACAACTTTAAGGAAAGATTATACACTGAATCAATTGCAGTTGCCGAACTAAACTGCAATTAAGACAAGCTGAAGCAGCATGGCATGGTGGTACACGCCTGCAATCCCAGCACACAAGTAACGAAGGCAGAAAGACAGCCTCAAGCCCCAGGAAAGCCTGAGACTACACAGTGGCTAGCACAGGCTCTATAGCAGGACCAAGTCTCAAAACGATTTTAAAGGGGGAGGGGGTATGAAGGAATAACTCAGAAGTTAGGGTAGCTTGATACAAAAAAGAAAAACAGAGAAACAGGGATTGCCGGGGTGTACTGGCTTCCAGCCTAGTTGAGAAAATATGAGCCCCAGGTTGAGGGAAAAATTCTGCCTCAAAGGAGTAGGCAGAGAGTGATAGAGTTTACCTGATGCATCCTTCTAGTCCCTGCACACATACAAGCATTTCACACACACACACAATTCACACTCACTGATACAAATAAATATCTTTTAAAGTAGAAAAAAAAAGTAAAAGTTCGACTCATTCTGCTGCTGAAGTAACTAACAAATATACTTACTGAATATAAACATAGCACAGTATATAGGCACTTCAAATGCAAGCTTCATCATTCATTAACAATATGACTTTCCTTGACTGTCAAATGGAAACCAGAAGCTCCTCATCTGCACATCCTCATAAACAAACTAGGTACCGATCTAAGCAGACTCCTGTCAGCTCTGTCTACTCAGACAGAGGGGTTAATGGTAACATCTGAGTCTCAGTACTGAACTATTGTTAATCTATAGCTGTTCTGACTGAAGTAGAGTCTCACTGCTATAAAAGCCTCTATTACTGAAAAGTCAATCACAAAACCTTAGCATCTTTGGTCAGTGCTAATGAGCACTGAAATGGATCCATGTCATCACAATCCAGTTATCTTCTGAGCACTGGTTGTCAGACCTAGAACAGATGGAGTCATTCTGTGGACTCAGACATTTACTCAGGATAGAAGGCTTGCCCAGCAAGCTCAAGACCTGGGTTTGATTTGTAGCACTACAGTCTTTTTTGGAATTAATCAGTGTGTAAACATGAATCTGTTCCTTTTGTTTGCTACTATCTAACTAGCATCCAAGGTTGGCTACTAGGTTAAATGAGATAAGGTAAGTAAATGCCTGGCACACTCTTGTAATATATCCTTCTAATAAATGTTAAAGCAGCCTATCTGTATAGTCTGGAAGTTATTGGTATTTAAGCTAGAAATTAATTTTGTATATCTTGCTTTCAAGTTGCCAAATGGGAACACAGCTTTATAAAAGACAACATCAGACAATAAAATTGGGCCCACATAATCAGCTTAATTGGTATTTAAAAAATGGATGTAAGGAAAAACAAAAAGTTGATAAGTCAACTAATTACAAATTCACAATGACTACTCACTAGAGCAACCTATAGTGTCTGAACTGAAGGCCAAGTACATAGTTAAAAAATGGACCTACTTCAGCAAAACAAATTTTAATTCTTGTGGAAGGTGTTCAGATGTGTCATTATGAAAAAGTTCTGAGAGGCATTCTGTGCTACAAATGTGGTTCATCTGGCCAAGCACTTGCTTAGCATGTTAAAAAACGAACAAAACTAACTCTGGGTTCAATACTAATTACAGCCCCAAAAATAAGTAAATCAATCAATCAATCTGTGCAGTACAGGCTTGTTACCCTGGCACTCAGGGAAGCAGAAGCAGTATGACCAGAAGTTCAAAGTCATTCTTAACTAAATTCAAGACTAGTTTGGCTACATAAGACCTTTTCTCAAAAACAGGTGGTGGGCCTTCAGTGTTGCCCCAAATACTGCACTTAGGTCAGGTCAAGTTTACTATACATTTGAGACTACTCCAAACATTTCCTAGAGCCAGTTTTATGAGGAAAAGCAAAAACATCCCTGAGAAACATGCAAGCATCTGCCCTTAATTCCAGAAGCAGGAAGTAAGAACATGTCCCAATCACATGATATTAAACCACAGTCCATCTGTTCAGAAAACATTGCATTATGTAAGCTATGACAAGAAAAGGCAGCCAAGGGCTCACAATTTGCTGCAGTTTGAAACATGTTCACCATACCCCCATAGTTATACCTAACCCAACTACACCTTACTTAACCAAGACAAATCCAAAAACTACTGTCAGCCTGCTTCTCTCAATCAGTAAGTACCATTTACCAAGTCAGTTAATGAACAAATGTTTAAAACTTGACTTTTCCTTGGGAGATTTATCTCTCATCATCCTTTCTCCTTCCTGCAAAACTCACTTTCCTTAAATTCTGCTCATCAAGACCAATTTCTCTTAAAGAAACCACCAGGAATTCAGTTCTTTCCTCATCCTCAAGGCCTCTACTTTTAAAGTTCATGACACAAAGATCTGAGCTTAGGAAATCTAAGTTCCTTCCTTCCTTTCTCAGTTTGGTGCCATGGAGCCCTGAGAAATTGGATTCCCTATAGCTCACTGAAATGATGACAAACCTATAATCTTCACCATGAAGAGGTCAGCAGCGCTCATGAGCATCCCATTACTTTATTCTGACTCCACCCACTCACATTACCATTCTGTCTCATTTCTAGGCACTTATTGCAGAGATTTTAGAACTGGGAGAAAGATAATACAAGTTAATACATCCAAACACACGGTACAGAATAAAGTAAAGAATCATTTGGCTTGCCATGAGGTTATTGGGAACATAAAGACAAGAACTTTAAAAATCACTGACTTGCCCTCTCTGCCTACCTAAGTTCTAGAGAGCCTTCAAAATCATTTAATCAGAATGAGTCCAGGAAGCTCTCTCTCCAGTGACCTCAGCCTGTACTACCATTTCCCCATAAACACTAATGTGCCTCTCTACAAAAGGTGATTATTTAAAAAGCTTAACAACAGGCACTATAAGGGCATTAGCCAATCAGAAATCAGAAAAGGTATCTAAATAATCAAAACATAAGCAGCCTAGTAGGCAGTGGTTATACACAAGTCCTATTCACTGCTAAAACAAAACAAAAAAACAGCATCTTCTTCAAATTTAAATACACATACTTTTCTCATCTAATTTCTAAAATCTCATGAATTATATAAAGCAAGTATCACAAAATAAATAGTTGTTTTGTTTGACACATCATACAACTTTCTCAAATTATATATATATATATACATAGATACATATATAATTCTAAATATAGCATAATCTGTACACAAATAGAACTGCTCACACAGAATTCACTTAATCAACACACATTTATGTAGACCAGAATATAAGACACAGTAGTAGGTTCTGACAACATTAAGGCATAATTCACCCCTGAATACTCAATACATACTTAAGTACAGTTAGTTAACAATGTGGGATGGTGACAATGGATAACACAAACTTCCAAGAGATGGAGTTTGAAGAGAGCTAAATAAAAACTTTATACAATGTCGGGTCTGAGAAGGCCTGTCTTCAAATTCCCATAAAAGAGATAAAATAAAGCATGCAGCAAAGACTGAAGAGAGGAAAAGCAGCTATCACTAGAACAGAGTTTGAAGTCCTCAGACATCTTTTTTTTTTCTTTCTTTTCTTCTTGGATATTTTCTTTACTTGCATTTCAGTGTTATCCCCTTTCCCAGTTTCCTCTCTGGAATCCCCCTATCCCTTTCCCCCCTCACCGTGCCTCTATAAGTGCTCCCCCACCCACCTACCCACTCCCTCCCCACCCTGGCATTCCCCTACACTGGAGCATTGAGCCTTCACAGGGCCAAGGGTCTCTCCTCTCCCTGATGCTCGATAAGGACATTCTCTGCTACATATGTGGCTAGAGTCATGGGTCCCTCCATGTGTGCTCTTTGGTTGGTGGTGTAGTCTCTGGGACTCCTCCATTGGGGACCCCATTTTCAGTTCAATGGTTGGTTGAAAGCATCTGACTGTATTTCTCAGGCTCCGGCAGAGCCTCTCAGGAGACAGCTATAACAGGCTCCTGTCAGCAAGCAGTTCTTGGCATCCACAATACTGTCCGGGTTTGGTGACTGTATATGGGATAGATTCCTGGGTGGGGCAGTCTCTGGATGACCTTTTCTTCAGTCTTTGCTCCACAGTCTCATACAGTCTATAGTTTGTATCTTGAGTATTCTGAGCTTTTGAGCTAATATACACTTATCAATGAGTGAATACTATGTGTGTTCTTTTGTAATTTGGTTACCTCGCTCAGGATATTTTCTAGTTCCATCCATTTGCCTAAGAATCTCATGAAGTTATTGTTTTTAATAGCTGAGTAGTAAATGTACCACACTTCTGTATTTATTCCTCTGTTGAAGGACATCTGGGTTCTCTTTCCAGTGGAACAATTCTAATTCCTAGCCTCACATGGGAAACTTCAAACTTCAAGGACAGTCCAGGGTAGTTTGGTATCTGTTCATACAAATTCCCCATGACAGAACACATAGACTTAGGGGTAGCTGGCAGCACTAAGCTGGGAGTTTCTCAATAGGAGGGGGAAAGAGGATGTTAGACATTTTTTTCCAAGAAAATCCTGAAATTACTGGCAGTAAACAGCATTCTAACAGATGATGCAAATATAAACAGAATAATACTGTATATTTGTTCAGGGATAAGGAACCAATTTCCCTACAAAAATCTGTATTGGAGGAAAGAGACGCTGCAGAGAAATATAAATAATCCTCAGACAGTAAAGAACAACTTCGAGTTTTAAGAAAAGGTAAATTATAAAGGCGTGCACCTCCTCAGGATGTTTCATGATGTTTCATGAACGTCAACCCAACTCAACAAGTCAAGGTGAACTTATCTAAGTCTAGTTTCTTTGGGGGAGGCACAGGAGTGGGAATGAGATAAGGCCTCTACATTTTGCAGTACTGGAACTCACTATATAGATCAGAATCTGTCTGCCTCTTGAGTGCTTAGATTAAAGGCATGAGCCACAATGCCCAGCAGGCCATAGTGTCTTAAACTGAGCCCTAACTCCATATAGAGTGCTGGGTCATACAACAATCTGGCAACAGTAAAGGACTTCTGAATGTGTAACACTCCAAAATCAATTCAAAATCAAATGAGTAATGAATCTGAGGTATTTCTGGCTTGTGTTTCAAGATGCAACCTCACTACAGCCTTGGCTCTAGTGCTGTCATGCTCTGCAGTGCTAAAACAGTCCAGACTATTATTTTATGATTTTTAATGCTTTTACTGAATAAAAAACGTTTTCTATTCTTCCAGAAACATATAGTTAACTACAGAAAAGACTTTCATTCCTCATGTATATCAAAGTGGTATATCCTTGATCAATTGTATGACTGACTTAAATTTTACTTTAAAAATTAAATAAATTTTATCTTGTGATTAAGAGAGAATGTCCAACAATTTCTGAAATGGCTCTAAACCTATGTAATTATATGGAGTCACTGGCATTGGATGATTTAATTCTTTAAGTAGAAATAAACTCACATATCTCATTTCTATGAAATTGTGCCTAAATCTTTAATAAATGGTAAAACTGTATATACCAATTAATTGTTTTTAAATTTTTTACTTATGGTTTATTATCAGTACATGTGATTTATATACCTGCTTTTTCTACTTTTTGTATGTGACTCAAGGTCTCATACAATTTTTTGAGAAAAGATGACAAATGGGGAAAGTTTATGAAGTACTAGTCTAGGTTTTGAGTAATAAAAGCATCTAGGCTAGTTTTGGATTGCACCCTTGCCTAAGTAGGCTATAAAGTCCTCCAGGACATGCCCCAGCCTTCTCAGCATCCAAGTCAATACTGCTAAATGCATGAACGTGTCCTGCTTTGTTTTAGGTAGAAAAGAATTAATTGCTTTATTCAAATAACTGTATCGATATGGCCACTTACAGTTGATGCATTAATTATAACAATCTCTCACTTTGTCCACCGTTATTTCCTTCCTAAGCCAATGTCAAAAACCCACTGTATCTTCTAATGTAGACTATGTGAAGGGAATGTTCAAGTAAACTAAGAAACCAACGTCTAAAGTTATAAGTATCAAATATCAACTGGTTTTTAAGTGGGCACTTTAGCAGGTGCACCGACTTTGAACCCTGAAAGGCCTAAGTACAAATCCTAATTCCTGCACTTACTAAGAATTTAATCTCCTGCACCTCAGTTTTCATGTCAATATACAGGACAAAACTGGTAGCCCCGAGGGTTCAGATACTGTGCCTTTTACATTTGCTTATAACCAACTCCCAATAGACAGTCACTATTAAGTTTAATAATTGCTGGTATCCGCAGTCTGGAGAGACTTGTGTTTGGCTTGTTTTGCTTTTTAAAATGCTGTTATCCAATTTCAGCAACAGACATTATTTTCACTATATTTTAGTTGCTAATGCTTTATGAGCTTCAGTATTTTGCTTTCTCCTGTTTTTAATCGGTTCCTGACAAAGTTTTTCAATCTTCCCTCCACGGGGTGACAACCAGTATCACGACCGGCTTTGGTATTTTGGAAAACCATATTTTCCCTTCAAAAGCCAGCTACACAGGGGTCTGATTTTAAAACTGCTGTTTAAAGAAACGATACACCCAAAGCAACGATCCCCTCGAGAAAAGGAAGCATTTGATCCATTCTATGCAACCATTCCCATTCAAACGTTCCCAAATCCGCAGAGTGAGCAAACCGTTCAAGTTTCTACTAGCAAGACAATCTGCAGCCTCCTGGTTACTGAACTCTCAACTCTTCCCAGACGCACGAAGGGGAGAGAACATTCCGCGCATCTTCGCGCCTGCTTCTCACACAAAGCCCCCGGTGGAAGAAAAGTCGCCCTAGGCGCCGACACTCTCGGCGGTGCGGCCCACCCGGGATCTCTGCCCACGGCGCCCCTTACGACCCTCCGAGGAGCCCTCCACGCGCCGAGCCCCGGAGCGCCTCCACGCCGGTGCCCGCCCACGCCCCAACAGCCTCAGGCGGGGCGCACTCAGACCGTGGAATCTGGGGGCCGCGGTCCCCGCCGGCCTCGCACCCCCGAGGGCAGCCACCGACCCCTGCAGGCTCGCCAGCCGCTGCCCCGGGGAGCCCAAGAGGGCCAGCCTGCTCTCGGTGCTCCGCCACCCGCGCTCGACACCGCCCCCGCCCCGCCTCTGCTCCCCGCCCCGGCTCGCGTGGCGCCTGCCGGGTCAGGAAAGCCCGGCCGGCCGGGCGCCGCCACCTGCGCCCCCGGCCCCGCGCCATGTTTGAGAAAGAGCTGAAGCGAGCCAGAGGCCGGGCCCGGCCCGCGCGCCCCACAGCCACCGGCCCGTCACTAACCCTTCGCCCCCGGGAGCAGCGTCGCCGCCGCCACCAACACGAAGAGAAGCAGGCGGCGACGCGGAGCAGCGGCCGCCGGCTCCATGGTCCCGCCGCCACTGTTTGTGGCCCAACCCGGCCCCGGCCGCAGCTTCTCCTCAGCAAGCCTCGCCTCTCCTCGCCCCACCTCCCCGCCGCCACCGCGGCCTCGCTCCGGCCCTTTGTAACTGCTCGAGGGGCGCACGCCCATTGGCTGCCCGGCCCCCGCCGACCCCGCCTCCCCCGCCGCCCGCGAGCGCCCTAGAGGGACCCAGCCGAGAGCCCCGCCCTCAGGGCCCCTGAGCGGCCAATGAGCGGCCGCGGGCTTTTGCCTCTAACCACGCCTCCGCACTGCTGGGCCTCTGGCCACGCCCCTTCACCGCTGGGCGCCCGTACTCCAGCCGCGGCAGGGTCGCTCGGGCTCTACGGGCGGTGGGGGCAGGGTCCAGCCTGCGCGCCCGAGGGAGCCCGCTGTCCGGAGCAAGCGCTGGGTGTGCCCGTGAGAGTTGCTCAGGGAAAGACTGTGACCGTTGCACGCTCTTTTCTTCTACTCCAACCCCACCCTGACTTTCCCTGCACCGGCGAAGCCCAACTATCGCCACTCGGACCCTCAGTACGGTCCGCGGCTCAGCTCCCCCCCCCCCAGACCCGCGCCTCAATTCCCAGCCTCCCCGCAAAGACCACCCGATTTCTTTCCCCACTCCGCGTCCGCCTCAGACCCTTGTGGTTCCCTCCCCAAATTCCGGTCCCAAAGTCGGAGCCCAGATTCGGAATCCAGAGGCGAAGCTCAGACACACCCCCGAGTGGCCTCTGTCTCTCAGCACCATAAACAGACTATAAACAGACTGGGGGTCCCCGCCGCCCTCCTTCCCTCCCACCTTCCTACCCCGCGTGAAAGGGAGAGGCCCACGGGTTTCGAAAGAGGGGGGATTGCCCTGCCGAGCATCCCGCCCCGGGGTGAGGCGGGAGCAGTCATCAGAACTTTGAGCTGTCTCCGACATGCCTGTGTAATAATTTCGAGGTGTCACTAAAAACCCAAATAAACTCAGCTCCGCTTTCATTCTGAATTCCTAATTTACTGTGAGACGCTCCACCCACCTTCCCTCTGGGACGCCAAAATGAGCTCCAGATTTGTAATTCTTCCTGTCAGACTAGTCCTTTCTTCAGACACAAACACAGTCACGGAGGCGGCCGCATGGCACCGACAGCATTTTTCCGCAGAACCTTTTAAGGAGAAAATTTTATTTTCTGTGTGATTTGAACTCGGAATCAAATAAAGCTCGGTAGTAGGAATCAGCCGGCCTCTAGTGTCTGTTGGTAAATTGCTTTCCAAGAGTTTGATCCTGCTTGTGAAAGCAGACCGTGGGGGGTTAGAGCTGGGGTCTGAGACTGCTTCTCGGCTCCAGCTAGGACATGCTCCAGCAAGTCCTCAACCTGCCAGAACCTGAACAGGTCTGCTCTCTGGGATTCCAGAACAATCAGTTCCCCGCTCCCCTGGCTCAAGTGCACTGAGGCTACAGAAACTAAATTTGACCAGCTTCTAATGCAATCTCTCTGGGAAACTTAAAGGGGCTGTCACACTTGAAATCTCCTGTGACTGTCCCCGCTTCACCCCCACCCCCAAAGCCTTGTACTTCCTAGGCAAGCAGTCTACTAATAAGCTAGGCAAGTACTCCACTATATCCACAGCTCTTACATTGTTTTAAGATCGCGTCCCTGCTGTATGTGCACCATGTGCATGTCGTGCTTGTGGAATCCAGAAGAGGGCGTCCGATCACTTGGAACTGGAGTTACAGGTGGTTGTGAGCTACCTGACAACAGTGCTAAGAACAGAACCACTTCTGAAAGAGCGATGGGTGAATAGTCTCTCAACTATTCACCCATCGCTCCCGCCCCCAGCCCTTGGTTTTTAAAAGACAGGATCTCACTATGCAAACCAGGCTAGACTGAAACTCGAAATCCTCCTGCCTTAGTCCCCCACCTTCCCTCCCCCAGGGCTGAGGTTACAGCCAAGATGCCCCTCCCCTCTACTTTTCTTTTTCTGATCTAGTCTGTGCCTTGCCTAAGATCTCAAGAGATTTTTATGCTATGCATGAATAATTAATCTCATAGGAATTTTCTCTCTGGTTATCTTTAATGGGTAGCGAATATTAAAAGAACCCATCCTGCTTACACATGGGACTGAATCACAAGTCCAGGGTGCGTCAGTGACACAACGTGTCTGGAGCAGTGTCTGGGACATAGTAAATATTTAGTTAATTGCCATTTACTTGGCCCATCCCCTTTGAATGATGTTAACCTTGAATCTAACCCAACGCTTTGCTTTATGAAGCCTGCACTGATCTACATGAGGATTTTTTTTTTCTCTGACACACTTCCGAGTCCAGGACATTTTCCATGGAACTAAGTATGTTCACTAGGAAACTGAGGAGCAGGAAGGAGAAACAGACTATTTTTAAATTATATCTCTCTGATATCAGGAGGAAATTTCCATGAGCTGCAGATCCGAAAATAAGCTACGTTAGAATAGAAGGAAAGCTGTCTGTTTAAAGTTGGGGCTGTGCAGTTTTTCAGGTGCAGATGCCTGGGTCTGGGACCTGGAACACCGGCTTACGCTCCCCTGGAGGCAGTCCAGAAATCTACATTGCTAATAAACTTCTCAGGAGGTTCTCCTGCACAGGGCACCTGGTCATTTCAGAAGGCATTGACTTGCTTAGATACAGTAAAATAAATGAACCCACGTGTGTTGAAAGGTTGAGCCAGAGGATGAAGCCACCAGCCTTGGAGTCTCACAGACCCTAGTGATCCTAGCATTTGCTAGATATGGGCATGGGACCTGCTTGATTTCTACTCACTCCCTAAGTCCAACACTCATTCCCCTTCTGCCACCCCTTCCTCACAGCCACTTCTTCCACCCACCCACCGACCCCACAGACACACATACACTTCACACCCCACAGACACACAGACACACAGACACATACATACATACACACCACAGACACTCACACACACACACATACCTCACACCCCGAAGCCACACACACATACACACATTTACACACACACCTCACACCATACAGCAACACACACACACACAAACACCCTTCATACCCCACACCCACACACACATACACACACACACCTCACACATCATCACCACCACCACACCACCCGCCTCCTTATCTTACCTACACACACAGCTTGGTTGTGAGGCTTAAGTGAGTGGTTGCCCACTGGGAGTCAATCACCAAAGCTCATTCCCATCTTAGTCTCCTCCGATTCTCAGAAGGCTCCTAGGATGCTCACGCTAGTGTCTTGATTTAAAGAGGAAGAGAAAGAGAAGCATCTCTCAGCAAGTCAGCTGTGGAGCTCTGTCTGGGGCAAGTACTCCAGCCCCTCGCCCTCTACCCAGTAAACCCTCTCAGTCTCTACACTGAGTACCTTGGTTGTTTTCCCTCTGGGCAGTTCCCTTAACTAAGATACTTGCTCTGAAGCAGAGCAGAAGGTTCTAGGTGTCTTCTCTGTATCCATTTCTGGACTCACTTGGTAACAGAATCCTAACTCCTTCAGGGAAAGCGATTTACAAGGAGGGAAGGGGTAGGAAGAAAGGGGGAGGGGTTCCATCACACTTCAGTGAGCATGCGGCAGAGTTCATTCAGTCCAGCAAAACAGGAACAGGAACCTCTTTCCTTCCCAGCTGAGTTTATCCCCCCCCCCCCTTATTTGTGATGACTAACCTTGGCTGTCAACGTGACTCGATTTGGAATCTACTAAAACACAAGCTGCTAGCCAGTCCTGCAAGGGTCTTTGGGGGCAGATTATTTGCAATGGGAAGACTCAACCCAAACGGCATTTTGGGGTGGTGGCCCAGAAGCTTTGTTTTGTTTTGCTTACCTGCTCGCCCACGGATCCCATTGCTGTAGCCTTCCTTCAGCAGCCTAAGAAACAGCTTCTCGGGGCATCAGATGTGGACTGAAAACCAGTAGACCCCAGGTTTCCAACAGCACACTGGCACTGTTGAGATACCCAGCTTCATGGGCTGAGAAACCCCTGGAATCACAGCCTCTCCTGTGGGAGGGAGCAAGTTTTGGACCACCCAAGCTACATCCTGTAAGACATTCTAATACATCTCTATATCTATCAGTCCTGGTCCTTTAGAGAACCCTGACTAATACACTGTCTAAACAAGGGGCAAGAACACCATTCTCACATTCTTTCTTCCTGGAACACAGTTGCAACCTCTGGAGACACAGCAGCCCTTTGTAAGCATCATGGTGATAGCTCATATTAGGTTTAATAGGAAGGAAAATGGGTCCCCAGGAAAATTGGTGGTCAACCACATCAGCTCTAAAGCACTTATTTCCTATTACACACACACACACACACACACATACACACACAAACACACACACATAACGCTAAGCCTTTGTTTTAAGCCCTAGAAAACTTCATTTTTGCTTATTCTGTCCTAGCTTTTACTATCTTCTCTAATCTGCCGAGTATTATTGATTCGTGTCCTTGTTATCTGTTGCCAACTCTTTGTGCTCCTAACTGAATAACAATGTACCTCATGACTTGGTGGCTGGGAATCATAGCCACACGATATTGTCCATGAGGTTGTGGGCAGGCACAGTTGGCTTCTTTGGTCTAGACCAATGTGAGCTGGTCTCTGCTAAACTCTAGCATAAGAATGCTGTCAGGACCAGTCAGACCCTCTAGGGGGTTCTTCATTGTCCAGCAGGCTATCCTGGACTTGCTACCATGGCAATGCAGAGACTTAAGATAACAAGAGAAAATATGTAAGAGTGCTTGACTCTTAGGATTAGAGATAGCACATTAGGCTCACTTCTGCCCCACCCCAATGGTTTGAGCAAAAACTGAGCAGACACCAAAGTCAACACACACACTAACACACACAATTTATATGTAATATATTATGCATTATATGTAATAAATTAAAATATATTAATATGTATATTTATATATACATATATACATAATCCATGGTGCTTAGCCCCCCTTTCATCCTAAAGCCACATAACTAGAATTTTTCTCCCCTGAAGCTGGTCATAGAAATCAATCCCCACTTCCTTTCTATCTTGGAGACACTGGACATAAAGAAACTTACTCATCTTGTTTGACATTAATACCTGAACCTAAGAAAGGGTCCTACTCTGTACTCTCCAGGGATGCCACAGAATCAGGCTCAGAGTTGCTAAACTGCTCTATGAAGGCTAAACACTCTAGAACATACCCTCTTGTCCAGTCATGTTTCATATTCCATCCATGTTTCAACCATGCCTATGCAAGGCTGGGATGGAGACTTCTGGGTAGCTGAACACATGGAGGTCCTTGAAGTTGATGCTCTTTCCAAGGCATGGATGCTCCGTGCCCCTCCAACACAGCTGGACTTTTGCATCTCTTTATCCTCGGCTTTTGGAATATCCTTCACAGTCAGCTAGTAAGTCTAAGTGTGTTCTTCAGATGTGAGCTGCCCTAGCAATCCAATCTAGTCAGCTGGTCAGAGGCGTAAGTATAAACTAGCTGGGACTTGAGGCTCACATCAGAAGGATGCGGTTTAACTCATTTGAGGCCCGAAGGAAAATTTTCAAAAACTGACCCCAGGCCCACATATTTGAAAACACAGAGACTCAGATGTATCAGATTAAATCCACATGACAGCCTGGGTTTGATTCAGTTTCTAAATTGAGGTATTTCTGGTCATACTCGAACTGATTTTTATCTTGCCAATTTCTTGGTCATGCTAGAGTTTTTTCAGCCTTAAGTTATTTGCTTCACACACACACACACACACACACACACACACACACACACACACACCTTGCAATGCTGCATTTATTTGTTTTGTTAAGGGAATTATATTATTTTCCCCATATTTTTAACTATTTTTTTTTTTTTTGGAAATGTCATGTTTTGCGTTTACACCATTTCTACACCTATTTCTTTTACCCCCAACTCCTGACGCTCGCCCATCCCTACCTCCTTCTGAAATTCATGACCGCTTTTTCATCATTATTGCTACACACACGTCAGCATTGTCCATCTATATGTACATATGTTTAGGGTTGGTCCCTCAGGATTGAATAGTCTGTCATGGAGCAAAGGGGGAAAACAGATTCTTCCTCTCAGCAGCCATGTAGCTCTTGATCTAAAAGTAGGGCCATATAACATTTCCGGCCCATGTTAGGTATGCAGGCCTTGTTTAGGCAGTCATATTGTGGAGATAGCATGAGTCATTGTGGGGCCCTGACCCTTACCACTCATAAAAGAGGAAGTCAACTAGAAATGCACATGGCGGAGCTCAGGAGCTGGGGCTGGAGAGGCAGAGTGTGTACCGGACTATTCTCACAGAGAAACCCAATTTGATTCCCAGAACCCAGCCTCACACGACCACCTGCAACTCCAGCTCCTGCCTCCTTGCCACCTGCATGCTCGTACTCCGCGCACACACACATAAACAAGGAATTCAAAATACCAGAAATCTCTTGTTTAAGACCAACATTTTGAAAAACAGAATATAAGAAACTGAGCCAGCATTGACTTTGCCCCCTGCTCAGTGGTAAAATAGACTCCATCTTTTAAAATCAATAAAAATAAATAAAACCCATAAAAATTACACTATGAAGTAATTCTTCTGATCTTTTTTTTTTTTTTTTAATCTCTGATTTTTCATTTTGCATCACCTCCATTTTGCCTAAAATATATTCTTTTGGGCCTCCTTAGAGGGAACCTTTGGTGGTGTTTTGAATTAGATGTCTTAGGCACTTAAAATTTTGGTTCCTAGATAGTGAAACTGTCTGGAAAGGTGTTAGAGGAGGTGTGGCCTTGTTAAAGGAGGTGTGGCCTTGTTGGAGGAGGTGTGGCCTTGGAAGAGGTGTGGCCTTGTGGAGGAGGTGTGGCCTTGAGAGTTGGCTTGACTTCAAAAGCTTTCTGCTATCCCAGTGTGCTCTCTGCCTTCCTCTTGGCTGGGGATGTGAGCTCTCAGCTGCTCCTGCAGCCATGACTTTGAGCTGCTTCCATCATGGACTCTAATTCTCTGGAACCATAAGTCCAAAATGAACCCTTTCTTTTATAACGTTCTTAGCCGTGATGTCTGTCACGGCAATAGAAACATAACTAACATACCGTCTTAGCTCTGGTTTGGTACAAAGGTTTTTCTTTCCTCATCATTGTTAGATAATGTTTTCATTGAAAATAGAATGCTAGGGCGACTGTTTTCTTTTAAGCAACTGGAATACTGGAGTGGTTCTACCTTCCCTTGTTGTTGATGTGAAATCAGACAACAGTCAAGTAGTTCCAAGTAGTTCCTCCTTTGTTGGTAAACTGGCTTTCTTTTCTGGCTGGCTTTATTTGTTCATTTGGTTTTCATGTTTCTTGTTTTGAATGGACTATTTATTTATTTATCTGTTGAAACGTGGTCTCATGTAGCCAAAGATGAACTTGAACTTAGCATCCTTCTGCTTCTGATTTCCAAGTGCTGGGATTATACACATGTGACAATGCATGTTTTGTACAGCCCTGGGACTCAAATTCAGAATTCTGTGCAAGCTAAGCAAGCACTCTACACCTCTGTGACACCCCCAGTCTTTGACTTTACTTTTTAGAGCATATTTTGGCTTGTAGCCAAACTGACTTGCAATTACATGGAGTAACTGTAGGTCCAGACCCATCCCACACACAGCCTGCCTCACTATTCATGCCCCACAGAGAACGATACATTTGTTGCTAACAGGGAGCCTGAATGCAAACACACTCAACAACAGTTTACATTCGTTTATGTTATAGAACATGGTCTTCCAAGCAAAACAGTCACTGTCTGCATCAGATCAGCTGTGCCTGCTTGTAAGAGCCATTGTGTAAGGCTGTGCACATTTCTTCAGAGAAGGCGTTAGGGAAGGTCACTGGGTTCCAGCCACACCTCCTAGCTCTGTATTCAGTTCTGCTCTGTTGGACATGGCCTCCGAGTACTAAAGAATATGGACTAGAGAGATTGACTGGAGGGAATCCTTTCTGCATGGCTATGAGGATTCTCTCATTCCTTCTTAGTGAAGGCTTTACAGTATGGCTACTTTGGGGTCCCCCTTTCCCCTAAAAACTCCCTCATTTATACTCTATAAGGAAGCCTAAAGTTGTTTCCCAGAGTGCCCTTTGTTTTAGCATGAGGAGGAGTATCCATTGTTTACGTCTCTCCAAGGAAGAATCAGTTGCAACACTTGCACATTCCTTGGGGCTTTAACAAATGCACAAGTCCATGTATCCCACACTGCAGTTTCCTGGAGAACAGTTCAACTGTCCAAGACACAGGCACAAAGACATCCTGCTACATGGTATTCTGGATGTTCATAATTTATGTTTAAGTCCTTAAGATGTCTTAAATGAATGCATATGTAAAACGAGAGGAATAATCATGATGTTTTTCTATTCCCGGTAGGATTTATTGAATCCTCTTTTCCACTGCTGAACTACAGAGGTGACTTTGTCAAATCCTTTACAGCTACAGCAATGACTCAGTGGACAAGCACAAGGACCAAAGTTCAAATCTCCTGCAGCTCCACAGGTACAGGTATGCTGCCAAGCCCACCCATAGTTGCAGAGCTCAGTGTCAATCTAGAAAGGACTGGTATTGTTTTTTTTACAGTACTGGATCTGACCCTCCATGAATATGGTATATTTCTGATCTTTAATTTTTCTCAACAATCTTTTGGAGTTTCTATTAGCATGAGACTTTTATGATAATGTGTCAAATTTATCCTTAGATAAGTTTTAGCCTAGAAATATTTAAAAGTGAGACTTAAATTTAAAGATGTATCTTTAAATTTCTTTCCTTACAGTTTCCAAGACGTTTTAACTTTGATTATTCTATATTTCAAGTTTATGCAAATTCTATATGGAACTTTTCCAAATATATTTGTTTTTCCATTGAAATTCTTGGGTATATTTTTAAACTTGATCATTTCTACTGTATATTGCTTTTTCATTCACAGTCCCCTCGTATCAGGTTTTTGTTTTTGTTTTTTTAATCAAAAACTCTTATATTTTCTCTGGGTTTTTGATTTGATGCAAAGATCAATCTTTATATTAAGGCCTCTCCCTCCTCCACCCCCTTCTCTCTCTCCCTCCTCTCTCTCTCTCTCTCTCTCTCTCTCTCTCTCTCTCCCTCCCTCCCTCCCTCTCTCTCTCTCTCTCTCTCTCTCTCTCTCTCTCTCTCTCTCTCTCTCTCTCTCTCTCTCTCTCTCTCTCTCTCTCTCTCTCTCTCTCTCTCTCTCTCTTATATTTTTGATACCTGAACAACTGCCAATCTCTGTTGAGTCTAAATTAAGATTATTAGCTTATTTTTTATTCATTTGTTGTGTGAAATATACTGATAGTATGACTATGGGCATTTTTAACATGTGAAAGGAAGATTTACACCTTCAATTCCGGCACTCAGGAAGCAGAGGGAGGTGGATCTCTTTGTGTTCTAGGATAGCCTGGTCCTCATAGTTTATTCTAGACCAACCAGGTCTACAGAATGAGATCCTGTCTCGGAAGGAAGGAAGGAAGGAAGGAAGGAAGGAAGGAAGGAAGGAAGGAAGGAAAAAAAGAACAAAATTTAAAGAGCTGGAGAGACGTCTTAACAGAGAAAGGCCTCTGTCAAAAACCTCAGTGACCTGAGTTTAATCCCTGGGACCCACATGGTGGAAGGAAAGAATTAACTCTGATGGGTCCTTCTCTGACCTCTGACCTCTTCCCAACTGCCATTGTAATCTGCACATAGTGGACTTTCCTACACTATCATGAAATGTGGACCCTGTTCCCAAAGAACTGTGTTTACTACCCTTGAAGAATGCTTCTCCATGCCTGCCCAAGGAATCCCTCGGGTAAAATGTTTCCTCTTCCTTAGCAACGCAGCTTAGCATGCTAGGGGCCCTGTGCAAACAGCCCCCATTCCCACATGACACCCTCTGTACACTAAGCATTTCTGGTTATAGAGATGAGAAACATTCTGTGAGGTTCTCATTATTTCTCTGTTTCTGCTTTAAACTTTTCAGTTTCCAGAACTGAAGCTTCCCAGGGGCATCATAGCCTTTGAGTCTCCTGGTTCTGTTGGTCCTTGAACTCAATTTCAATTCCAGGCAACACTCACTGGAGGGTGGAGATATGCCAAAGTGTGTGTGTGTGCCATTTCATATGCACATGCACAGATAAACACACAAGAACTAAATAACGCTGGTTTGTTTTGTTTTGTTTTGTTTTTTTTACTAAAAACTCCCCCAGTCTGTGGCTTCTAATGCTCAGTGACTTCATTATCTTGTTTTATCCAGCCCCTTGGTTCTCGAAACTTTCAGTGTTGGTGGGGTTAATAGTTACTTCTGGTCCATCTTCCACCAGCGAGGTACACCTTTTGGGTTTCAGCTCTGGGGGAGAGTGTATCCAGGGGCCTTGGATAGTCCCTGAACTTCATGTCCTAGTCTCTGTACCCCACGGGAGCAGACCACGGAGCTCAAGGGAAGCTGGTTCAGCACAGGCCTGCAAAGCACCCGCTAGCTGTGCCCTTCCTTCTCTTCATGTTTCAGCCTCAAAGATCTCTCATTCTTTGTCGATTCCTAAATGCAGTTGGGAAGATATATTTCCTATGAATGTTCAGAGATTTTTTTTTTGTTTGTTTGTGGTTTGGGGGTTTCTGCTTTTTCTTTTTTCTTTTTTTTATTTTAACCTTTTCATGACTGGGTCAGTCTATTAACTACCAGGAAGAAAATCTCTTCCGTGCAACCTCCCCCGTCACACAGACAAATTAAAACTCACTAGCAGTTTTTGTGTTATAGCAGAATACTGTTGAGACAACTCTAGGGATCCGAGAGTATTGAAACAAAAGCGATTTGCCAGTAGAGCATCAGAGAAATCCTGCTTCTGGCACTGCCTCTCTTCTTCTCTAACATTAGAAATACGCTCACAGGCTGCCTGTCCCCACCCCCAGCTTTCAAGCTGGCGCCCCAAATGCTTGGGTTACTTTAGAGAAATGTTTTATTTTGTTTTGTATTGTTTTGTTTTTGCTCAGACTTTACTTATGAATGTCTCATTTTAAGATACATTGTTGTTGGAAAATTATGACCAGCAACATTTTTTTTTAATTCAGGCAAGGAATTTCTTTTTATATTTATGATTGATTTCATAAATGCTCCATGAATACCTGAAAACAAGAGTGAACTTTGTTTTCTGGGCATGTGGATTTGTGGGTATAGTGTGTGTGTGCACTTAATATTAATAGCTAAACCTTGCTTGTTTTTTGACTGTTGGGCCTGCCAAAAATAGAAATGCATTAAGCTGACCCTACTCCCTGCTGCTTTCTCTGTGTTCCTGCAAACAGGCCCTCTGTCTTCACCACCCTCCCTTGGGGACTACAGAGGGATATGGACCTCTGGGATCCTCAGAGTCAAGGCTTGGGGTTGGCAAGTTGTAGCTTCTTCATGCCTCTGAGAGCTGAGTGGTCTGTGGTTCTGCTTTCGGAAACTCCTCAGACCACTGGACATCTGTGCAGTTTTTCTCTCTCTCAGGACATGGCCCTCAGTGGGCTCATGAGCAAGCTCCTGCTGTAAACCTAACCCAAGCTGTTCTTTTCTTCTTCTGTCCTGTCAGGCCCTTCCAGTCTGGCCCAGCTTGCCTCTTATCCTTCCCCTTTCAGAGGCAGAAACTACAGGCTGAAGTCCAGCCTAGGATCCTGGTGTGTGCTTTCTGCAAACCCACCTACATAATGCACATCTCTTTCAGCATCTCAAATACCACTGCTGCTCTCTGCGCACCTCACATCCCGTTAGAATCTCTGAGACTGACCACCTGTTTGTCAGCTTTATTTATGGCCTCCCAGACTGTATGTCTTGTCAATACTGGCCCCTTTCTTCTTATCATCCTGCCCTATCCACGTTGTACTGCTCTTGACAGAGCCTGTCTTTTCTCCTGGTTAGTCAGGAAGGTATTCCCGTGGTCAAAACACATTGAAAGCACAAAGACCAAGGACAGACCAGAAGGCAGCTAGGTGCATGCCCATGTGGCCTCTTTGCTGGAAACCCACACAAGTTTAATTTTGCAAGCACACACACAGAGACATGCATATACACACTTATACATACATGCAGTTCACATGCATGTTCACGACACTAAGCCCACACAGTAGTTTTCCACATTTGCTGACAGCACTCAGCAGAAGCACAGCAAGCTCTGCAGAGACATGCTGAGTTTCGTGACTTGAACAACTCAAACGGTAAATAAAGAAGGGTGAATAACTCTCAGGATCCAGTTTGAGGTGCAGAGTCTTTTCTGTTTTCAAGTACTTATGGGACATGCACAAAGGGAATCATAAATTAACAAACCCCAAGTCACTCCTCAAAGAAGGCTAATCCTTTGTGTCTGGTGTGCTTCACGTTGGGTATGAGTAATAAATGTTTGAAAGGAAACAGCATCGTCAAAACAAACAAACAAACAAACAAACAAACAAAAAACCCAACAACAACAAAAAACAAAAACAAACAAAAACCCCACAGAGCCAACTGTGGCAGTAACTAAATCATTTGGAGAAATCAGCTTGAAAGAGAAGAAAGTGAGAGCAATTTTAGACAAATCAGAATTTTTTTTATATTGTAGTTACCAAATGCCTATTCTGTGAGTCTCTCCCGTATCTGTTACAGTTAATGCTGCATTCTGGCAGAGAAACCCACAGTGACTTTGAAGCTGCTCTGTGTTATGGAGAGGGGAGGGGAAAGGGGAGAAGGGAGGGGGAAAGGGAAAGGGGAGGAGGGAAGAGGAAAGGGGAGGAGGGAAGGGGAGAGGGGAGAAGGGAGGGGGAAGAGAAAAGAGGAGGAGGGAAGGGGAGAGGGGAGGAGAAAGGAGGGAGGGGAGAGAGAAGGAGGGAAGGAGAGAGGGGAGGAGGGAAGGGAGGAAGGGATGAGGAGGGGAGAGGAGAGGAGGGAAGGGGAGATGAGGGTGGGGAGAGTGAGTAAGGGAAGGGGAAAAGGAGAGGAGAGAGGGGAGGAGGGGAAAAGGGAGAGGGGAGGGGAGCTGGTAGGCAGGGTTATAAACAGTGGGCAGGGCAGAGGGGCAGGTACATTCAGTTCAACATTGAAGCTAAGTGGAAGTGATCTGTTTCCCCAGTTTAACAGTTAAGTCAGGCAAGCCCCAGCCTGTGTGCCCAATAGAAAAGACAAAAGCTCTCCTGTCCATATAGGTAGAGTCTGGCTCCAAGGAGCCTCTAAGAATGCTGTAAGCTGGAAAGAGATGTCAACTGCCTCCTGGTGGGAATGGGAACCCTATAGAACAGCAAGACACCCAAATCAACTAAGCAACACCCTTCTGGGCAGACCCGTGAGGACATTCTAGAAAGGATCTGTTGAGGGGTGGATACCCTCCCTCAGAGTTTGCAACACCTTCTGACAGATTCCCAGATAAAGGTCTAAAGCAAACCCCTCAGCCTGCCTGCCTTCACCCCTTGCTGCTGCGTGCATCTAAGCTGCTGCTGCTGCTGCTGCCATTCTTCACCCACATCAGACTCCAGCTCTGAGCCATAAAGGTGGATTGAAGACCAGCAACTCTGCAGAAGCATTCCAGGTCTTCAGCAACAGATTGTGTCTGCTAAGGCATTGAGTCAACTGATGTAAGTCTGATGTCCATGGATCTGATTTTGGGAACTGGGCAGCTACCATATTCCTAGGTTACTCAGCATGCAGATAGTTGACTTCCCATGGTTTATCATGTAATTCATTCTAGAAAAATCCCCTTTTATTATATACACATACATATATGTACACTGATTATATTCCTCTGGAGAACCCTGCCTGGTTCCTTTATTGCCCCATGGGAAAACCCCCGCTAGAAGACAAGCATCTCTCTGAGCTTTGATTCATAATCTCTTGTTCTCCCTTTTCCAGCTGAAGTCTCAGTCTTTGTTTAGGCCAAAGCAATGGAATCTATGTAGCCATGGTGATCCCAGCTAGCTACATGTTCCCAAAGGACCTGATTTTGGCATTCTCCAGAGTGCCAGGTAGGGTAGTAAGGATTAGTCACATCTCCACCTTAGTGGCAACGGTTTCAGCTTTGTCTTATTAAATGACATGGTGCTGAGATTCTACATCTGTCCTTAATTTGATATGTGCCCCTTGCCTGGACTGTTTTCTCATTTTTAGATACTCAGAAGGGAGAGGTGAGAAGAATAGAGAAAGCTGCCTTTAAAATATTTATTTTATAGTATGTGTTTACATGAGCGTAGGTATGTATACCTCATGTGTGCAAGTACTTGTGGGGCTAGAAGAAATCACCTGTAACCAGATTTACAGCCAATTGTGAGCTGCCTGAAGTAGGTGCTGGGAACCAAACGTGGGTTCTCTGCAATAGCAGTGTGGGCTCTCCATCCTGAGCTTTCTCCAGCCTTCACAATCATACCATCGGTCACACGGTCCATTTATCTCTGAAGCATCAGTATTGCCAAGATTCTTTGGGTTACAAGGGTCTTTGGTAATGGACCCAGCTCAAAGGGGCGTAAGCAAAATTTATAATTCTGAAAAACCAATGTTGTTGGTCCTAACAAAAAATGACAAGGACAGATGGTTTGACTAAGTCCCTCACACACCTCATTTATGGTTCATCTCAGCCTTTTTTAGGTATTAGCCTTGCTCTCTCCTTCAAACATCTGTCTGACTTGTGGGGTGGGAAAGAGCCAGCTCTAGCTGTCGAACCCAGAGGTAGAAAATTTTCTTTCTAAAATTTGTTTTAAAGTTTTTGTTTATGTTTATTTGTGTGCATGTGTGCGTGCGTGTGTGTGTGTGTGTGTGTGTGTGTGTGTGTATTAAAGTATGCTGATGTGTGTGCATGTGCCCACAGAGGCCAGAAGAGAGTGGTAGATCCTCTGGAGCTAGTATATAAAGTATTGCTATGATATATAGTATTATTAATTATAATATGATGTTATTTTAATAACTTAATAATAACATTTAACACTGCTTTAATAATTATATAGAATATATAGCTAGTATATGCGGTGTTAAATTCAAGGTTTTATTTCAAGCTATCTGATGTGGCTCCTGAGAACCCAAGTCCTCTAAAGAGCCCGGAAGCCTTTTTAACCACCAGGAGATCTCTCCAGCCCTTGCCAGATTCTTTTAAAATCCCAGGAACAGATGGACCGGCACAGCAAAAACAGGGTATCCATCTTTTGGTGTAGAGAAACTCCATGGAGAAGCCTGTCATCTTTTGAATGGGGAAAGATTACTGCTGGTTGTTGTTTGGTATTTGATACTCCTGGTCATTAAATGTCAGAGACATCTATCACCCTCGGGACAACAACCACACCCCCAAAAAGTCTTTCCTCCATTTAATGTCCAGTTGGTAGAATGCTGCCACACGTTGAGAACTCCCACTGAAGCCAGGGGTTTGAGGCCACGTGACTAGCTGAGCACAGGTGTCTGCCTTCTCTTGGGTGGAGAGAGGACCAATAGGGTGTTGTTTGGTAACTTTCCAGACCTTGTGGCACCAGTGCCTGGGGAGTTAACTAAAGTTGTTCCCAAAGGAACTGTCACAGGGTTCCTATTTCAGAAAGGATGCTCTGGAGACAGATACTGACAGCTGTTCATTGCCACACTTGCAGGGGGGTTAGCAAATGCTCCCAAGAGAAAAGGACTCCTCCTCCCAACCAACTACCTTCAGCAACTAATCCTTGTATTCAGCTGAAAACCATCCATTCACTGTGGCCCCAGGGGTCCTCTGATCACTGTCTATCCATCCGTCTGTCTGTCTCTCTCCCTCCCTCTCCCCCCCTCTCACACACACACACATACACACACACACACACACACACACACACACACACACACACCCTCCATCTGCTCCATGCCCTACAATCTCCAAGAGTATCAAGGTGTTCATTATATGTGGGACTCAGCCCTTAGACTTAGAACCTTGCTAGACTAAGCTAAAGCCAGAAGGCAATATATATATATACATACATATATACATACATACATATATATATACATATATATATATATGGGCATACAGTATCTGGGCCACACAAGCCCATCAGAACTAGGTCATGTGGATTTCTAGGAAGGATCTGAGAAGCCAGCAGCCTAGACATCTTTGGATTCTGGGGGAGAAAAAGAGAAAGATAAGATTTCTGTTGAAGAGCATCTTCATGGGGCCAAGGCTAAGCTATGAATAGTAAATGTAACCAACCCTAAGTTCTTCCTCATCTGCAGTAATACAGTTGAGACGGTTAGTTTAGGTACTTCCCAAAGGAATTTAATTCTGAAGCTAAAGGAAACAGAAGAAATACCAGAGGTGCACCAACCTTATGGAAAGAATGGCTGGACTTTTAAAATGTTCTGTTCTGCATCCCGTTTTAGATGAATTCTTACCTCTTTTAAAAAAAAAAAAAAAAGCCAGCGGAGGAGGCTAGCTCTCTGGGTGTACTTCTCTCTCCTTCTTGGTCTTCAAGAGAAGGGAAGGCAATACCTTGCCAAGATAGGACCAAATAAATCAAAGAACTCGTCTGTTCATCTCTTCCTCCCCCCCCCCAGCATCCACAGATCTCCCTTTCTGTCCATCTCTGTGTTTTTAGTGAGGCAGATGGCCACATACAATTTATCACTTGTCCCACCTCTGTAACTCCCACCTAGCCAGCCACCCCTTCACTCACTCTCCAGGCACTCAAGCCACTTAAGTTGATGAAGACAAAACTTTTAGTGGTTCCAGAAGAGTTTAGGTGTAAGACTTCTCTCCAGGAGTGGTCTAGGTCTCTCCTTCTCTTTCCTTTAGAAAGGGCTCTGGCCACCGTAAATAAAACATTGTGGTTAACTTTCTTCCTCCACATCCCCACTACCTAGGGCTCTATTGAGAAAGTTCTGGAATCAGGCAGATGAGTGGAGACCATCTTGCAGGTCAGTAGAGAAGGGCAGGTGGGGAGACTTCTCTGCGTGTCTACCGTGAAGCAAGAGTTCAGCTGTAGTAATCATTGGCGATTCGTCCCTCTGCCACCTCCAAGCACTGTTGCTCCTCATAAATGTGTTCTAGGCCATCTTGCTTGGTCTTATACCTCTTCGTGAACAATCAAGTGCTTCCCTGCTTTCTACCGGCATGGGCATGCTGATGACTCCCAAGTCTCTGGCTCTCTCCCTAGGAATTCATATGTAAGTCCACATGTGTAAGACTTTCCAATCTATAAACTAATTTTTTATGGGGCTACATACTGAGGGAGAACCCAGGTTACTGACAAAGCTTGCTTGCTCTCTGTCTCTGTCTCTCTGCTTCTTTCTTTCTTTGCTTACTTCTTTTTTCTCTTTCCCTTTCTCTTGTTCCTTCTCTAATGCAATTTATTCTTTTCTAAGCATACTTTCCCTAACATTTTGTGTTTCCCTAAGTTTTTTTTCCTGTGTAGCCCTGACTGTCCCGGAACTCTCTCTGTAGAGCAGGCTGCCTTTGAACTCATAGATCCTCCTGCCTCTGCCTTTCAAGTGCTGGGATTAAAGGCATGTGCCACCATGCCTAGCTGATAAAGCAAAATGATGACTTCACAGGTGGGCTTCTGATGATGTCACTTGTTCTCATGGTGTCACTTAGAAGTCACTATGTGCCATGCTGGCTCTTGTTCTTGTCGCTACTCTCAGAAACCCTGCTTTCAGGTAGGAGTTGGGGAAATGGCGAACAGCCTTTCTGTGTCTCTGATCAGACAGGGCTTCTCTAAAGTGCAAGCTTATAGGATCCACAGGACTTCCATGGCGTCCCCCAAAAGATGAATATCTAGATTAATCGGCCATGTATATTTTCCACCGTGGACAGGAATGACACGTCCTAGTTGGTCTAGGTGAGGTTACTGCCTATTCCCGAGTCAATCATGGTGCCCATTGGGTTAAGACTATGTTGCTGGTTTAGGTCATCCATGGCTGCTCTTGGGGCCCATCCAAACCACAGACCATGCTACGATGGTGGAGAGAGGGAATAGGTGTATAGGTGAGTAAGTAGCCACTGTCCTTGCAAGGTTCCTCTTGAGCAGTGGCTTGTGAAGAATTTTTGAATATGGTCCACAGGAACAGAAACATCTTACATTGTGACCTAAAATGGGGACACACACACATACCTAAAGTAAAATTTTCACAAAATATTACCTGCCACCTGTTACTGGGAACACATTCTGGTGTTTTGTAGTCTTGGCTGCTGCAGAAAGTAACATCCTTTTAGAGAATTCTTTTCTAGACTCCATAAATCACCAATGGCTCATGACCCACAAGTCTCCCGGGATCAAGCCAAGGACACTGCACATGCTGGGCAAGGTGGCCTCTCCTCTAACACCATTCTTTACCTTCGAAAAAGCTGCTTGCTGTTGAAGTTGTTGTAAAAATGTAGCATAAATACTCCAGGGATTTGAGGGAGAAGTGTGTAAAGATGCCAAAGTTGGGTTATGGTCACTGTTTGCAATAGAAGATATCTGAATTCCTCACCAGGACTTTAGGGGCCAATAGGGAAGCATTTCACTAGAACCTTCCTCCTGCGTAGACCAGCTCTGTAGCTATGGAGGATTCCTCTGTGGTGGCAGACTGGACCCGCCACACCACTGAGCATTCAGAGATGTTGTGTCACTCTGACAAGACATCTTCATCAAGTTGGAAGTGACAGTGAGTGAGGCAGTCCAGGACCCTGTTAGACAACACTGTGACCATGGAAGGCACGGGAGCCAAGGAGCACGAACGAACCGTGTACCCATTCATGTAGAGTTCAAGGACACACACAAGCAAATGCTGTATTAACAGCGTTTTCACGGGATGAAGGCAAAACTCACAACAGTGGTTGGGGATTTCAGGGGGTGAGAAGCAAGAGATATAAAAGGGACTAAAAGAGTCTCGAAATACGGAAAAATTTTTCTATTCTGATCTAAGAGGTGGGCCATAGGTGTAGTGTACATGACCATTCATAGTACCTGACATACATAGACATGAGCATTGTTGTGTACAACAAAAAACAACACCAACACCACCACAACCAACAGAACCCACAGACTCTGTGCTTAATGATCTCACAGACACAGACAGACAGACAGCATCACAGATACTGTACTGCACCATGAAGACCAGAAGGTATATGCAGAGAAGCTCATTCTGCCTGCTTACATGACCTTGGGTAAGTAATTTTCTTTCTTAAGCCTTATTCGTTAGACACATTATGCACAGCATACATATATCTGTATATGTGTATATCATTTACATAGATTCATATATAATACACACATACACACATATATAGTAGGTTTATTATGAGAATCAACTAATATACATAATGCATGAGAAAATGTCTGACAAACTGTGAAACACTGTAAAAAATGTGAGATAATATTATCACTCTGGGTAGCTTTGCAGCTAACTGTCTATTTCTTCTGTGAAACTGCTATGCACACAGTTTTATACTCAAGTGGCAGTCGGAAGGAAGCAGGTTGTAAGTGACTATAAATTATTCTCAATCTAACATATTTTGTGTCTAGCACGGCGAGGGATAGAAATAAAGACAGCGGCTATTGCTGAATAGCTTGTCATTGTCAAAATGGGGCTTGCTGTTTAAGAGAACATGGGATGGCTAGACGAGAGGAGATGAGTTTGAACTGGTAGAGCATGGGGGAAGAGGACTATAATTCACCTTGTCAAGAGCCCTTTCTCCTGGAGAACCACCCCATACACAGCCACCAAACCCAAGCACTATTGCTGACGCCAAAAAGTGTTTACTGGCAAGAACCTGACATGGATGTCTCCTCAGAGGCTCTCCCAGAGCCATATAGATACAGATGAGGATGCTTGCAGCTAAACATCAGACTGAACACTGGGACCCCAATGTAAGAGCTAGAGAAAGGAATGGAAGAACTGAAAGGTTTGCAACCTTATGGGAAGAAGAGCATCATCATCAGCCAAGGCACTGAGGTGGAGAGGGTGGCTGGGAGAGGGAGCACCTTTGTGGAAGCAAGTTGAGGGGGAGGAGGGAGGGGAGTCAAGGGGAGGGTATAACATTTGAAATGTAAATACAGAGAATATCCAATAAAATTGAAAAAAAAAAGAACAGAAAAAAAGAACCCTTCAATCCTGGTAGCAGCCCTCACCATTATTACAGCATTCTCTGTGCCTGGGCCTAAGCACACACCAAGGCCCCCTTCACTGTTCTTGATGTTGCTGTTGCTTTTGTTTTAAGACAGATCTCTCATAGTCTGGGTCTGCCTCAAATTCACTAAAAAGCCAAGAAGGACATTGAACACCCAATCTTCCTGCCTCCACTTCCCGAGTCCTGGACATCCACCACCACACCACACCACACCACACCACACCACACCACACCATAATACTTTTCCCCCAGGTCTCTTCACTCCAAGGATAGACACTCCTTTCACACCCCAGACTCTGTGCTCCTCTGCTGCAAGGGACACCTAATGCTGGCTCAGACAGGGTCTGACTTCCTGGCCCTTGGCCATACCATGCAGAGGCTCCATCTTAGTTCTTAGAGGATCCTTCTTAAGAGCAAAATAGGAACTTGTGGTTAAGATGGAGGAGTCCAAGTTCAAGGGCCCTACGGTCACCGTGACTCTTTAAAATGGTCTCTAGAGTCTTCTCTCTGGGTTGACTGTGTCCCAGAGACTGAGGATAACACTCTGGGTTGGAGTAATAGCCAGCTGAACAGATGGCAGATGAGACACGTTTAATGAGGGGGTTGCTCTAAAAAGGAATGGCAGGTTGAGAAGAAGCCACACGGGAAACCACAGGACCCCCAAGGGCTCATCAAAGCACTACCAGCAGCAGATAGTAGGTCCTGCTCCTCAGTGCCTGGACAGGGGAGAAAAGGGAGAGCTGTGTGATTTGGGGTCTGAGCTCTGGGCAGGGCGAGGCTGTGTTTCTCAAGCCCTTCCCTGAAGGTCCCACAGACAGATAACGGGAAAATATGTATTCTGAACTCATTTCTTCTCCCTCCCCCATCTCTAGGCAGTTGACTGAACTGAATGACATGGAAGTCAATGGACTAGGTCACCTTCTGTTGTGTTGAGGGTCAAGTTAGAGATACAGAGCTAATTACACGTTGACTCAGAGTTAAGGGATGGGGGAGGTTTGAGGGCCAGGCTTGGGTGTCCTAGCACATCAGACAAGAGGGCAAGAGTGTGTGGGGGGGATCAGAGATGGGAGAAAACACAGGAGAAGTCTCCCTGTCAAGACAACTTTAGACCTCTGACATTTAGGAACTGAAAACACCAGTTTCGGAAACAAGGTTAATCTGAACAAAACCATGACCTTGATGGCCAAATTCAAGGGCTCCATGTTTAAATCCAGACAGCATCTGTATATTGCTGCTTCGTTGTAGGGATATCTTTGGCATGTAAGAAGTGAACTCACATAGCCATTTCACTTTAGCTGGAATTTTCCATCCATGTTTTCAAGGACCGTTTAAAGCAAATCCTTTTCTCCTTTATGTACTCAGCCAACATCACTGGCAGACAAGATGGCAGCGCAGTGGCACAGCGAGCCTAAAGACTTCCGAGTTAGCCTCCGCTCCACCCTGCGGATCATGTGACCACAGGCTCATATCTGGAGCTCAGTTTCTTCCTCTGGAGGGCGAGAGGGTTGGTCTTGAGGTTCCTTCCTATTCTGGCAGGCTGGGACTCTAATAAATCCCTTGATCAGAACAAGTCATGACATTTAGCCCATCCAACTTGGCAGCGCGTGGGTCCATTTTGCTCAGACGGTATATCACTGCTTTTAAAAATGGCTCTTTAAAACGCGCTTTGTTGCTGCAGCAGAGATGAGAGGGAAAAGGACGGCTTTCCAGTGGACTCGTGCCCATCAAAACAAGTCCAAGTGGACCGCTGCTAAAAAGGGTCCGTCTGCCGCACTTCCTATTTGCTTGGCTTTGGAGAATTGGACAGAGCAGGACTGAGGAAGGTGTGGCACACCAGGCTGAGTCACTACCTGAAGAAGACTCCTTCTCCAAGAGCCTCTGTGCTGGGTGACAAAGGCAGGGCCCGCCTCCTCTTCCTGCAGCTCCCCTCAAAGAAAGGGGTCTGCGGTCACTTTCCTCATCACCAACTTGATCTCTTTAAGTTAGAGAAGAAAACAAAATCTTACTGGTTCCCAAACGCCACGTTCTATCTGATTAGTGGTGAGAGGACTTTCTGCTGCCTGCCTGCCCTGCCTTCCATTCCCTTCCTTACCTTTTCCTGGTAGACAGCCCCGCCCCCTCGAGCTCGTGGATGGGGGAGGTGCAGTGGCCAGTTACAGATTCTGGATACCAGGCCACAAAGATAATGGCCAGTTCGCTCTGTGGAACTGGTAGGAGACAAACCAAAGCGGCTCAGACTCAGTTTCTTCTTCTGTGTACTTTCCCCGTAGATCCTTCAACTGGTGTCTTCAATTGCTCTGATACTGTCTATCTGAAAATAGCATTACATCTCATGGGTTGAAGGATTGTTTACAACTGGCACCCCAAACTCCCCTTCAGATGGTAGCTGCAAGCTCTGAGCAACATGTGTTTCTCTTCTCATCCCTATAAACTGGACTTTCAGTCGCTGCCTACTCAGCTTTGATTAGCTCGCTTGAGTGTCTCACAAAACTCAAGGAAATACTTAGGCTTATTATAAAGACTATTCCAAAGGCTGAAGGCAAAAGACAGTAAGGGTTTCGGCACCTGATGTATGTGAAGGAGCACAGAGTGGGGGGGACAGTGGAGACATCAGGCAACAAACAGCAAGAGACTGAAAATAGAGCGTAGTGAGGAAGACGGATAGCAAGGGGCAGGGATTCCAAGAAAAAGGAGGGGAGAGATGGGGGGAGAAATGAGAGAGAGAAAGAGAGAGAGCAAGAGAGAGAGGGAGAGAGGGAGAAGTGAGTGAGAGAGAGAGAGAGAGAGAGAGAGAGAGAGAGAGAGAGAGAGAAGTGAGTGAGAGAGAGAGAGAGAGAGAGAGAGAGAGAGAGAGAGAGAGCAAGAGAGAGAGCGAGAGAGAGTGAGAATGAGAGAGAGCCCAGTTATCAGGCTGAGTAGCTGGAGGGAGAACAAAGGGGGATGTGACAAGGGTTAGGATGGCAAGGTGGACTTTGAAATGTACCAAGTCCTTGTGATGCTGAGGACACCTGGAGGAAGGTATGGGCTTTGATATGCTGATAGCCACCACAGGCATATGTCCAGAATAGCCCCTCTGTCAGATGGAAAGAAAATGACTCCTTTGAGGGGGATAGAGAAAAAAAAAAAAAAAACCTGTTTCACAAGTTCCTGAGGAATGTTGGCTTTTAACTTCACCCCCAGAAATCCTTCTGTAGTCCATCCTGAGCTAATTTCCGGACTGCTTGTGTGACCTAAATATGGCTTGGAACAGGAGAGGGAGGCAGGGCTTCCATGGCCCCAGCCTTGGGCCCTCTGGGACTCTTCGTGTCTTCGTTAGCTGTCTGGGAGCTTTTTGAACTCTGTCCTGTTGGGTTTTCATGGAGACTTTATTGCACGGGTACCACTGTAGCAGAGAAAACTGTGTAAAAACAAAGCTGGATTTAAAGGCTGAATGTTCTGGCATGACTAGCTTGAGGGGCAGGGCAGGGGCAGTTCAGGAGGCTGCCTGTCAGATTCCAGTCCATCTCTTGCTCAAGGGTATGAAGTAGGGCCTATCCTCAAGTTCAGGCCTTACCGTCTGCTGTCTGGAGGATAGATCAGAGAGTTCCTTTCACATATTCACTCCCCAGAGCTGGGAATCCAGGATCCTCCTGCTTCCATTACTGAAGAGCATCATGGGTATGTATCATCATGCTCGAAGTCAGATAGATGCTCAGGGGAAGATGGGGCATATGATTTACTCTGAGGAAAGGAGAGCCTACTTTCTATAACCCGTCTCAAGGAAAGGATTATGAGTCAGGAACCACAGACAAAACCCAAACACAACATCACACCCAGACAACCAAGATTGGATGAGGGCTCTGATCAAAGCTAGGCTGTTTGAAAGCAGGAGGGAGCATTAGGTGGATAAAGAGGCTCCTTCCAGCAGCAAGATTCTGAGTGCAGGTACATTGCTGATCTTTGTCCTTCAAGAACTGCAAAACCACTGTTCCGTGCTGGGGAAGTGATGTCCCCAGAGTAAAGAAGAAGGGCTTTGTTTTAAGGCAGCATTGACAGGACCACAGTAGTTACCAGGAGACACCAGAGGCCAGGGAGCCAAGTTGACAGGAAGTAGGCCTTCCTCTGGAGCTATAAGTGAAAGCGAGAGTTACGCCAAGATGCAGGTAACTTTTTGGTTGTTCAGTGGATTCTCCCAGTGTTCCCAGGGGCAGGGCAGCTAGGCAGACAGGAAGAGCTTTCTCTCCCACAGCCAAAGTGAGTCTTGCTGTTCTTGTGCAAAAGGCCTGGATGGTGGTTCTCAGTTGCAACAACCGAAATTAACCACCACCACCACCCCCTGCCTTTCAAGTGGATTTGGCAAACACAGGGAGTGCTTCAACTTGCCCTTGGTCTTAGATGGCAATGTATATGGCCAACAGACTACGTCCTGATCAGATGACTTCCCAGTTATTCAGCATCTGTTTATTGAGCAACTAACTGGCAGACACTCTTCCAGACCCTGGGGATAGGATAATAAACAAGACAAACAGAAGCATGAGCAAATTTCACCCTTTAGAGTCATTCCCATACCAGGAAACAGTATCACTGCTCAGGCAGTTAGCCAGACCCAAAGCCCAGTATCACAACCAAGACTTTCCAGTAAGTCTTCTTTTCCGATTTAACCTGAATATCTCTATTTCCCCCCCGCCCCATCCTAACCTAAGATATCATCACAAGCACTCGGGGGCATTACTCCAACCACTAACCAGTTGTTCCATTTCTCCCCCAATGTCCCAGCAGCACACAGAAGTCACACTGGTCACCCCAAACACACACCAGTTTGGTTCCTACTAAACCCAACAGATCTGCTAAGATCTAACAGCCAGATTGGCATATCTGTCTCAGAAATAAAATTCATGTTACTCAAGGTGTGTGGCTTGTGAGACAGCCCCCCAGGCATAAAAGCACCAAGGATAGTTTTGTTTTATTTTTCTCACAATAGAAAATGTCTTAAGGAGCTGGGTGTGGTGGTGTGGATTTGTCATCATAACACTTATACATTGAGACACAAAGAACGGGAGGCAGGAGTTCAGGGCTATCTTGGGCTACATGAGACCCTCGAGAGAGATGATGCTAGAAAGTTTAATGTCAACCTGTTATGAGCTGAAGTCATTGGAGTGGGGGAACCCTTAAATATTAATATTAACATTAATATTAATAATATAAAAAGTACCCATAAGATTGGGCTGTATGCAAGTCTGTAAGGTGTTTACTTAGTGATTAATAGGAAGGCACAGTCCATTAAGGGTGGTGTCATCCCTGACCTGGTTGTCCTGGGTTCTATGGCCTCTCCGTCAGCTCCTGCCTCCAGCTTTCTGCTCCGTTTCAGCCCCTGTCCTGACTCCCTTCAGTGACGGCCTATAATATGGATGTGTGAGCCAGATAAACTCTTTCCTCCGCAACGTGCTTTTTGGTCCTGGTTTTCACTATAGCAATGGTGCCCTAACAAGAACAGAGCCCCAACTAAATTTAAACACATAAAACAAAGCCGCACTGGTGATGTAGTCCTATTCCCTTGAAAGGCCGTGGCAAAGATATTGTGGGTTCAAGGACTGCTTGGACTATATATCGAGTTCAAGGGTAGTCTGGCTAAATTAGGAAAACCCTGTTTAAAATTAAATTAAAGATGGGGGGCATAGGGATATATGCCCCAGTGGTACAATGCTTGTCTATGATCCATCAGGCTGGAGTTTAATGCTCAACATTTCAAACCAATCAGGAGCTAGAGAGATGGCTTAGTGGTTAAGAATACATGCTGTTCTTCCAGAAAACCCTAGTGTAGTTACCAGCACCCTAATCAGAGCAGTGACAACCATTTGTAACTCTGAGTTCAGGGAATCTAGAGTTTTCTTCCAGCTTCTGCAGGTACCTCAACACCGTCCCACCCCCCCCCACACAATACACTGCCCAACACACATATACACATACAAATACACACACATACATATACACACACACATACACAGACAGACGCACACACACTGCTCCCACACATTTAAAATAATTTGTCCAATTGTAAAAGTTATCACTAGCACTTCTTAGAACAACTATTGTGAACCCTCTCTTCTCCATTGTTCAAAAGTAGGGATGTTCACTGTACTTTTTCTGTTGTCTGGAAATCCCATGTGAAGTTCAGTAAAAAAAGAAGAAAAGTCTGTCAGTAAAACACCTTCTCAAGAGAGCTACCTATTGTCTGTTAGATCTAGATCTGAAATGTCCCCCACAGGCCCATGTGTTTGAAAGATGGTCACACATGGTGAACCAATGGTCACACTGTTTGGGGAAGGTGTGGAACCTCTGTGTCCTCTAATCTGGCTAGCAGAAAGGGTCACTAAGGGCAGGCTCTGAAGGCAACGTGTGCTTCTGCTTCAGGCTATGGCATCTGCTTCCCGATGTGGCAAAGCAAGGCCTGGAGCTGTCTCTCTGTGCTCCCACCGCTACAATGGAATCTTCCAAACCTTTGCTCTTTCAACACCATGATAGACTTTATGCCCTGAAGCCATGAGCCAGAATAATTTTCTCCTCCTTTAGCTTGTTGGGTAATTTGTTCACACCAACAAGAAACAGTTGTGAGAAAAATAATGACTGTACCTGCCCACCACAACACTGACTACAGCTCCCTGGGTTTACTGCCCAATCTTCATGAGAAGCCTGGGGCAGGGTTAGAGGGCCAGACAGAGTCATGAGCACCTGCCTTGAGAAATTCTTTGGGATTCAAGATAAGCGCAAACCCTCCCCGTAACAAAAAACTATTGGTAAGATTCTGTCTCAGTTACTTTTCTGTTGCTGTGAAGAGAGAGACACCATGACCTTTATAAGGCAATTGATAAAGGAAGCATTTAATGGGGGTTGCTGACAGTGTCAGAGGGTGAGAGTCCGGGACTATCATGGCAGCAGGCAGGCAGGCATGGCCCTGGAGCAGTTGCTGAGAGCTTACATCTTATCCACAAGTTGGAGGGAGATAGAGGGGTAGATAACTGGAATGGCAAAGACCTTTGAAACCTCAGCGGCACGTTAACAAGGCTGACCACACTTCCTAATCTTTACCAAATAGTTCCACCAGCTGGGACCAAGTATTCAAACATATGCACTGTCTTAGTTTAGGTGCTTTGATGAGAGACCATGACCAAGGCAACTCTTGTAAGGGACAACATTCAATAGAAACTGGCTTACAGTTTCAAAGGTTCAGTCTGTTGTCATCACTGGCCAGAAGCGTGGCAGCCTGCAGGCAGACAAGGTGCTGGAGAAGGAGCCGAGAGTTCTACATCTTGATCCAAAGGCAGCCAGAAGGAGACTGTCTCTTCTGCACTGGGTAGAGCTAGAGTACTAGGAACCCTCAAAATCCACCCCCACAGTGACACATTTCCTATAAAGGCCACACCCATTCTAATGAGGACATATCTGCTAATAATGTCACTCATCGTGGGCCAAACATTCAAAAACATAAATTCATGGGGGCCTTACCTATTCAAATCACTACATGTACCTATCTGGACCATTCATTCAAGCCACCACAGGGTCCCCAAAATCTGACATGTAGGGGGACAGTCCTAGGCAGAGGAGATGTTCTCAAATTAATGTCATATTCTATTTGCCTTTGGGCTGAGGTAAAAACTAATTGGCATTTATGTCAAGGTGAAAATGGAGGGAAAAGGGGACCTAATTGGTGGAGAGTCTGGCTAGACACAGATCAGGCAGGAAGTAGTTAGGCCTGAGCCTATAAGCTGTTCCTCCCACCATTTGAAGGCCCATCACAGTGAGGGCATTGGTGGCCTGAACTAGTCAGAGAAGCAGCAACTGCCAACTCAGAAAAAGACTGTAAATATAGCCAGAGGAGTAGAGACTCTCGTCCTGTTTTCTTGCCTTTCTGCTCACTTCAGACACATGAGAGGAACTGGGCACAAAGAAGGAAGGAGAGGGGATTTCTCAGGCCCAGGTTACACACCTCTTGTATCTTCCTTCCTAAGAGGATGTTGGCTCAAAAGAGCTATGTGAGGGTCAGGCAAGGGAGAAACCCTGCAAGGGGATGTTAAGTTTGGCTCTTACAGGAGATAAACACTTAGTAACCAGGAGGTTACACAATCTTCCTGTGTTCATCCTGTGTCTCTGGCCTCTCCCCTTCTTCACCCATGCTCTCTAAGGGACGGGGACCACTTTCCTACAAGCTGAAGTTTCCAAGATGCTGGGCCAGCTGACTGGTGCTTGGTGTAGATGAGTCCCACGAACAGGAACTCAGCATCCTCCCGTTTCCAGCAACACATTTGCAGTGGGCTATCTATCCCTATGACTCCGGGCCTAGCACAAGCCAACTGTTGTATTCTGGTCCTAGCCTCCTGGTTCATAAACACATCCTTCTCCATTTGCCTGTCCTTTATAACGCCCGGACACACATTACTGCCCTCTATTCATGCCGTGGCTTTTCTACGATCCATATAATTAATTGTTCACATCAAATTCCCTTGCAGTTTGTCTCTTGGATGGACTGAACTAATGCACTGTCCCGGGGGGTCTTTAAAGTCTATGCTGTAGGAGACTGTGCTGCAGAGACGGAGAAACTTCGAGACTCCGCTTCATAGTTACCCCTAAATCAAGACACCTCAATAAACCAGCTGCAAACATCTTGACTTGAATGTCACCTTTTCACACCAGTGCAGAGGGCTCCACTCAACCCTGTTACCTTGTCTTTTCAAAGTTTTAAGGACTGTCTGAATTGCCACATCAATGTACCTGCTTACATGTGAATTTTATATACTCCATGGGAACATAAACCCTCAAGGAAAGACGCTCTTTTTCTGCCCTTCCCAGTAATTAATTAATTAGTTAATCATAATCTCATCAGCACCAAGGACCTGATAAGAGGAATGGACGTCCCCACAGACCCCGGAGCTTCAGCCAGACTAGGTAGCTGGTAACTGCATGTCACTTTGGCTGGCGATCCTTAAAGAGGCAGCGGGCGTGTTCTATTGAGCTAGGATGTTCTTGAGATTGTTAATGAGGCAGGCAGTGTGCAGTGTGCCTGCATGTGTAGTGTTTAACACAAGGAGTAGGATGCAATAGGCTGATTTTTTTTCTTACCTGAGACAGTCTTATGTAGTCCAGGCTGGCCTCAAGCTTGCTATGTAGCCAAAGATATCCTTGAGCTAGGTCCCAACTTCTGGGATTACAGGGCCTGTGCTGTGACTCCGGGCTTATGTGGTGCTAGTGACTAAAGCCAGGGCTTTGGTTAGTAAGCAAGCATTGTACCAACAGAACTACATCTCCAGCCTTAGTAGACTATAAAATTGTCACCTGCCCCTTTATTTTTCTTGTTCCTGTAGTGTTTCTTTCCTCGAGGAACTGCCTCAATACTACCCATAAATACATATGCCAAATGTGGAGAGCTAAGCAGATTTTTAAAATATTCCTTCTGACTTGATTTATTGGTAGTGTAATGTTCAGACTGTCCAGATCAGTTGTGCCTGCGATATTTTTGTAGCATATTATTCATTGTATCTGCATCCTAAAATTCATAATTATGAACTGTATATAGGATCTTCTATAGTTTTCCCTTACCTTTTACTTACCCTTTGAGGATTACACATGTGTATATAACTTATCATATTCATTCCCACCTTCAAGTTCCCCCTCCCACAACCTCTTCTGACCTCCAAGGGCATCAGGTACTTACATTGTATACACATATATGCATAGGCAAGACACTTACATTATATGTTGGTTGATGTTAAGGTGATACATGATTGGACCGTAGAGAGGTAGGCGGAGAAAAGGCTAGGAAAACAGATGAGGAAGAGAAAAAGGGAGATTCCTGGAGGAATCAAGGACATTGGAAAAATCAATGGAGCTGGAAAAGGAGGATCTAGATCCAGGTGGTCATAATTGGCGATAGGTAGTTATGAATATTTAAGGGTTTCTATAGGTCTTTTTATCTCATATAGAAGGGCAGTTTGTATCTTTGTCTACTGGATGTAAGCTTATTGTGTAGAGGGTTTGTGAACTGTGAATTTTATATATATTTGATAAACTACCGGGCTTTGGAGTCATGTTTGTACCGGGCAGTAGAGGAAAGAAACCCGGGGGGGGGGGTTCATATCCACCTGGGACAGAAGCAACAGGGCGGGTGGAGTGAACTGCCTGGGAAGGGAATCATGCGGAGAGGGTCTCTTTTGGATCGAGTGATGGAGTATATGCCCTTGGCTCCACCCTAGTGCGGCGTCCATGGAGTGAGATCTCGGGGGCCAATAGAAGGTTAAGCCATCCCTTTAATATTTGCTGCAACAATTATAGATAGATATAACAATAGAGATAGAGATCTAGATATATACATATAAAGAAAAAATATATACACATACATAAAGGATATAGATTGTACTGGCTGGTTTTGTGTTAACTTGACACAAGCTGGAGTTAATCACAGAGAAAAAAGCTTTAGTTGAGGAAATGCCTCCATGAGATCCAGCTTTTTTCTCAATTAGTGATGCAGGGGGAATGGGGGTGTAGAGGGCCCAGCCCATTGTGGGTGGTGCCATTCCTGGGCTTGTAGTCTTAGGTTCTATAAGAGAGCAAGCTGAGCAAGCCAGGGGAAGCAAGCCACTAAGCCATGGCCTCTGCATCAGCTCCTGCTTCCTGACCTGCTTGAGTTCTAGTCCTGACTTCCTTTGGTGATGAACAGCAATGTAGAAGTGTAAGCTGAATAAACCCTTTCCTCCCCAACTTGCTTCTTGGTCATAATGTTTGTGCAGGAATAGAAACCCTGACTAAGACATAGATAGATAGATAGATAGATAGATAGATAGATAGATAGATAGATAGATACTCCCACAGACACTCCTACAACAGGTCAATCTGGTCTAGACAGTTCCTCACCAATACTATTCTCCAATGATCCTAGAATGTGTCGAGTTGACAGTTTAAATCAGCCAGCATGGGAAGGAGAGCAATAGTATTCAGAATGATGCCGTGTAAACTTACGGCTACTTTACACCAGCATTTTCTGTTCAGTATTTCTGAATGGTGGGTGGCCACGGATAATGGAAACTGCAGAAATCAAAACCCGCAGATAATGGAGGACTTACATGGTGCCTGGAGCCCTGAGGACACGGTTGGGCGTGGCCTGCTGAGAGGTTGTAATAAGTGCTGCTTTGTCAGCCTTTGTGCCTTTACTCCAGCTGAGCCACTGCTGTGACACAAGGCTCTACTTAACCCCATCTCAGACACACCTGCTTGCTCTTCTTCCCATGCCAAGAAGCAGAAGCACAAATGTAGTCATTTACCGTGCCAACGGTATGCCTCATACATCCTTCATAGAATCTAACAACATGGATCCTAATAACACACACCCTAAGAACATACAGCCTGTGCCGTCAGCTGCCCAAGAGCTTTCCTTCAACAAACACACTACAAGTTTTTCATGTATCCATTTTAGTTTCATATTAAATGAAAAGAAATGTGAAATTGTGAATTGGATATCTACTGACACTTTTTTAATCCACCTCAGTCCAGATGACATACACATATTACACATTAGAAACCACCAGTTGGAACAAAACTGTAACTTATAGTGTAACTTTTCCTCATTAGGTTTCTGTTATGGTTCCTTGTTCTCTACTGTGTGAGATCTCAGTTTTCTACCGATTTTCATTTGGTTATAATTTTCCAAAAGACTTTCCACAGGTTGAGTACCTAGATACTATAATTTTGAAATCCACTGTTTCTGTGTGTGTATGTGCATGTGTGTGTATGTATGTGTGTATATCTGTGTGCATGTATCTGTGTCTGTGTGTCTGTCTATGTGTATATCTTTGTGTGTCTCTGTGTGTATGCATGTTCTGTGTGTGAATGCATGCATGTATGTGTGTCTATGTCTGTTTATGTCTGTGTCTACATGTGTCTCTCTGCATGCATGTTCCATGTGTGTATGTGTATGCTTACATGTATGAGTGTGTTCCTGAGTCTACATGTGTGTCTCTTTGTGTATGTGTCTCTGTGTATGTCTGTATCTACATGTATGTCTGTATGTGTATGTATGTTCTGTGTATGCATGTGTGTGCATGTATGTATGTGTATATCTCTTTCTGTGTGTGTGTGTGTGTGTAGGACACAGGACAACTTTCTAGAAACGGTTCTTTCCTTCTACTGTGGGTCTGAAGATGAAACTCAGGTCATTAGGTTAGCTCCACCACATTTTTACCCACTGAGCCATCTCACTGGTCCCTTATTTTATCTCCAAGGACTGTTTCTGATCCTCCTAAATTTATCTAATTTATTATCCTCTAAAATTTCACTGAGAACACAAATTTGAATTTACAAAGTTGTCTCCTTTTTGTTATAATCATTCTTTTTAAATAGAAGCCATTGGTTCTGACCCATCTGCTAGTTCCTACTTGAGAGCTGCCGGGACGCCTCAGATGACTGACAGGATTGCTGCTGCTGATGTTCATGAATATGAAAATCTAGAGATAAGCATCGCAGATCTGCTGAGGCAATGGTCTGCAGCACAGGTGTCTGTGAGCCCCCACCTCTTCCTCAGCACATCTCTGACGTCAGCCCCGGCTCCCATGGACCAGCAGTCAAGGAACAAGTGCGGCCCAGGGCTGCTCTGTGCTGTGGTTATTAGCTATCCAGCCATGCCAGGTCCAGCTTCCCAGCGAGCCGTCACAGTTCTGGCTCATAGTGTGCTTTCCTTTCTACCAGTGACTTGCAGGCTGTCTTCTCCTCCTTCTCCCCCCTCCTCCTCTCTCCCTTGCTCCCTTTCCCCCTCCTTCTCTTCTTCTTCTTCCTCTTCTACCTCCTCCTTAACACATCTCCCTCCTCCCTTGGTCCTCCCTTTCCTCCTACTCCTGCTCCTCCTCCTTCACCACCACCACCATCTTTCTTCCCTTTGGTCTTCTCATCTCAATGTGGCTGGCTCTAAGAAGTTGTAAGCTCAAATTATTATCTTGAAATCAAACCTGAATGGTTTCCTGTCAAACTGAACATGATACCATAAGCCTTCACACACCACCCATAAACCTCTGAATTCCTGTAATGGCACGTCTTGCCCCAGAGCCTGCTTTATTCGTCAGAGCCCATCCTGCTTATATGCAGCCAGCTGGAGTTTGACACAGTGCTCTAACCTCACCTCTCGCCCACCCACTTTTTAGGAACCTATTAGAATTGGTCTATTATTCTAGAACCGCTTAGCTCTGGAGTTCCAAAACTAAGCGAAGTGTGCCCTGAGACTACGATAAAAGAGGCAAACAGCTAAATGACCAAAAAGGAATAATTTATTAACCACTATGTCAACGATAGAAATATAGTCCTCAGAGGCTGCATGATCCATTGGGTACCCAAACTTTGGGTCAGAACGAGGGTAGATTTGTGGGTGAAAACAAAGCTGAGTTCATCCAGGATGGAATGGGATGTGCCTGGGTTTTCTTAAGATCTGTGGAAGAGTCAGGAACATCTCTGGAAACACAGCTCAGTTGCAAAGCTCCACAGATGATTGGGGTGGAGCCGTTCACTGTTTGCTGGAAAGTTATGCAGGAACCTCCCCCCACCACTAACGTTACTAGGGGCAACCGTGGTGGCTATGACTCAAGACGGCAGCAGGCATTTAAAGCTGAATCCACAAATATATAAATACCACAGCACTCTAATTCTGGTGGAAAATCTGAGGTTCTGGAAGACAGGTCCCAGAGCTCCTGAGAGGAGAGTGGGAACCAGCTACCCACTGTACTAGAGCTGTGCTTCATGCTCTGCCATTCATTCTGTCCTGCTCCAGAAAGGGTTTGGGGAAGCACTTCCCCTTTATAAGATGCTTTGGAGAGAAAAGCAGCCAGCAGGAGAGGGTAAGAAGGGATCAGTGCAGCAGGGGCTCAGGGGAACACAAACACACACATCAAACCCAGTTACTTAAACAGGTAAAAGTCTACAGTCTGCGGGAGAAGCTGGAGAAATGGCTCTCGGCTTAAAAATGCTTGCTGCTTTTTCAGAGGGCTTGAGTTTAGATTCCAGCACCCACAATGGGAAGCTCTTAACTGCCTGTGACTCCAGCTCCAGGGCATCCAACACTCTTTTGGCCTTGTGGGTTGCCCTGCTTCTGCCCTGGGCTGCCCAGAATGTTGCTAACATGCCACCAGAAGACAGTACGAAGTCCAGAACAGGCGTCCCACATTCTGAGTTTTCTTTGGCAGAACCGAAAGGGGAAACAGTGTTCTTTCAGGATGTTCTTGTATCAAGCAAGAAGGGGAAGGCAGAGCCTGGGACCAGAGGGCAAAGCCAGTCTGATAGTCTGATTCCCAATGAATGCCAAGAGTACCGAGGGGCTAGAGGAGAAGACCTTCCCTGGCAGATTTAGGTGTGGCTCTTTAGGTTAAAGGCCTTCTCATATAGATCCTTGAAGAAGAGACAGCTCTTGCTTGTTTAAACTGCTTTATTAGACAGCAAATGCATACACTTTACTCAGGGTGAGCCAGGGATTAAATACTGTTTCCGGAAGGAATGCCCAGGAAGGGAAACTTACTGACTGAGTGGGGGTGGGGAGTTTACCACATTAGTGTGAAAAACTCTAGGTACTTATGCTATATGACTGACTGCAACGGTTCTCTCAGTGGGGTGTCATGGTTATGTGTTCCAGGACAGGGACAGAAATGGATAGAGAGCGATCTCAAATCTCTGGGATCCCTGGGATCTCAAATCTCTGGGATCCCTGGGGTCTGATCTCACTTCACCTTAATTCTCTAATTCTTCTGTCTGGTGGCACAACCTACTTGCCCTACACCCTTATAGAGAGATAACTGCACATATACAGAACTGAAAATTGTGTGTGTGTGTGTGTGTGTGTGTGTGTGCATTTCAAATCCAGATGGCAGTAAATCATTGAAGTAGCTACACTTTGTCCAATCTTCTTGTCATTTTCCTTGTTGCTGAAAGGGAACATCTGCCTTCCCCTCCCTCCCCAAAGGAAGAAAGGTTTTATTTTGGCTCATGCTTTCAGAGGGGTTTCAGTCCATTGTGGTGCAGAAGCATGATGGTTAGAAATGCTCCATCCGTGCCAGCAGGAACGTGGGGTAGATGCTGTTCACATGGCTCACGGGCAGACATAACCTTCAAAAGCCAACCCTCCAGTGACCTAATCCCACCAGACAGGCCCCGCCTCCTAAAGATTCCACAGCCTTCAAAATAGTGCCACAGGCTGGGGACTGGGCATTTAGATCTTGAGCCTGTGGGGAACATTTTGGACTTAAACCATAAATAACATTGATATTTTAAGCTCTTAGTGTTTCTTGATGTCATCCTAATGGGGCATTCAATCAATAATTGCTGAGAGAAATAGCTAGTAAAGAGAATTTTGAATGTTTGCAACACAAAGAAATAAGTGTCTGAGGAGGTGTGAATGTCAGTCACCCTGATCTGACCCTCACTCCATTCCTGTCACACACACTATAGACACATCATATGCATTTAACAGGTACAATAATACAAGTATGTCTTAAATGAATGAGTAAATAAATGGCCCTCCAGGCCCCGTTAGATGGTGGTGTCATTCCCTGAGAGGGAGAGCAAGTATAAGGGAAGGAAAAGAGGAGTTCTGGATCCTTCTCAGAACTCAGCACACTGGGCAGGCTCATGCAGGAGATGGGAAGTCTGTGTCACAGTGTGTCCCTGCTCACCCGAAGGGATCTAGCCCTAGTCTCAGGACTGAGATCTGGAGCCTCTACTGAGCAAGATGATAAAAGCATTTTAGTACTGGTAGAAAGACGAGTGGAGAACAGGGCAGCAGAGTATTTGGGGTAAGTGGATACTCAGCCACAGCAGTCAGGGCTTGGAGATGGCCAGAAAAGCCGAGTGGATTGGGAGATACAGTCTCGCATAGAACAAGGAAGAAAGCTCAGCTCCTCCAGGAGCCACCTGGGCAAGCCAAGGACAGTGGACACACTGTTGTGCTTGCTCGCTCTAAAGCATCACTCCAAACACCACAACATCCAATGAAGGCTACTTTCTGTGCCTCCCCATTTGTCAAAGGAAAACACTGAGTTCCAGGGAAGGATTAAGTACAGGGATTATGTTCAGTTTGACTTGGAGAACTTGCCAGCGATGACGTGGGCAGCAAGTGGCAGAGCCGAAGTTTAGATTCAGGCAAAAAACTCTCAGCATTTGACTGTCATGTCAATGAATTAGAGGACCAGATGGAAGTCAAGACTGGGAAACCTATCACTGGCTATTAAAGATTTAGAAGAGATTCCAGGGTTGCCTGGTGTAGTGGCTATTCCTGGCTGTCCACCTGACTATAACTGGAATGAACTACAATCCAGAAATGGAGGGCACATCTGGGATCCTGATGTGGAGCCTGGGAGATACAAGTTTCTGACCTTGATCTTGGCGTGGAGATCTTGAGGCACAGTGGCTATGAATCCCAGGGGACTAAGGTAAGGAGATCTCTTTTGAGTTCAAGGTCATCTGGGACAAAGCAAGTCCCAGATCCAGGCATGGTGGTACACACTTTAATTTGGGACATACCTTCTGCTGGAGACCTACATAAGGACATTGGAAGAAGAAAGGTTGGTTCTTCACCTGCTTGCCTTGTGGGACTGAGCATCTGCTAGATCCTTGGACTTCCACTCACAGCTGCTGCTGACCGCTGTTGGGGAGTTGTACTACTGACTGTAAGTCATCAACAAATTCTCTTACTATATAAAGACTACCCATAAGTTCTGTGACTCTAGAGAACCCCGACTAATACACCTGATGATTCGAGCTCAGAAGTAGCCAGAAAAGTCTCTCCCTAGCTGCTAGGTTAAGGAAGACAGGGACAATATATTTGTCCTGACTGCAGAGTTCCTGACTGAAATTCTGAATAGTCTGTGTTATTAGAAATGGCTTTATCAGGTTGTATTTATATATTTATGCACAAGATAACAATTAAAGAGGAGGAGGCCAGGAATTAGAAGGAAGTTGGAGAAAGGAAGATTTATAATTATATATATATATATATATATATATATATATATATATATATATATATAAAGGGGTTGGTGGACTTGAAAAACAGATTTATGTTCTGTCTCCACAGAGAAACATGATCAAGAGTAAAAACAGATTACTCCAGATACTTCTGAGTGGATAAACAAACACAGAGCCAATCCTATCCCTCCCCTTCTACGTGTGCCATGCCCATTAGGGTTAAGAGAAAGTTCAGATGCTTTATCGTTGAAGTCAAGGCGGATGTGATCTTGCTTCTGCCTGCCTGCCTTTCCCATTCTATCCCTCTTGCTGGGCAGGATGAATCTGTGTGTTTAATCTTTTCAGTGGTCTGGTCATTTCAGAAACCTTAGACATTTTGGATGGAGGAAGTTTTGGCTTTGCCGGCACATCTCTTCTCTGGTGAGGCTGCCCATCACAGTCCTGGACACAGAACTCAAGTGAGACCAGCGGTGGTCATTTTTAGGAACTGACGTAATCTCACAGGGAGAGGAAGCCTCTTCTTCCCTCTGTGAGTGTGTTCTGGTTAACAGAGGGCAACTCAGGCCTGAAGCTGTCTGCACCCTGGCCTGTGAGGGCAGCTTGTCTTTAGTTGGAAGGAAGGAGACATAGACAGAGAAAAGCAGAAGCCAGCCTGCCAGACAGACAGACAGACAGATGGGAAGATGACACTGCCACACTGAGGCTGCACTCCTTCCCACTTCTTAGTCTCATGAACAAACTCATTCCTCTTTTTAGTTTTACCTTTTTTTCTGAACTGTGGCTAATCCTCAGCTGTCATACACTAGGCTGTTGACAGTTCCCAAGATTCTGATTTTATCTGGTTCATGTTTAGGTGACAGAGTGCTCAGCCAAGGGATCCAGAAGATAACGGAAACCTGAGAGTGGTTCCTGTGATGCAGTTTCTTCATCTTACCAGGTCTGTTTCAGGCTACACCATGGAGTCACATCAGACTCTTCAGACCTTCTTGGTGCTAGCCACCTCACCACCATCAACCCCATCTCCACCACCACCATCATCCCCCCACCATCACCACCTCACCACCATCAACCCCATCCCCACCACCACCATCATCCCCCCACCATCACCACCCCACCTCCACCATTACCACCACTACCACCAGCACTACCACCAGCATCACCTCCAGCACCATCACCACCACCACTGGAGCTACTCACCTCTTTTACTAGCTACTCTGTTCTTCCCAAGCTGTTGTCCTCATAAGATCTGCCCACTACCCTACATGGGCTGTCAGCCTTTTCTATCACCCTGTTCAATTTCTCAGTGGAAGATCCAGGAAGCCTGAAGCCATAAGCTTAAGACCTGAAGGTCTTCAATACAGACAGAGCACCCCAAAGCCCTCCAGCTTAGAGAGGTTATAGACATATACATTCAATGTTCCCTCCTGTGTTTGGGCTGAGAGTTGAATTAACAGCCTTCTAGTACCTCCAAGACTTCCAGGCAAATGGGTAGTGAAGGCTTGGAGGCCCTTCAGCCATGATATCTTAGCTGAGTAATAAATTTCAAATGTGAAGCACACCAGATTCCAGGTACCTAGTGAGAGGGGTATGACACCAGGTCGGTCGGTCTAGGGGATGTCACAGCAGCACTGTGGGAAGGGAAGGGACACTTAATGACTAAGGCTTTGCTAAGATGGTACGGAGCATGACAACATGGCCCATCAGAAGAGTCTATGAGGCTTGCCTAAGAGACCATGAGAAAGACCAGGCAAGTGGACTTTGGCATGGGACAGGAAGATTAGGTGGAGGCAAACGTTCAGTGAAGGCTCTTGAATGCTACCACAGGATTGTGATGGTTAGTCAGTGTATCTAGCTCTATACTTGACTCTGTCTGTGAAGGTAGGTCCGTCAGTGTATGCGGAGGGGGAATGTCTCACCACCCTCTCCTAGGGTCAGAAGTGGGTGTCTCTCTTCCTGGCTTTTCTTAGCTCCGCGCTACCTTGTCATTTCTGTGGCCTTGGCTCTTGCAGGCTCTGACTGATGTGGGTGGCATCTATACTTCCTGACTCAGGACCCTCCCGTCTTCTTCCTCCTGCCACTGAGCCCATATCAAAGCACCCCTGCCTGTAACTCAGCATTGGTCCTGCCCCCAGGCATCCAGGGACTTTCCCTGTAGCCTTTTCTGTTAGTGACTCATTAGAAAGATCTGACTGCTCTTCCTGCTGTGAAGTCTGAAGTGCAGGTTCTGGGTTGTTTGTTTTATTTTTATTTTTGTTCTGAATTTCCTTTCTACTTCAAGGACTTAGGAGGATGTAGTCACTCTGATGACTTACTGGGCCAGCCCCACTGAATGGAAGGAAATATCTCCACATGCTTCTTGCCTACTAATTATGTTCCCAGACTCACTTGGGATGGAGATGGAATGGCACCGACAGGCAGCCATATCCAATGGCCTTGAGAGGACCTTGGGCCTGAGTCTGATGCCAGCCATATGACTGGACCTAGGAAGGACTTGAGCCTCTACTTTTATCTTTTTCTTCCTTTATAAAGTGGAGATTTAAAATGTACCCACTTTGCAGAGCTGGGGAACCTTATTTTCTGATGATCACTTCCACTGAATGAACCTGATACTGAGTGTGTCTATCCCATTCTCCTTGAGAGAGACAGAAGAGCCCACAGTCATGCACCAAGACCCCGCTACAACCACAGCAGAGCTGGCCTCCCCCTCAGAGTCAACCCCACCTCACCCGACCCCTCTCTAATTCTTGAATGAATTGTCCCCAGTGCTGGTGACAATATGAGCACACACACCCAGTGGTAAGGAATGAAGGACCCAGGGGAAAGACGTCAAACAGAAGAAAGCACCTGGAAAAGATGTCTTTATGTTCTTACATGGACAAGGATCTCAAAGTCTATGGAGCAATGATACAGGTTTCTCAGAGAATTCATCTCAACGAATCTGTTTCAACTGCAGTCATAATTCAGGGCTTTGCCAAATGGAAATCATAAGATTGGAGTGGGGCATGGGAAGAGGGGATATCGAGGGGAAGGTAAGGATTCTGTGCTGTTTCTTTCCTAGAGTTTTAACTTCCCAGCAAGTCAGAATTACATCAACAGATGCCACCCTACGACTGGGTAAACACGCAGAACTCTGCGGCAGGTGGCAATGATGTTCTAGTGGGGACCACATTAAAGCCTGTACCAGAGGAAACATGAGCAGCGTCTTTAGAACAGCTCCCTTTCTCTGTCTGTATGGACATGTATGGAATTAAAGAATGTGGTTCAGACATAAGTTAGGATGGGGCTGTGTGTCTAAAAAGTGATGTCGTAAGCAAACACCTTACCCTCAACAGCCATGGTTGAAAGGAAGAAATTACTTTCTGAAGAATGCACTGGGTGATCACACCAGCCTCTGTTTTCAGGCTGCCCTACTCTGTGTCAGGGATGTGTCCACACTGCGGGAACTTCCTGCAGAATCTAGCACCAATATGTGGATTGGATTTGACTTGGATCTGACTCCCTTCTGTCTTTCCTTTCGAGTACACTGAGGTATGTTTTCTTTGGTTTCTCTTTTGACAGAAGTGTGATATGACAAAAAACAAACTTGTAGTATTTACAGCATTTTAGACTTCAGTGTCAATGCTTCGCATAAGAAGTATTAGAGCACTCTTAGAACCATGGGAAGGTTATCACTTCCTTGTGTCTGTCATGAAACTGTTTTCAATGCACAGGACAATCAGCCTATTAGCACAGCTATAGGCTTTCTGGTCCAGAATCTTCCCTGTGCTCAGTGGGGAGGCAAATCCCGTCACCGCCATATCTGTGGTTCGCCAGGCTTCACAGTACTTGTCCACAAGACGGACACCATGGGGGTTGGAGCCATGCCAAACAACCTTCTGGGGCCTAGAAAGAAATTTTATAGTGTTACTTTTAAAATGGCATTTTTAATAACACGAAGTTCTCTATTTCTTTTTATCTGATTTTACAGTTGGTGTGTGTGTGTGTGTGTGTGTGTGTGTTTCAGAGCTCAACACTGGATATCTTCCTCAATCATTCCCTTCCTTATTTTTTGAGGCATGGTCTCTCACTAAACCTAGAGCTCGCCAATTTAGTTAGATTTGGATGCCACCAAACCCCAAGGACCCAGCCATTTCTACCACTCAGTGCTGGAGCTACAGATGCCCCACCTGCTATGAGATGAGTGGAGATCTGAGCCCAGGCTGCCACATTTGCGCATCGAGCACTTGGCTGGCTGAGCCATCATCCTAGTTCCTAAATAGCGATCCTTTGTGTTTTCTCTTGGTGGAGACGTGAGCATGCGTGTAGCAAACAGAGACACAAGTCTCCCCATCCATAGTTCAAGGCCAAATCCTTCCTTTAGCCTTGAGGCTGTTACCTGCTTCCAGACAAACTGTCTACAGCCATACCCGCTTGCAGTGATCTCTGAATGGCGTCCTTAGGTTTCACACATCTGTACCATTGCTTCTGACATCACTTGTTGGGTAGCCTCTTTCATAGTCAGACTTGTGACTTCTTCACAACATAAGGGCTCCCTCTTGTAGGACTCTACTTTTGATTCTCACTCTCCAAAATGAATACCTCCTCTCTCCTCCTATCAGCTTTCTATTTTAGAACTACAAAATTGTCCACATTTATACATAGTCTGCTATCCATTGCCCCATTGAAACTGGGGGCTCTTTAAAGTGTGTGTCTGTATGGGTGTGATACTGTGCCTTCCAGACCTGGATTCAGATGTGTTTCTGAACAACACATAGTGTCTTTAAGGACCAAGAATGCCATTCACAGGACAAAGCTGGGATCATGTCACCGTCTACTGCCTACTGTGTTTTCACCACAGTCATATGCACAACTGTCCTGTGGCTTAACCATGACTGTGCTCACTCGACAGGCAAGGCCTCTGAGGCTCATGGAGCCAAGTGCTTAGCCCCGGGTCTTATCATGAGCTATTGGACCTGGGGCTTCTGGCTTCAAGGCCATGGCTTTCCCATGACTCAGTGGCCTCAGTAGCTTAGCACTGGCAGTGTTGTGGGGGAGGCAGATGATAAAGACATCTCATAGTTAGAACACATCCTAGAAATGCCTATCATGCTAGTCACAGGGCCCAAGCCCACGCTTACCAGGAAGGATCGGTCATCACATCTCGACCATCAAAGGAGTATATCGGAATGTGCGCATTGAACTGACCTCCGTCACCAGAAAATATCGAGTCCCAATTGTGAAAAAGCACTTGGCCCTACAAATACAAATGACACATTAGAATTTTTATGCCACTGACCTACAACTAGGGTTTGGTTTCCTCTTTGCTGTTCAGATACCACTTCTGGAGTTTCCAGCTCAGAGAGGAGAGTGCTTTGACAAAGAGGAAGCTATGGTTGATTGCAATGGAGTGGCAAATGCTTGGGCTCCTTGGGAATCGGTGTGCTTGAAGGTGGTGACGACAGGGCTCATCTTTACCTTGAGGTTCACAATTGGAAGGCCGAATCTCTCTGCCTTCCGCACCACTGTGGAGAGGTCCTGCAAGTGTGAGGACAGAAATGCTCGGAAGGTGGACAGTAGTCCTGCAGCCCTGGCCTGCTGGAAGCACTGGAAATCAGCTCGGATGTCCCCAGCCACCGGTGTGTTTAGAGCAACCAGGCGCAGCTGAAAAGAGTAAGAGAGAACAGTTAGCAGCCCCACCCACTGCTCCTGCTTCTGGCTGCAAGGTGTGGCCCAGGAGCAACAGTCCAAGCTCAGTGAAGACAGTCTTAGCATCCCAGCCCCTTCCAGCTCCATGAACAGACACTGAGCTGCAAAGTTCTCCTCAGCCTGAGTAAAGTGCAGGCTATGGTTGAGTGCTCAGGATACGCTCCTAGCCTCGTCGTCAGCATGGCTTCAAGGTTGGCTTTGTCCTGGCTCCCATTCCTGACACCTTGTCCATCAGCCCCAAACCAAAGCCATTCTGGAGTTTGGTTTGGATTGTACATTGGCATCTATTTCCTTCCTCCAGCCCTTTCTGCTGACATTCTATATGAATACCGTCTGTGGCTCATTCTCCCACTCGATAGCTGTATCTAAGGAGTGATAAATTGGTATTGACCTCCAAATGAACACACACACATACACACACACACACACACTCTCTCACACACTCACTCACACACACTCTCACACACACACACACACACACTCACACACACACTCTCTCTCTCACACACACACACTCACACATACACACAGAGGAAGATGGAGAAAGAGTCATATATCTTACACACAAATAGATCTAATATTTAAAAAACAAAAACCAACACACTGCATTAGAACTCCATTGGTCACTTTACTGACTTGGGTTCATTGACAGTTTACCTAAACTTACTTCTCTCTCCACTGAGCATTTTCTTTTCAGCTTCATAATCATTTTGGCTTCATAAACTCTTTGCTCTCTCCTATAAATCTTCCTTTTGGTCATTTTTGTATCCTCCCCAACCCCTCGGCAGTGTTTGACTCCCGTGTACTTTGTTTGGCCTTCTTTGTCTCAAGAGGGTGAAGCTTCTCAATTGCCTGTTGGGTTTCTTCCATCAGCCTCCCTTTGGTTCCGTCCTATAAATCTTCTCTTTGGGACTCCTCCATCCCCCTCACAATGGCCACAGCACTGCTGAAGGTCTCCAGGAGGGTCTCAGACAAGTCTAGTCCTCTCTCACACTCCCACTTCTGTTTGGATGTCCTGGGGCCACTTCAGACTTGCTCTGCTCAACCCAACGCCTTCTCTGGACACCTCCGCACTGCAGAAAGCACATCTCTGTGCTGCGTGGCTTACACCTGGATCTTTGAAGGCCTTGGGCCTTTGGCTGTATGTCCTGGCTGCTCTCACTGGAGTGTAAATGAGTGGCTGATCTAAGGGCATGGGGAGCACTTCTCCCAAGATTAGATGGATTGGGCTCTTCAGCCATAAGGCAAGAGAATTGGGGCACGAGACAGTGGTGACCCTGAGCTGTTTGCAAGCTCATGTGTACCATGCCTACATGGGTGAGGGATGGACGGGGACAGGAAGAGGAACTCTTATACAAGGGGGTCTGTGGAAACAGTAAAACGACTGAGAACAGAAAAGAGAGTTCCCAGGATGGTTGTACTTCCTGTGACCAAGTTCTATAAAGTCCCTGCTGTGACTGAGATAGGATCTTCATTTACACTCGTGATAGTGGGGCTGAGTCTGCAACCCCTTCGTGTCAGATGATGCCTGTGACCACTGGGTCACCCTGGTGAGCATTTGGGGTCACCTCTGTCTCACTCTTATCACAGCCAGAACTGACTGGCTTCTCCTGTGTCTCTTCGTGTCTTTCCAACCAGCCCTGTTCTGCAACTTACTGCTTTGTATCCCCGCTTCTGCCCTTTCTAGTCCTCATATGTGTTCAAACCAAGTCGTTTCAAAGCACCAGTCTTACGGCATAGCATACCCCTGTTCAGCTTTTCAACTTAGAGGCAGCTCCCGTTGTTGCTTGCAGGAAAGGGGCAAATCCCCTAGCTCTGGCCCTTGCTCATCACCACCCACCCTTGCTGGGAAGTCTACTCCTCTGGCTAGTATGAAATGTAGAACGGGAAGGACCAGCACACACATTCCACCCTCCCACGACCCATCTTCCCATCTGCCTGGAATTCCTACTTTTGTTTTCCCCTGCTTGACTCACTCCTCAACTGGTGTCCTTTAGGTCTGAATCTAGAGGTCTCCTCCTTCAGAGCGACTTCCTCGTCTTCCTGGTAGCCCCAGCATCTTGGGTTTGTCTCATTCAAATAGTTTAGCAAATGTGATACAACTGTCTATTTGAGTGTATGCCCTCCTGGCTAGTTTGTAAACAGTTGGGAGGTAAGAACTATTTATCAGTTAAGAGCACTGGCTTCTTTGGCAAAGGACCAGGACTGGATTCCCAGCATTCACATGGTGGCTCACAGTTGTTTATAACTCCAGTTAGAAGACATATAATCTCCTCTTCTGACCTCCACAGGCATCAGAGACACACACATGGTGCACATACAACCATGTAGGCAAAAAACCCACTCATATACTTGAAATAAACAAAACAAAACCAAAAAACTAGATACCAAACTTATGGGCTCTCGGTCATTATCTGCAAAGGAAATGTATGAATTGTACTTACGACAGGTCTCTCATAATTGGCACTAAAAATGGGGTTCAGCGGAGGCTGTGGCTGGTACGGCTGTGACATGTAAGGGAAATATTAAAGCATAAATAAATACACATCCACTCTCTTCTCCAGGGTAACCCTGGCGTGATGCTTCAAATAGCGAGGTATTGCCTTTAGCTGTGACTCTTACATTGTAGGACTTTCACAGCCAAACAAAAAGTCAGCAGGAAAGGAGGAATGTTCTAGAATCTGTAAGATCCCTGTGCTGGGGAGCAGGGACCTCAGCTTAAAAGCCAACATGTCTTCCTTTTCAAAGGTTCAGTTTTGTAATGTGAAAAATGGGGTGATGGTAGTAGCCTCAAAAGATTGCAACAGAATCCAACAGCAGATTACACTAGTTGCCTATGCTCTTTCATGGTATAGTGAGTAAAAGTTCAGGGGTTGCCTGGCAGGTGTGGTGATAACTCAACTTTCACCCTAGCATTCGGGGGGGGGGGGCAGCAGGTGAATCCAGGCTGGCCAGAACTGCTAGTGAGATCTGGTCACTAAATAAAAAGTGAAGGGGAGGAAAGAGGGGCAGAGAGAGAAGGAGGGAGGGAGAGAGGGAGAAAAGAAGGGATTCTTCTAGATGGCTTGTGGGTAAATTGGGAGCAGGGGTCTCCAGAGTCCAGCTCTCTCCCTACTCAGTGGTGACAATGTCCTACTTAGAAATTACTGGGTTTCCACCACGTAATAAGTCACACGGAACAGAGCTAAAGAGCTTGGGGAGGGAGCTCAGAGAGTGGGCAGGGGAGCTACTCACGTTGCTGGAAAGTGCTGGTGGTGGGGGGCTGTCGGCAGGAATGGGGATCAGTTCTCCCAACTGTAAGAGGAGGACATTGTCAGTTGAACAACCCCAAGGAAGTGTCGCTGACGGGTGTGGGCTGTTCTTTATGTGAGAGGGAGAGGGCTGAATAGGAAGGTTAAGAATTACCTGTAACTTTTTCCAACCATCTCGGACACGAATGAAAAACTCCCCACTGTCCCTCAGGTAGATGAATGTTCCTTCTATGACCAAGTGCGCTTTCTGTAGCATGTCACTCATGTCGCTGAGCGCTGTGACCTGTCAGAGCATTTTAATTCAAAACTGTTACCAAGCAGTGGTAAAATGACCCCTCATTCAAGAAAAGGGTTTGTTGCATCAGAAAACGATACTTTACTAATAACTAATGTTTATTTTCAGTGTTTTGACTCAGACTCGGAACCTGCACATGCTAGTCAAGTGCTCTACCACTGGGATATGTCATGAGACCCTGTGTGAGTAAGTCTCTCTGTGTGTGTATATATAATGTGAGTGTTTATGTGTGTGAGCATGCATGTGTAAGAGTGAGTGTATGTATGTGTGAGAGTGAGTATATGTATGTGTGAGTATGAATATGTGTGTGAGTGTGTGTGTATGTATGTGTGAGTGTATGTGTGAGTGTGTGTGTATGTGTGAGTATGAGTATGTGTGAGTGTGTGTGTATGAGTGTGTGTGTATGTATGTGTGAGTGTATGTGTGAGTGTGTGTGTATGTGTGAGTATATGTGTGAGTGTGTGTGTATGAGTGTGTGTGTGTGAGTGTGTGTGTGTGTGAGTGTGTGTGTGTGTGTGAGTATGTGTGAGTGTGTGTATATGAGTGTGTGTGTGAGTGTGTGTGTGTGAGTGTATGTGTGTATGAGTGTGTGTCTATGAGTTTGTGTATGAATGTGTATGAGTGTGTGTGTGTGTGTGTGAGTGTATGTGTGAGAGTGTGTGTGTATGTGTGAGTATGAGTATGATATGTGTGTGTGTGAGAGTGTGTGTATGAGTGTGTGTGTGAGTATGTGTCTAAGTTTGTGTATGAATGTGTATGAGTGTGTGTGTGTATGAGTGTGTGTCTATGAGTTTGTGTATGAATGTGTATGAGTGTGTGTGTGTGTGTGTGTGTGTGTGTGTGTGTGTGTATGTGTGTGTGTATGTAGGGAAGTGCTGGGGTAGACATTCGGAATCTTCTATTATCACTTGCTCTTACCTTACCGTGTGAAACAGGGTCACTCACAGAACCCAACACTAACCGACTCGCTACACTGTCCAGTCAGTCAGCTCTGGTGACCCTCTTGCTTCTGTTCCCCCTCCTCTAGCACCACAGTTCCAGGTATGTACAACTACAAACTACACATAGCTTTTTATTTTTTAATGTGGATACTGGGTTTGAACTGGGATTTTCATGCCTGTGTGCCCGGCACTTTATCCGCCGATCTGGCTCCTTAGGCTGCAGGTTTTTGAGACAAGTTTTCACTATGTAGCCAGGACATGCCTTGAACTCATAATCCGTCTACGTCAGCCTGAGCGTGCTATCATACTTGGCTAAGGGAGTTCTTTCCCGTGAAATGAAAACACGCACTCTTCGAACCACAAATCTAGATTACAAAAAGTGAATAAAAACACAAATGATGATAATTTCCTGTGAAGATAACGACGTAGCACCAGAGTTGTCGTTGCTGGGTTTTAGTTTCAGCAAACTCATCAAGCCGCTGCACTTGGGTTGATTTTAAACACAGCTCTGCAGCATCGACTCTGGCTGACGGCGTCAGCTTACACTCCTTCGTTACTTTCAAATTCGTTTTCATTTGGGATAAGAAATGTAAGCAAGTAGGCAATTATACTTAGCACTTAGTCTTTAGTCTAGCTGGGTGGCTGCAATATTAAATATGTGTTTTAAAAAACGGGGGCTTGCAGTGTCTCTGTCTCAAAAAGTTGCCTAAAATAAGAATGGCAGGCGTTTAGCATATCTAGAAACAGGTTCAAGAAGTTGAAGCTGCAAAAAAAAAAAAAAAAAAAAAAATTCTGAATAGCACCAAATCTCAAGAAACTACCAGCCGAGAGTCTCACTGTAACTGAGAAAAAAAAAAAAAAAATACAAAAAAAAAAAAAAAAAAAAAAGAAAAAAAAATCTTAGCTTGACAATAATATTGATCAAAATGGCACAGAAATTCCCCCAAAGTAGTCAAAGAGCCAAATGTTGTCATCTGTTGGACATTTCTGTCTTTTGAAAATCAATCTTTTTAAGAATGAAACCTGGTAACCAAAGAGACTCCTAGGACTGCTGGCGTTTGGTCTGGGTGTGGTGGGCGTTTGTCTGTCTCTGAGCATTGCTACCATCAAGGTACACCCACTGTTCTGCACTGTGGGTTGGTGAATGTCCCTGAGCCGTGTGTGCTCCAGCTGAACAACCCAGGGAAAGTACGGCCAGCAAATCACGTGAGCATGCTGTCTACACACATGTACGTGCTGTCTACACACGTGTGCGTGCTGGTTTTAAAAATAGAGCACGGCTTTTAGTCAATTAAAGGCTCATAGGCTACAGCTTCAAGGAGGCATTTTGCTTTCTGTAGCTCTTTATTGAACAAGTCACCTGGATAGGAAGTAAATGACCATCTCCTATTGGTGGAATGGCCCATTTTATTGTCATGGAACTTTATTTATTTAGACTTAGGGTCTCTAACTTTTATGTTCTGAGGACAACCTTGAATTTCTAATCCTCCTGCCTCCACCTCCTAAGTGTTAGTGCAAGAGCCATTTGCCACCATGCCTGGCTTCATGAGAGACCAAACCTAGGGCCTCCTGCATGTTAGGAAAACAGTACAGTCAACCCCTAGCAGAGTTGGAAAACAAAAGGGATTCCAGCCCCGTCCCTCCCCCTCCCCCCACTGAGACACAGCACCCAGAAGCTGAAGCGAATCTATCCAGTGTAGGCTTTGCTACTGCACAAGATACTGACCAAGTTTCTGGATCCAGGGAGTCCTGGCTGTCCTGGGGGGCCAGGTGGGCCAGGAAGGGCCACAGCTGGAGCAAGACAAAAGAGAGAAGTGAGAGAACGCATACTGGCTGGTACAATTGACTCCCTGTGGGGTCTATGCTACAGACATGCAGATTAAAGCCATGCTGACTGGGGGAAAGAGATGAAATTGTCCACCATCGCCCTGGATGAACTGTGCCTGGTGTTTGTCAGGATTGTAAGCAAAGCCCATTAGTAGTTCGCTGTAAAGGCCAAACTGAATCAAGTTTTCTGTCATGTCCTTGAAAATACCCTGACTCATACAAACTTTTCAAGAGACAGAGCATGTGACCACCATTTAGAGGAAGTGGGCTACAAAGAGGAAGAGAAAGGTCTGGGGCTGTGGGGAGAGCCTGGGCTGGTGCGGACGGGGCACTGGTCTTGGAGCCAGAAGAGACCAGGTTGCTAGCTGCCTGTCGCACACTTGGGAAAGCAGCGGGCTCTCAGAAGTTGTTTGTGTGACACCAGCAGACATCCCTACTACTACAATGTTCCCTTGGTACGCTGGTGAGCACCGGTGACATCCAGGCTAGGTGTGCACCTTGCAAACTGCCCAGGGCTTCTTAGTTCCTGCACTATCATGGGACCCTTAAAAATCAGCTCACATCTGCCATACTGAACTCCAGAAAAAAATGAGAGGGCGTGAGTGGCTAACTGAAAGCCCCTGTCTCTGACAAGCACAGAAGTATTGGGATTTCCTCTGTGCTTTTCTTCTGTCTCTCTAAACCTTCAGAATCTGCAAAGCTCTTGGCAGGTATAAGTATAAGGGCATCTCTGTAAATCCTAGAAAATGGATCCACAATCTTCAGGCCACCTCAAGCAAAGTGTCAGTTCCAACACGGGGCTTGAATGTCCACACACAGGTGGTAAGTGGCCAGTGGGTACAGGGTCACGGGAGGACCTGGATTTTGGTTCCAGCCATGTGACCCCCCAAGGATGAGGGACCTTGAACAAGGCTTATGTCCTTTGTGAGCCTCAGCATCTGAGAAGACTATGTGGACAGTGCGAGTGTTTTATAAACTGTGACAACCTCTATGCTCAAGGCAGCAAGGTGTCAGGCTTCCCAGAAGGGGTGCTCCTGTGGACAACAGATTCTCTGCCGCCTGTACTCACCCTGCCAACCCCTGTATCTACATCCCTCAGGGCCGGGTACCACATCTGCTTTTATCTACCCACCACCCATCTTTACAGGAGCTTTGCCGGTTTTCTCTTGAGGTCTTTCCCTTCACAACCACAACCATTTCCTGACAGGAAGAGGTACAGTGTTCCCAAGTGGTCCTACCACCTGACTGTAGATAACTAATTGGTTCAAAGTCAACATGTTGCTCAAGACAAGCCAATTAGAATCTTTTCTTCAAACTGTCCTATTCCAAGACATTTCAGTTTAAAGTCGACGAAGAAGCCTGTAATTTCCAGCTCACAGTGGAAGCCTTAAGCCATCAGCAGCCATCTTCCCCTCTGTGCTGAGGGTGTGGTCTGTGGAGGGCTAGCAACACCCTTAAATGGTCTAGTCTTATGTGTAGGCTGCTCTTGGGTTCCAGTTGCTGGTCAGCTCATTCCACTACAGCCCCTGCTTCTGGCCAGCAAACATTCCTTTCACGAAACCTGATCTGGGCCTTGTTTCTGCTTTCAACCAGGAGAGCCAAGGCCATGTTGAAGCCAATCCCAAGGCCACCCGTGCAAGGCTCTCCCCAGCACCCAGGCTCCATGGGATCCCACCGTATGTGTTCCGCCCCATCCGGCATATGCCAATGCAACCAGCGAGAAACACCCCTGTGCTCACGGCTGCTACCATATGAAGGCGTGCTTCGGAGTTTTGTTTTGTTTGTTTTTTTTAAGTTTTAGAATATTTACATGTACACGATGTATCTTGGGGATAGGCCCAGAATCATAAACTAAAAATAATTTTCTATTTCATTTATTAATTTTGCTATGGTTCTGGGGATTGACTTCAGGGCTTCGGATATGCTGGAGAAACACTTCTTCACTGGCATAAAGCCCAAGCCCTCTATGTTTTAAATAATAATTGTGGACATTAAACAGTTCAGAATACAGAGTTTCTACTGTGGTGCCATGCCAGTATTCAGGAGGTTGTGGGCATTTCAAACTTTGAGGTTTTTGGGTCGAAGGATGTTCAGCTTTATTGCTCACCATATAACGTCCACTGAGTGAACACTGAGAAAAGCGTAGGCCTTGGAGGTATTGGTATCTGGGCTTTGTGTCTGTGGGTGCCATTTACTAGCTATAAAATGAAGTTAATAGCCTCTCTCTCTCTCTCTCTCTCTCTCTCTCTCTGTGTGTGTGTGTGTGTGTGTGTGTGCACGCTTGCACATACATACATACCCAAGATATGTGACGGCCAGAGGATAATCTACTAGTGTCTCCCAGCTGCCTCTTATTTTTTGGTTTTTAAGATAGGGTCTTTCAGTGGCTGAAGCTAGCTGACATTGAACCCCAGGAATCCTCCTGTCTCTACCTCTCTAGCACTGTGATTGTAGGTGTGCATCACACCTGACTGTTGTGCATAAATTCTGGGGGATCTTACAAGCATATGCAGCTCTTTATGGACTGAGTTACCCCCCCCCCCAGGCCTTGCTATCAGCTTTCTTGAATTCCCAGAAAACTGTAGTAACAGTACATTTCCTGGCCCTTGGTATTGTTCAGTGACTGGGTAGCTAAGTTTTACATTTGTGCCCTTGAAGTTCCAAGGCCTGAACGGAATGCTACATCGAGTGACCATAGCCACTGCAATGGATAGTTTTATGTCAACCTGACAGTTACAGCTTTTTGAGAGAAGGGAAACTCAATTGAGTAAATGCTTTCAGTACGACCAGACTGTACACAAGCCCACAGGGCATTTTCTTACTTAGTGATTGATGCAGAAAGGTTGGGACTAGCCTGTTGTAGGTCATTCCATTTCTGGGTTGATAGTCCTAGGTTCTATTTAAAAAGTAGGCTGAACAAGCCACAAGGGGCAAACCAGTAAATAGCACCCTTCCATGGACTCTGCGTCAGCTCCTGCCTTCAGGTTCCTGACCCATTTCGAGTTCCTGGCCTCATTCCTTCAGTGATGAACAGCAGTATGGAGGTATAAGCCAAATCAACTTTTCCTCCCCAGCTTGCTTTGGTCATAGTATTTCATCACAGCAATAGTAACCCTAACTAAGACAGCCAGATTCTTAAGGCATTGAAAAAGTAGCCAGGAAGGTTCTAGAATATGTGGAAAGATACGTAACACTATTAATACTCACTAGGGAAACTCAGAAACCTCACAGTCACCAGGACTGAGCCAGTAACCACAAGTGCTGGTGAGGATGACTTGTGAGTACCTTCATCATCACTGGCTTGTACATTTGAAGTAGATGTGTGTTATAATATCAGAACTGTACCCATTTTAAAGAAGATGGTAGGCTCCATCCAGCATGCAGCCCTCTATCCAACAAAGAGACTCTCATACGCCACCCAGAGTCTAAAGGTAGAGGTAGCAGGAATGAGGCATCACTCAGTACTAACCTGCACCCAGAATGGCAGGAGGTCCCGGTGGCCCAGGGGGTCCCGGTGGTCCAGGAACACCAGGTCTCCCAAAGCCAGGTGGTCCAGGCAGACCTGGAATTCCTGGGGGTCCCTGAGGCCCTACAACAGCCTCTCCTTTCTGTCCCTGTTAAGGCAAGCACACAGTTATGGAGAAATCTCTCCTCTTAGGATGTTTGTAAAATCATCAGTCCCAGTGAACATTAGCTTAGGTATGGAGTCCAAAGGCACCAGCAAGCTCAGGCATCCAGAGGGCCCTGGAGATCTACTCTGCCCTTTTCACTCTACACAAGGAGGACCCGAGCCCTCAGAGTGGAGAGGACTTGCCTCAAGCCACAGTCAAGTTAGATCAGAAACCTGGACAAACCTTAATCTTCTCTCATGGCTGCGTGATCCCTCCTCCCATCTATAAAGACCAGGCCTACAGATAAACTCTACCGGCTTGACCTTCAGTCAAACATCAGAAGAATCAAGAGTCCTTCTAAAGACATTGTCAGAACCTTCCTTCTGTTCATCCTCTGGAATAACCCCTCACTACTGACAGCTCTGGTCACAGAGTAAACTTGTCACAGTGTGCATGGCTAGTGCCTGGGGTTCATTCACCGCGCACAACCCGGGCAGCTCTAAAGGCTGAGTTAACCTCCCAGCAAGCAATGGCACACAGGAGAGCCTGCTCATCCCCAAGTCTGGGCTCCAGCATGTACAGGACTCTAGGAACACCTTCTCATGTTGGGGACAGGGTACAGGAGAAGGAAGACACAGGTCTTCAGGGAGTCACTACTTACAACCAGGCCTGGGTGTCCTGGAGGCCCTGATACAAAGAGGTTGTTGCTGGACTCTCCTCTGAATGTAGCATCTCCATTATCCTGCTGGAAGAGAGACCAAGGAAGGTTGCAGTAAACCTGGCATGAACCCTGCCTCCCAGAAACCCAAGGAACTGAGGTATAGGCTGCTACAGTTTTAGTAGCATTCAGGGGGCCCCAAATTCCATGTGTTGAAAATGTCATCCCTAACCTTGTATGTTGCTGGCACTGAGAGACGAAGTCTATGGGTTATAGGAGTAACTTGTAAGCTAGGGATCAGCTTTGATATAAAAGTAGGCCCTCTGCCACACTTGCTCTGTCTTGCTGTGTGATTCCTGCATAGCCTCTTTGACTCTGCAGAATCCCAACCAGTGTACTTGCTAGACTTTCCGAACTGTGTGCCAGAGAAACCATTACTCTTTCCAAGTTACGCAGTCTGTAGCATTCAGTCACAGCAACAGCAGACAGACCAGGATAGTAGACCGAATGTTTAATAATGAACATTCACCTTCAGGCTGTTGAGAAAATGTCTCAGGTAAGCTGGATCAACGGGAGGGCCTGCAGAAGAAATGCTTTGTAAGTTCCCCAACTTAATGACAGATTTCAAAGAGTTTCCAAGTTAGTAACCACTGCTTTCCCTTAGTAAAAGCAACACTGCGTTGGATTACTAGGGTTGGCACTAGGCTCGGAGGCATCTCCAGGCCTAATAAAGGCCCCACTACCCAGGAACCGTAGGATCCTGGGCAAGCTCCTAATTCTCTGTGTGCCATATCTTACATATGGATGATGGAAAGCCAGCCCCTACCCCACCCCCAGCCTGCAGTTCTGTGGCTGGAAGCCAGGGTTCTGAGCATTCTAGGCAAGCACTCTTCCTTCAGCCCTTCAGCCCTAGCCCCTGCTCTTCCCACATGTTCTACTTTGGATGTGTCAGGCCTGTAACTGGTTCTCACTAGAACCTGCCATGCTTGTGGGCAGGGTGGCTGTGTAGTTAGCCTGACTTGGCAAGGCCAAGAACAGGGGCAGGCATACCTGGTGGTCCTTGAGCTCCTTGGTCCCCCTTTTCTCCTTTTGAGCCAGGAAGACCCCAGGACCCCTTCTCTCCTTTAACACCTGTCACCAAACACACACAAACATTTAAGAAAAAGGAAAAATAGGTTGTGGAAAATCGACTTTAGGGGCTGGAGAGATGACTCGGCCTTTAAAGGCTAGGCTCACAACTAAAAATATAAGAAAGTCAACTTTTTGAGCTAATCCCATTTAGCAAAATCAATCAGACCAGAAGGCCCCTAAGAAGCCAACAGATACAGACTGGGGATCTCATAATCACTGCCTCAGACAGGTCTCCAGACCTTGGCTCAGTTCACAGAGAAGAGGGTCTAAGGGTTGAACCCAGTAGGGGCTGTTGCAACCGAGCAGGGGCTGGGTTAGGAATGCAGACTGAGAACCAACCCCACTCAGGTGTTGCCCTGACATGCAGTAGTAACACCCCAGACGTGCTTCCAGAATACCTCTCACATATATCCAAGGCAAGCATATCCAAGAAGTCCCGTTCCTGTCCTTCCTCCCAGGGGAGCCTCAAAGGACAGGGAGCAACTGAAGACCTGCAATGGCGATCCCAGCTCTCCTTCCCACCCAAGGCCTACTCCCACCCCACCAGCTAATATAGATTATAGTATGAATCATAATATGAATTATAGATAAGCCAAAGGCAATTATGCCTTTAATCCCAGTTGTCAGATGGCAGAGGTGGGTAGATCGCTATGAGGTCAAGGCCCCTGGTCTACGTAGTGAGTTTCAGGCCAGCAAGAGTTACATAGAGAGATCTTTTCTCAAGTGACAATAAAACTCAGGTTCATCTGACACCACAGGGAAAAGGGCCTCGGAGCAGGTCTGAGCACCAAGTCAGAAGATCACCTGAACTTGTTGACCAAAATGACAAAAAGATATAGAAGACACTAATAGGGAGAGCCCTACCCAGTAGACCAGGTGACACAGCCAAGCTGCAGGGAATTTCAGGTAAGGACTTTCCCTTGTTTATGTTGTTTCCATTCTCCAACCAAAAGCCAGGCATTGTGTGACAAGGTACAGAGGTTAAAGAGGATTAGAGTGACTGCTCTCTTACAGGCCTGTGTCTCTTCAGTGTGCTCTTGAGAGACTTCTCCCACCCCTCCCACCCTGCACCTACACACACACACACACACACACACACACACACACACACACAAACACACACACACACAGACATAAACACACACACATAAACAAACACACACAAACACATACAAACACACTCACACATACACACACACACACACACACACACACACACACACACTGAACAAGGTTTCTCACAAGTTCCACCAGGAGGCTAGGACCATGCAGGTTCCAATGGATTGATGTAGGGCAGATGCTGACTTTGAACTTTCGATCTTCTTACCTCCACCTCTTGATTACTGGGTTATAAGTAGGCATCACCATGTCTTTCTTGCCTTACCCTCTCCTCACAGCACTGTGAATCAAACCTAAGGTCTCACATACTGGGGGTCTGGGTGCTCTGCCAGAGTTACACCCTGGCCTATAGTCCTGCATTTTAAACAGGCTTCCCCAAGATGCTTACACGGATACACTAATGGTTCTTTTTTGGGTTTTCTCTGTCTGTCTCTGTCTCTATGTGTGTGTGCTCTCTGTGTGTGGGAGTTTATGCAGGTGCAATACCCACGTGTGCAAATGTGGGTGAAGACCAGAGAATGCCCTTGGCTGTCATTCCTCCAGGGTTGTCCCCCAAGCCCAGCTAATGTTGTTATTGTAGTTATTATTTTATTGTTATTATTATTTAAATGTGGGTTCTAGGCACTGAACCCAGAACCTCAGGCCTTGTCTTTGCTGGCTGAACCATCCTTTCTGTACTATTAATTTAATGGTTCTTGTAACTTGAACTGTTTTAAGGACTGAGGAGGCTGAACAGTGTAGGCAGTGCCAAGCAGGCATCCATGACTGTCTTCTGAACACATTAGCACAGGAATGGACAGAGGGAGCGCTTCCCAGTACCCAGGATACACACAGGTACATGAGAAAACCAGACAGAGGTGTGCCCCACAGCTCCACTGCCACCCCCACTCCCGCCATGCCCAGTCAGCCCTCCCTGACCACCTTGTCTGTGGCCAGCACTAGACACATGTAAACATCTTCATGCACTAGATCAGAAATGTTCCCGAGAAACCATAAAGAAAAGAACACATACCGTGGAAAGTGATAAGCTCTGGGTCGCCAGGGTGAGCAGTTCCAACCTGGGAGAGGGAGAAAGACCCAGTTAGATATGGGAATCCCTGCCCCAGCATTTGTCTGGGCAGTCACAGTCCTAGGGACATATTGCAGGGGATGAAATGACACAGGGCCAGTATTCTATTTGGCTTTGAGTCCCAGACCCCCCAGCACCCTCCACATAGACTTCCTGGGCCTTCATTTGGGAAACCTATAATGTAGCTGGCCTCAAGCACACAGCACCAGGATTTCTGGCCAAAAATCTTAGCAGGAGGAAAAACGCAAGGCTTCCAGAAAGTGTTCCGGAGTGCGGCCAGTGCTGAGTGTCTTGGCCTTCTCTCTTATCGATTAGAATTGGCTCCCACGTGAGCTCTGAGCCGGTTCTGAAGCTGGGCCAGTCATCTGCTTTGCTACTGCATGTAATCAGAAACAGGCATAAGGCACAGGTCACGGCAGCATGACAGTGATAAATAAGAGCTGTCATTAGATTGGAGGGCCTTTTATGGACTCTTAGTTAGGTGGCAGGGGCCGGGAATCCAAGCAGTTCTGGACAACACTGTTCAACTGTCTTAGCTTTGTTTCTTGCTACTATGATAGAAAACCCTAGCAAACGCAGTTTATGGGGGAAAGGATTTATTTGGTTTACAACTCCAGGTTGCAGCCCATCATTGCTATGAAGTCAAGGCAGCATTGCAGGAAAGAAGCTGTCACATAAAATCCACAGTCAAGAGCAGAGCAATGAGCTGATGTATGCAAGTGAGTACTCAGTTCACTTTCTCTGCTCTTAGACATCTTAGAACCTCTTGCCTAGGGCATGGTGCCACCCATAATGGGCAGGCTTTCCTGGCTCCATTTAGGCAATATAGATAATCCCAGGCAAACCTGATCTAGACGGTCCCTCATCGAGACTCTCCTCTTGGGCAATTTGACTGTTCTGTGTCGACATTTTAATGTAACCGTCCTACTCTGCCTCCATCTTTCCCCAGAAGATGCTCCATCTAGATCTGGGATCTTTCTGTGCTTATAAGTGGGGATTGCAAGATGCTTAGGGGTCATGATGAAAAGATATTGGGAAGAGGAAGGAACCTTCCAGAAAAAAAACCTAAGGATTACCATTGCAGAAATTCTGGTTGAGCAAGGTGTGTGTGAGGCGGGGGGGGGGTGGGGGGAGATAAACTGTCATGATGTTAAACTGCTGGACCTGGAAGGTGCTTGCAAAGTGCTGGGTATGCTTCTGTTTGACAATGTCTACAACCATGGCTCCAAATCCCACGGCGTCCGGTATGCCACAGGAAATCAAAACAAGACAAACCTCACTCCAAACACTTGGAGCCTAGCATCAACATCAAGTAACTCTGTAGCTGCCCCACCATCCTGAGTGTAGACATTGCTCAGGGTTCCACCATAGGTTCCACCATGCAGCACCGTTCCCACAACAGTCTACAGTTTCTGGTGTCCTGTGTCTTACTTGGTGTGCTGGGATTGTTTGTGGGAGGTGGTGATGAGGCAGGGCTCTGGGTTGGGAGGAGGGACCTTCGGCACTCATAACCAGGGGGCCCTAGGCGGCCTACTGGCCTTGTGTGAGGAGATGCACAGCTTTCTTGGAGCATCTCCAGACCCTGCACTTGCACCAGAGGTTTCGCTACAGTTATCTGTATAAACATGCCCTTGCTGCTGTTGGGCTCACAGGAGCTTCAGCACTGCACCCAGGGGCATCCCATGCTCTGCCTTTCAGGCCAGTCTGCCTGGACTGTGGGATGCTCACTCGGATGCCTCAAAGGTCAGATTTGGACATAGGCCTAGGCCAACACACAGCCAGCATCAGTGAGAAGCACCAGGGACCAGCAGCACTCCCAGTCCCACAGGAATCAGTTTAAGCCCACTTCAAAGAATATTTTGAAATGGTCGTTTGCAAACTCCAGAAAGCAGAGACCACGTCTGTCTAGGTCATTCCTTTGTCCCCCGGGGCCTAGCAGAGTCCTTGGCACTGGTGAGAGCTCGGTAAATATTTACTGAAAGAATGGGAGAGTGATTACGCACAGATCCATGACTCATGCCTGTCCCAGAGTTTCCACACAGAAATAAATGTCTCTCTATGATACTGGCAAAATCCTAGAGACAGTGCTGCCAACGGCCTGGATGTGGGGGGCGGGCGATCACAGTGCCTGCACCTGCTTCCTGATGACCAGGAGATCTGAGCTGTGGTCCCAGCTGCCCCATGCTCTGTGACCTTGGGCTAACCAAAGTGCTTCTGTGGGTAGCTGTCTTCCCATGATAAAGGGGAGAGATAGCTTCTGCCTCTTGGGGTGCTGCGGTGAGCAGTAATACAAACCTCGGAAAGGATGGAACAGAGCTACAGATTCTAACCCCAAGTTCTCAGCGCGGAGGCTACGGGTTTCCATCACTTCTTTCTATGTCCCTCTTGCCAACGAGGCCAAATGTGGTCTCACCAATGGGGGACTAGCTGTGCCGACCATATTAAAATAAACCAGTGTGCAGACGTTTCATTATGGGGCCTATTACCTAGAAACTTCTGGATCCTTAAGGGTCTATATGTGGATAGATGATACCAGAGTAGACATACAGGGATGGAAGGTGCCAAGGCAAGAACCAATCCGTTTCTTTGAGTTGGCACCGGTACTTAGCCTGCTGCTGAAGACATACACTCGGGTTACTTACTGGTGTTTTGCAGTGTGGCCGGGCAGGAATGGGGAAAACAGCCTGAGGGAAGAAAATATGAGGGGCGAAGCCATCAGGACACCTAGCTCCTCTTGAGGCCAATCTGGTGCCCATTGCAGGGTCCCCAGGAAAGCCTCCCCCAGCCCCATTCTAACTCACGCCTTTGATGTTAACCACAGCTCCAGGGGGCCCTGGGGGTCCTGGGGGTCCAGGTAGGCCAGGTGGACCCTGCAGGAAGAAAAGAAAAGCTGCCCCTGAGTTTGAGGATGTAGGAAGCAACAGCAGCATGTGCCACACACTCTGGGCTGGAAGCCGGGAGGAAGGAGCTTCTGCCTCCAGGCTGCCTGCCATCCACGGGGCACTCCCACATCTGGGCCATACGAGCAAGGCAGCAGAACAGCGATGTCATCCTGACAACCACAAATACTGGGGCCCAGAGAGGGCATACAGCTGTGCAAAGCCACACAGCAGCTTACCGAAAGCTGAGATTGGAACCCAGATTCTGGTCCCTATTTGCTCAGTTAAGACCTGTGTTCCTGGGCCTGTGAGCAGAAGCCAGGAAGGGACACAGGGTGCTCAGATCCCTTTCTCCTTCCTTTTCCTTTCTGTCTGGTGTCTGCATGGGCAACCTGACACTCCTCAGCAGGGGAATGACCTAGATGGCATGGGACCCTCCTGAGAGTGACATGGGGGCCAGGTATGAGGACCCCTGGAAGCAATGGAGGAGGAAAGAAAGCTCCAGAACATGGATTCTGTAGGCAGCACTTATTGAACTTCATGGTTACAGGATCCCCTCTAGCGGGATGAGATTCGGAAGTGGGAGTGGTACTCACAGGCAGCATGATCCCTCTATCTCCTTTGGCGCCCTTGAGGCCGTTCAATCCTGGACGACCCTGAGATGCACACAGACACCTTAGTGAGCTCTTGCCATGGGCCAGCCTGGCCACCACATGCCCCTGTCCTTTAGTTTGGGGAACACTGATACCTACTGGTCGTCCTGGGAGGCCAAATTCTCCTTTGTGTCCTGGTGGTCCTTTGGGTCCCTAGAAGCAAAACAAGCACCAGGCTAGCAAATGCCAGACACTCAGAGTCCAAAGATATGGGAATTCTGGGTGTGCTCTTGTAGGGAGAGCAGCAGGCATGGGATGAGGAAACATCAGCAATGGTCCTGGAGGACCCGCCTGGTTCCTGGTCTCCTGCTTCTCATCAGCTAGAAGCATTTGCTCAGACCTTCAGATCTTTAGACTTTTCGGAAGGCTACTCACCCAGGACCCAACACCTCAGTCAGAACAGAGGAAGTAGCAAGAAGCCAGTGGCTTCTTGCCTCATGCCCCGGGTACCCATGGCTCAAAACATGGAACTTTACGTTGGTCATACATTTCAGGGTCCCCATGTCCCTGTGCCAGTTTGCCCAAGAACCTGATGTAAGATGTAGTCTCTGCCCCCCCACCCATCTTGAAGCCTAGCCTCAGCATGGTGCCTCAGTCCTCCTGCAGACTTCCTGATCTATGAACCCGACTTCAGGGATAATTTTCTGGGTTCACATACTTCTTGAGTCACTGCCCCAATCTAAGCTCCTGGCAGGAATCATCTTGTGTACTGGAGTCTGAGGAATGGCAATTATAACTACCTCCAGAGCCTCAAGCCCCTCTGCCCACCACCATCACCACAGGTAGTGTGGTGAGCAGGAAGGGGAGGGAGGAATGCGCTGGAGGTTGGGCGCTGGTCGTGTGGGTCACTCGAGGCCAGCCTAGGAACCTCAGACACAGGCGACCCTCAGTGCCTGCCTGTCTATGCCCTGAGAGATTCTTAAGACGGGGCCAGAATGAAAAGTCTCTGGTACATATCACTCTTAGGGAAGAGCAAAGCAAAATCAGAGGGTGTTTCCAGAGCATGGACAGGCCACTTGGTAGGTGGTTCTCTGGGATATTTCCCACGTGCACATACATGTACACGGATTGTCCTGGATCTCATGAACGTGCACATCAAGGGTGTCTAAGCTGGCGTACAGGCCAGGGCCTGCAGTGGTCCATTTTTACTAAGCTCCCAGGTGATGTTGGGGACACTGATCCATAGACCACACATTGAGGAACAAGCCTTAGCATATTTGTAAAAGAGTCGTAAGCAACACTGGTCTCTAGGGCCATAGTTAGCCCAGATGGAAGCATTATGCAAATTAAAAGGTGCCCTTATTGCCTGTGTTTGGCAAGCTGCGCACAAGCTGGCCTTCAGTGGGATGCCCGCCATGGCCATCTGGGGCCTCCTGCTGGCTCCACTACTGTTTGCATTTCCCTTAGAACTGGAGGTTACCGAGTGCTTAACCAGTTGGGAACAAGACTCTCCCATCTGCCTCCGCTCTCCGCCCATGTACTCTATATTCGGTCTTTCTGCCTGACTTCAAGGACCCAAAAGCCTCAGCTTTTCTGAAGGATGTACTTGGAACACATAGGCGTTCACTCAAGTGCAAACCTTCCTCCCCAGGTCTGAGGTTCAGCTTCAGTCAAATAGATGTCCTGTGTATTGTGACAGTCTTGTCATGCCTCTACAGATAGATAATAAATAGATAAATAATAGATAGGTAGATAGACAGATAATAGATAGGTAGATAGATAGAAGACAGACAGACAGAGAGACAGATAGATAAGATACAATAGATAGGTACGTAGGTAGGTAGGTAGATAGATAGATAGATAGATAGATAGATAGGTAGGTAGGTAGGTAGGTAGGTAGATAGACAGACAGACAGGCAGACAGATAGATAGATATAATAGGTATGTAGGTAGGTAAATAGATGGATAGATAGGTAGATAGATGATAGACAGACAGACAGACAGGTAGATGGCAGCTTGTCTTTTGGAGGTTGTGTGGTGGGGTAGAGATGGGTGAAGAAGCCCCACCAGATATAAGGCATGCCAGGTTTCCTTCCAGTCTCCCACTTTCTTACACATTACTTATCTTCTTTGAACCCGTTTCCTTGTCTATAGACTCAGAGGTCATGTGACCACAGTGGTGAGCCACAACTGATCTTTCTTCATTTGAGGCGGAGTGTGTGTGTGTGTGTGTGTGTGTGTGTGTGTGTGTGTGAGCACGCACTCGGCAGGAAAGTTTAGAATTCATCTTAGGAGAAAGAACTCAGAAGTGTTCAAAAGTCCAAGTGTGCTGCCTATTTCTAAAAGATCAAAGTCATGTAGCACGAATCCAACCCATCCATCGTACAGATGGGCAGAAAGAAGCCCAGAAAGTGAGAGGAGGGCATCTCTACTCCCAAAGCAATAACATGGCAGACCCCCACCAATGTGAGGTTCCTTGTGGGACTCCCTGGCATCTGTCAGTTCTCACCACTTCTAGTTTGAACCCCAAGAATCTGAGTTCTGACGAGTGGAACATGCTAGAAGTGATGACCATTGCCCTTTTAGTCTCTTCCACTTTCTCCTGTCTCAGACTTCCAACTAGACAATTCTTATGACTTTGGATCTGAAAGATGCTGGAGTCACTGTTGGGGGGGGTGGGGTCCAGCAGGAAGTAGGTACAATGGACTGTGCACAAATGAGAAATGGGACACTCCTCTGGTCAACCAGTGTGGGGGGTTGCTTACTGTTGTTTATGAAAGAGTGTTTTGTCTGCATGTATATATGTATGTGCATAATACCCATGCCCGTGCCCACCAAAGCTAGAAGAGAGTGCCTGGTCCCCTGGGACTGGAGTAATAGCTAATTCATCAGGTGGGTCCTAGGACCTGAACCCGAGTCCTCTACAAGAACAGCAGGTGCTCTTAAACACTGGGCCATCTCTCTTCCCTCTATCCCTGTTTTGTTTGTTTTTGAGAGTCTTGTGTTGGCCTGACAACCACTAAGAAGTCTATGTCCCCGTAGTTCACCTCCCACAGACACGGACACATGCTCTACCACCTGTTACCTTTCACGTTTTCATAAGTAGATTAACTCAGTCAAAGTCAGCCAAAGCACGGCAGAGGTTTGAACCCTTGTCCCAACCCAATGGAGAGACTCCCATCTTACCATGGGTCCTGGTGCTCCATGAACTCCAGGCTCACCCTAAAACAGGAGACAGGTACTTGTCACTCAGAAAACACTGCTTAAGATACAACCAAAGACGGTAAGCCATAGTACATGTATGCCCTCAGGGTACTCTGACAGAGTTACCTTTCTCCCCTTCACCATCTCCAGAGGGATGTCCCCAGTCAAGATGGCTCCAGGCTCTCCCTTCTCGCCCTGCAATGCAGAGAATCTTTTAAGGTCCAGCCTCCTCCTTCCACCTTGTTTGAGAGGTCATGTTTGAGATCTCCATCCTGCTACCATGACTTTTGACCTCCAGCCCCACCATTCCAGCAAAGCCTTCTTGCGAAAGGATTACAAAAGCCTCTTGCATGATGGAATGTTTTCTGAGATCTTTCTTCCACGTGTTGTCTGAGTTTACTGTTCAAGTACACCCTCAAGGGCCCTAAATGAGGACAGATCTGTACCCTCATTCTCAGACCCAGAATCCTGCCCCAGCATGACCATCTACTTCTTGCCGTTAAATGTCCTTCCAGAGCAGCTTGGACACCTAGTGCCTGACAAATTTGATAGTTTGAGATTTGTCCCCACCGAGAATTTATTGTTGTTTAACTAGCTGAAACTTGGGAGAGACAAATCTATAAGCATGGTGCCTGCCTCTCTCAACACAAGAGATGGAGCTGTCCTCCACTCTCCAAGCCTCTGTGCAAACTGCTTATTGGTTAGGCAGAGAGATGCTCGGAAAGAGATGATGGAAGACCAGGGGCAAGGATGCAGGATACTGTTCCTATATCCTGTCCTCAGTAGGTTCACCTACTATCCCGAGAGTTCCAGCAAGACATGCAGGTAGAAAAGAAGGCCACGTGGAGACTAGCATGCTTCTAGGCCTCTGCACCAGCCCTGGGCAACTGGGCTGACAATACAGCAGCCTCCTTTCCACAGTTGGAAGCAGCCAGGTAGGGCACCAAGGTGAGCATGGAAAGCCTGTTCCTCCATCCCCCAAACCCTGCAGCTGACATGTGAGTCTTACCACTTCCTTGGCGAGGAAAGGCAGTCCTGAGCAGCAGGAAGGGACAAGCACAAAAGCGTTAAGAGGCAGAGCAGAGCAGCAGGAAGTGCAGTTACTGTAAGAGCTGGAGCACAACTGCCTGGTGTCTGTCCCAGACATTTAAAGTGACAGAGAATTAGCAGCAGGAGTAGCCTCTGGGATCTAGACTCTTAGGTCTACCTACTTGGTCACATAGGAAAAGGAACACAGGAAGCAAAAACTCCAGCTTTAAGCTGATCCCATCTCTTTTCTGCAAGGCCACCATGAGGACCCCCACGTGCTTCCAAACTTTCCCAACACACTTCCTAGTGCTGAAGACCATTAGTCTCTGGGGTCTCCTTCCTTGACCTGGGGGCAAAGTGGTGCAAAAAAAAGAAAGCCCAGAGAAACTTCTAATCCTCACTCCTCTCAAAGATGCTCCTTGACTCAGGGACAGGTGTGGCCCCGCCCATGTGCAGCCTCTGAAATGGGGGCAGGGGTTGCCATGCCCATCGGCACTCCTTTCCTGTCTTTGTCTTACACTTGGTATAAGGAATTGTTAGGATCTCTAGGAGATCAAAAGATATACAGTCTTTACTGTTTACTTATGGATGCTCCTGTCCGGAAGTTGATTGTAAGAGGCCCTGTAGAGGTACAAAGGGTGGCTGTGAACCCTGAGCTTTCATAGAAGTTTCCTGCATGACATCCACTCTAATACACAATGTCCCAGTTTACAATCACCAAATACTGAAATCCTTATCATTCACTGATTTTACATTCTTCCAGCCAGCATGTGTCATTTGTGGGCGAGGCTCTGAACTAATCCCAGAGCTCCAGAGGCAGCACATAGAATAGCCAGGAGACAGGACGGCTCGACATGTGAGAACAGCATTCTGGGGGCATTGAGCTACACTCTCTTCAGATGGGGGAATGGTAGAATCGACAGTGCCCTTCTGTGTGATATCAGAGAAGTCATCAGCGAGAGGGTGTCTGCGGAAAAGCGCAGCATTTCTTCAGGGCAGTAGCAAAACAAAAAACTTCCATGGGCTGGAGAGACGGCTCAGAGGTTAAGAGCACTGGGCTGCTCTTCCAGATGTCTGGGGTTCGAGTCCTAGCACCCTACCAACCTTCATGATCTTCAGTTTTAAGGGATTTGATGCCCTCTTCTGGCCTCAGTAATCACCACATGCACACAGTTACAAGCAGGCAAAATACTCATACATATAAATAACAATAAATAATAATAATTAATAATTATTAATAATATTAATAAATTATAATAAATAACAAATAAGTAACATAATTAAAATATATTTTAATTAAAGAAAGCATTCTGGTCTTACAGAGTAGTCATGACTGGAAATCTTTTAAATGTCTTCAGAAGGAAACAGTTGGCTTAATGGGAATGGCCAGTGAATTCCAACCACATCCCCCCTGGGCCCCTACCTGTTCTCCTTTTAGACCCGGGAATCCAGGCACGCCAGTGTCACCTTTTGGTCCTCTGGGGCCCTGCAAAGGATCAATGGAGGTCACTGTGTTATGGTTAAAAGGTTTTTCCCAAGCAAAAAACCATCTCCGTTCTATTTATCTCTGTCTGTCTCTGTGTCTCTGTGTCTCTCTCCGCTGACCCACCCGCACCCCCCCACCCGTCAGAACAAGCTCTCCTCAAGCAGGCAGAGTCATGATTAGCTCTGATCTTTTCCTAACTGTAAGGAGGCAAGAAACGGTGAGCAGAAGGCAGGCCTGGGTACTGGAGGCCTGGAGAGCCTGCACTGCTGCCGAGAACGATACCCAGTGGGGGCATCTCCGGGAGCTTCACCGTCCCAGGCCCTTGGGGACAGAGGGGGGAGGGGGACTCTATCAACTATCCCTTGGGTCTATTTCTCCTGTCCTTTTCTTTTGGATGCTGGCCAGAAGGATGCTTTTAAAGTCCCTAATCAAAGATTTGGCTTCCTTGTTCTTTTTCTAAACCCCTGTTCCCACTGGGTGGTCTCCCGTCCAGATGGCGGATCCCCATGTTTATCTTCTCTTTTCTCCTTCTCCAGACAGCTGTGAGATGTACAGCCTGCCTACCCTGGGTTTTCCTTCTAAGTGTTAATAAAACGTCTGTGTGCCTCCACGTGTCTGTTCTTAATTCTTTTATTAATGTAAGTGGGAACCCAGTAAGGAGACCCCCCGATTCCCATGGTGTATGATAGATCTGCTGCTGGAACTCCCCGTAAAGCTTCTTTCCTGCCTTTTAATTCTTTAGTAGAGCCTGTTCCTGCTCCCCTAGATACCGTAACTTCTTTGAACGCTGCTTTCCTCCAGGTGGGCAGATCTGGACCTGCTTTTACCTGGTCCCCTGGGCTGACTCGTCCACAGCTGCCTTGGGCATCCTCTACCGCACAACATCCACCGCACAAGTTGGGATCCGGCATCCTAGCCTGCCATTAATCTTGGCTGGGACTCACACTTCCTCTCCGGTACCATGGAGGTTACTGTTCCCCTGATCTCCTCGTACCAGACCTGTTGCCCCTTCACTAAAGCCTGTGTTCCCACCCCTGGCTGGGCTGCCCGGCACCCTCTATACAGCCAAATCCTACACTTCTGCCAGAGTTCGTCCTCAACTCCGGCAGACACAGAACATTTGTGACAATGACTTGTCCCCTCATGGCGTCCACTGCCCCTGGACGTTTTATTGCTTTATTGCTGCTTAGCAAGATAGGCGGAGGGGGTGTGCTGTCCATCACAACAGCGTCCTGACAATATCTGCCTGTTACTGGTTAGCAGGGAACTTTTCGTTCATCTTTCTCTTTCAAATAATTTTAAGGACGAGGCCAAATCTGTGGTATGTGGCCTGGCTCCTGTTCACACGGCCTTCCTCACCCCCTGCAGCGGCCCCCCTCAGAGCACACAGCCATTCTCACAGAGGAAAGCATGTTGGAATGATCCAGAATGTGCCCTCAGACTTGAAGCAGCCACCTTAGGGGCTGTAGGTAAGGGGTCCGACCTCTTTCTCCCACCTCACTGCTCACCACAAGGCCGTTTCCTGCTGGTTCCCTCTTCTGTTCTAGTGCCTACTCAGTAGGATATTTTAAAACCATCTTCATGGTTTATGCTCACTTACAGAGTGTAAAAAACTCCATTGTATTAAAAGTTCAGAAAAGTCTGAAAAGACAAGAGGAGATCTATAGTTCAGCCATGAGGAACCCACCCCACGCTGTCTTTATCTGTTTCCTTCATTTGTCCCTGGCATGGCACCTCAGGCCTTTCCAAGTGGCAGGGTTTCAAAGAAGCAGTGCAGCTCCCCCCAGGCTACTTTTGGCCTTCTGCACAGGCTCAAACTCTGACAAAACTGATGGTTCTAATGCAAAACCACGCTGCCCTTCTATGAAGGCACACCCAGGCTATGAATGCCATTCTGTGGTTCCCCTCTGCCCTCACGTACCACCGACTTCCCACATCTGGGGGGACCTTATCTATGCAGACTGTCACTTGATATGCTAGGGTCACCCAGCTGTTGCCCAGGGCTGGATGGCCCAGAGGCAGAGACGTAAGACCCAGTCCTCTAGTAGAAACACGCAGGACAACCTGTCAGCAGAAAGAAATTACTACAAGACGGTAAAGATAAACCCCACGGGTCTCAAGGGAGAGGACACGTCTGTGGAGAGTGTGAAAAATGTGAGTGTGTGCGATGGTGCTACGGCTTGATCGAGAGAGATGGAGGGACCAGCATCTCAGGTACAAACAGAATGAGCAGAGCCCGAGCACGGTGCAGGATAACCACCGCGGTACTTACCGGAAATCCTGGTAGCCCCGGCACACCATCTGGCCCCTGCAAAACACCAAAGACAAGAGAGTTTTCAGAGTCAGGCTCACTGTGCCTCATGGGCCCCTCATGGGCCACCATCCCTCAGGAGGGTAAAGGCCTGAGCCTGTCTAATCCAGCAGAAATGACATGGCGGTGGTAAATCACCGACCTCCAGGGACCTGCCATGCACACACGCCCGTTTTCACCCAGTGTGGGTCATTGTGCCACCTGGTGGATTATGCTGAGGACTGGGAGGGAAAGTGCTACCCAGAATCATACAGCCAGAGGATGGTGGAGGCAGGATCTGTCCTCCAGCACCCAGAGGCACGCGTTGCTCCCCAGGCCTGTTTGCCACTGAAGCATCCTCTGAGTGACGACTCTGTGACGTTCCCAGGGGCAGGAATGGCCAGCATGGGACCCTGGGTAAGTCAGCTTTGAAGATGGCATGGAGGACAGGCTTGAAGGCTGTGGAGAAGTGGCTCCATGCTAGGAGCTAGACTTTTATGGAGGGGATGGAGATTTTTAAAGGGTGTGGCAGAGTGTGTACTTCAACCACACTGGGTCACAACCCCATTCCTGCCAAGTCCAGGTTACCAATGCTACTAAAGGGACATGAGTTTGACAGGATGGATGGATGTATGGATAGATAGATAGATAGATAGATAGATAGATAGATAGATAGATAGACAGACAGACAGACACACAGAGAGTTACTACATAGAGGGGTTGGCAAGGTGGCTCAGCAGATAAAAGTGTTTGCTGTCAAGCCTGATTATCTGAGTTCAATCCCCGTTTTTCCATGTAAAAACAGGTAGTTTTTTGTCCCCATCAATGGGGACAAAGTACTGAAGGCAAGGCCTGGGATGCAGGTGCCAAGGGCCCAGAGGCTCAGAGACACCTATGCTGTCCCTCTTGCTCTGCTTCACCCACAAGCACTCTGAACCTCTCTCTAGCAGTTCTAGTGAGAACAAAAGGTCCCTGTGAATGGATTTTTGCCCAATACCTGGCCTGCCTTGAACTTTGGATGTTGGATCTTTGGATTATTCATTTCAGTAGCAATCAATGTGACACAGCCCAGGGGAGGTCACAGTGGATGAGCCTCGCAGATGCTGCTCCGCAGAAGAAAGCTAGCGCGGAGGCATCTTCCAGACAGCTTCAGAAATCTTGGGGTATATTCCAGGTACTTTCCCCACAACATGGATGGCTGAGCTCCCCGGGTACCGCAGGGCAGGCCGCCCCAGCAGACATCCACTGTGCACAGCTATGTGCATGCATCTCTACATGACTCCAGTGTGACTTGCCAAGTACCATGGTGTGACAAGCACTTTCCCCACCCCACCTCATATCAACTGTCCCAATGACCAGAAAGAACCAGGGGGCTCTGAGTGGTCTTCAGAGATAAGGCTAGACCCCCAGGGCTCCACGGCCAGCGTTTTCTTCTCCCTGGTCCCCATCAGATGTCATGGGAATTTATTGAACCCCTTCCTTGAGATCCTGTCAAGCATGAGCCTTGAGGGGGGACATGTGAGTTCCCCGTGTATTGATTTCTTCATCTCTAAGATGGCATGAGAAAGGCTGAAGTGAGTGTCAATCCTGCTCTGGCTCCAGTGTCCCATTGGCAGAATCCTGTGAAATGTGACTGGGCAGACACACAGAAGCCCAGGAGCAGTGTCCCAGGTGCTCCCAGTCTCACCCAGATTTCCGGTGCACAGGACTGAACACTTCTGCTCCCTGAACACAACTCTGCAGCACGGGGTTAGGATTATAAAAACTCAAAGATGTAGGCTTCCTTCCCTCCAGCTTTGATATAGACTCTGGCTCTATGCTTCCGGAGCTAAAACCCAACACTTTCTGCGGGTGCATCTGGGTAGAAACCTCACTCAAGGGCAGATACAGATACAAACCGGAGGCCCCGTGAGCTCAGGAATGTCTGAGAAATTCATGGATCCACTGGTGATGTTGATCAAAGACTGAAAGAGGAAAATTACACAGTGAGGACAAAGGAAGGCAAGTGTCCCTCCTAGCTTCTGGAAAAGAGACCTTAATTGAAGTCACCCAGTATGGAGTACATTAATCACACCCCAAAGTCACTGCCAAACACACCCAGCCCTCCCACTCCCCATCAAACAGTCCCTGCCTGTCACTTTTCCTTTTAAATTAACTTTAAAATTAACCAGTAGATGAATTCCTTCTCTCTTTTAAAGTTATAAGCATATGTATACATACATACATACATTCATACATGCATACATACATACATTCATACATGTGTGTGCCCATATATAGCATGTGCATGCATGTGTGTGAGTGTGCATGCATGTGTAATAACTCACGTATGTCGTTACTTTAGATAAATGTCATTAGGCCCTGCACCCTCCCCTCCAACTCATTCTTTCCTACTCAATCATCTTGTGTGGAGCTTTCTATGTGTGATTCTGGAAGACATCTATTTTTACTGTGAACAGACTGTCAGGGAGTCCTCCAAAGAGGCCATGCAAGCAGTTTACACTCCCCCACAAGCACTCAAGACTGTCTGCTTCCCTCCCCGAGGGCTTGGCAGTTCTACATCATATTCTGTCTCCTCTTAACTCTGGCCACTCTTTTTCTAGGTCTTTGGGACTTTTTCTTTCGGCCCCACTGTCTGCATCAGTGTTGACAGACACAGAGGTTTAAAGGACATTCAGGTGGGAGCAGGCAGAAGATAAGGGGCTCGTGAAAGGACAGGTGTTGCCAAGCCTTTGATTTTTCATATGGATTAATGGCGACATAGAAAGCACACATTACTGCCTCCCTGGGAAACGGGGGAAGGGGTCAAAGTGAAGAGAGGCTTGGTTTGCTCACCCACGTGACCAGCTTTCCAAGTGAAATTTTGAAATCTGTCTGCTGATAGTTAAAACAAACAAAAAAAAAAAAAAAACAAATTCCCAGAGAGCTGTCCAATGAGCTCTTCTGAAGATGCCTTCCAACAAGAACTGGCCCTCAGAGGTGTAACCCTAGTTCCTCCTGGTCTCTGTCCCCTGACTCTGGAAGTTGGAGGACACTTTCTGATGACAGTTCAGAGCACGCTCAGCACTATCCTTCTCTCTCTTGTCTGACACTGGAATCAGGAAACTCAACGTTATGGCTGAGCTCTGGAATCGGTGGTTCTCCCACATGGTTAAGGCCTTCAGCACTCTCTCTGTCAGCAGTGAAGGTGACCCCAGGCCTGACTCCAGCTTTGACTTCTTAACTAGCTCAGAGCCTTTCTGGAGCACTTATTTGGGCTTCCTCAAGACTCCAGTACTTTCTAGACTGTCGTCTGGCTCCTGGCCTTGCCGGGCAGGAGAGCAGACTCTGCAGGTGGTGGCACGGAGTGGGTAGGAGCAGGTAGGTGGGCATGCTGGCGGGGGCAGGCCCAGACACCCTGTACAGCCACCAGCCTCATGAAGTGACAGGTCACCTGCTATCCCCCCTAGCAAAGCATGTGACAAAGCTTCAACCTAGGTGATACTTACACTGGACAGGATCTCAACACGTCCAGGTGGCCCCCTGGGCCCTGGAGGCCCCATAGTGCTGGTTCCGTCTGTTCCCCGTTCACCCTAGGTACAGCAGAGGGAAGTAAAGAACAAAGCTCACAGTCCGCGGATAATGCTTCTATAACCTTCTAGAAAGATCCTCCCTCCAGTGGCCTAACTTACCTTGGCTCCTTGTTCTCCTTTTTCTCCTTTGGGACCCTGACAAAAATAAGCAAACAGACGAAGACACATTATTTGGTTTTCTCCTGTTTGCTGGCTCACGCTACCTTCTTGCCATCTCTCCCTAAGCTCTCCAGTGGATGCTGTCCTGGGTGATGGATCCAGGCTCAGAAGAGAAGTCTCCACACACAGCAAGGCACAGAGGTCCTCATCCAGCACAGTAGTGCCCTCCTGACCCCACCCTTAGATCCCGAGTGTGCAGGAAGCTGTCTGGTGTGTTAGAAGACGCTCCCTGGGCACTTGGCTCTGGGCTCCATGTGAAAATTATCATAACCTCCTGTGGAGAGTCTTCATGCAGGTGTATCTTACGGGACAAGGGCAGTGCCTCCTGGGGATGAGCAAATGGACAGGGGACCTGCTGGGAACAAGCTCTTAAAGGGGACAAACTGAATCTAACAGAGATCAGCATGGGGCTGAGGGCACAATGAGTGTGAGTCATTGAAAAGAGACCTCACAGCCTCCTCCCACAGGGGTGACAGCAGGACCACCCTCACAAAGGGGCTCATAAAGGTCTACCTACACTTGGGGAGGAGGGTCCCGAGATTCTGGGTTTGCTCAGCAGCTGGACATCCCCAGAGCCTTCGATCTGGGGGAAGAAGAAGCAAGAATTTCAGAGTTCACTGCCAGGCACCTGCTTGAGCCACGCAGGATGATAGGGGGGACTTACAGGGGACTCAACAAAACCTCTACCCAAGGGTTAGAGCCCAGTGTGCTGTGGCTTCCAATGGTTTTTACCTTCCATCGCTCTTCAGCCACAGACAGGGCAAAAGTACCTCAAATCCAGGCGTTGCTGTACATCCGGGGCCTGGAGGCCCAGGGGGTCCAGGAGGTCCTGGTGGTCCCATGACCCCAGGGGTGCCAACTTCTCCATTCTTCCCCGGGGACCCTGGTAAGCCTCGGTTGCCAGGGTCACCCTGTAAGGAGAAGACAGGATAGTTACCAGCTGTGTCTCCTCTCCCTAAGAAGCAATGTGAACACCTGAGTCAGAAAGGACCGACTCCTTGAGGCTAATTACATTTAGAAATTCTCTCCCGAGCACGGCTTGATGGCCCAGAACAGCTGTCTCACTAATTGCCACTTCCCTTGGCTGACATGCTCACTAGAGTACTGAAGAAGGAGAAACGTTTGCCGGGTTAGCTCCCCACCATCCCAGCTGGCCCATCTTCCCCAAGCATCCACTCTGGGGAATGCTTCTCTTTGCTCGGTGACATTTGTGGGTTCACTCTTCGGGCCCAGGGGTACCCTGGAGAGGGGAGTAGAGGGGAGAAGAGCTGCTCTCAATTACCTTCTCGCCAACCGAGCCGTTGGGCCCTCTTGCTCCCTGAAACACATGAACACAGAAGCCAATTAGGATGCTTGCTCAAAGAAAACTGCAGAATTACAGAGGAGCGAATAGCAGGTTACGACAGCAGCTTGTTCTGTCTGGGTTTGGCTGATGACTCCAGACTGAGCACATCACCACAGGCCTCAGCTGACGGAGCAAGCCAGGCCCAAATATTGAGAAATCCAACAATTACCCATGCCCTCCTCCTTGAGATTAAACTAAGGCAGTTGGCATGAAGTTGGAGAGATCAAAGCAGCCTCACACCGATGCAGCTTCCCCTCCCCCACCTCCTGGCACGGTAGAGGTAAGGGGTGCTCCCAATTTTAAACAGGAAAGGAGTAGTGGTTAATTTTGATTATCTACTTGGTAGGGATGAGAAGCACCTTGAGGATTTGTAAAGCACACTTCGGGTGTGTCTCTGAGGGAGTCTCCAGAGAGTACCAATTGAGGGCAGGGGAAAACCTGCCCCAAATGTGGGTAGCACCATCTCATAGGCTGGGGGTCCATGGGACAAGTTAGAAAAAACAGGGAGCCAGCTAACACTGCATGCACACCACTACCTTGCTCTCAACCGCTAAGAGAGCTTGCAGTTTTGTTCCGCTACATCATCTTGCTGCCCCGGCTCTGTCTCAACCATGGCCCCGACCAAACAATGGAGCGAGGCAACTGGACCTGAAGCCCTGGAACCGTGAGACTAGTGAAGGCTGTTCTCCTGCAGGAGACAGCCCAGCTAGCACGTGGCCACACAGAAGCTATGACACGGACGATGATGTGCTAGCCATGAAAGACTGTATCTCTCCTGTCCCTTTCCTGGGATGCACAGCGACAGTCTCCATCCCCACAGGCTGAGAGGCGAGTCTATATTACCGATGCTCCAGTAAGACAGAGATCCAGCCACAGAGAGAAGCTGCAGAGAATGAAATGCCCTGCGTGGTGGCCGAGAAAGCAAGAGTGTGCCTAGGGTGGGTGGGGAGAAGGGGCGGGGTAACCATGAAGGAAGCAAGAAGTGGGGATGCCCAAGGATCCTCTAACAGAGAGACAGGCTGTTTCTACTTCAGGACAGCTGTCAGCCCTCAGCAGTTCCCCTATCTTCTTGGCACATCGCTCCCAAGAGCACCTGGGGTGCCTTGATACCACAAGGACAGTAAGAGTTATGTTCAGGAGCAAAGAGAGGGCAGGACTCTGGAAGGAAGATCCCTGTGTGATGAAGGCCTAGACGCTAAATGAGGTGTCAATTTTGAAACCAAACACACAGAAAAAAAATCGCCGGATCTGAGGAAAGGCAACACCACAAAGGGACAAAGTCAGCGGTAGCACAAAGAACAGAACACAACAACGACGCTACGGCTTCAGGGAAAAAAGGAACGGCGTTACAGAATCGCGAAATGAGAACAAACTGTTATAAGAGCAATGATTATGAAAAAGAGCCAATTAGGGGTCATACAAACGTGTGATGGTGGAAATGAAGAACTCTATGGGACTAAGAGACACACCCTGAAGAGAAATACAGCAGAGACGACCAAAGACCAGGACACAGAACTGCTCTGAAAGCAGTGCAAATGAATAAAACACGTAGAAAGGATGGCCAAGTGGAGCTCAGGGACAGTCTAGAATTCCAATTACTGATCAAATAGAATAAAGAATAAAGAGAACGGGACAAGTAGCGTGCGCGTCACTGGAGGCTGAGGTCTACGCTCAACATTTCTGGACAAACAAAACAGACACTGCACAACCCAGAGCTCTCCAGATTAAACACCATTCCACCTCAAGGCTCTTTAGTGCCAAGTGGGAGAACGCTTGTTTTAAAGAATGCACATCCAGCAACAATGCTCCAAGGGATTTCAATACACCAAGCAAAGAAAAGTGACTCCTAAAACCTGCCAAGGGAAAAGGACGTGGTCTTAGGGAGGCTGGGACTGGAAGTGAAATCTAAGCTCATCCCCCGATAACAGGATGCTTACCTTCAAATCCCAGGGGCAAATGGTTTCCAAACCTAAAATCACATGCACATTACATGTGGTCTGGAATTCACTATCTAATAGACCAGGATGGCCCCAGTCACATAGAGATCACTTCCCTCTGCTTACTCGGTGTTATCATCTACACACAAGGCTAACAGGATTTTAAACAGCCAAAAATCTAGAAAGTTTGCTGTGTACAGTTCCACTCTGAAAACACTATGTGAATACACACACACACACACACACACACATGTATGTTCGTATATGCATATATATATATACATATGAGCAGGAGAGCCTGCTCAGTCTTTGGGCTAACGCTGTGAGCAGGAAAGGTGTTGAACCTGTTGGAGGTGGCACTGAACCCCCAGCAGGGAGAACATGCTGGACTGTAGCCAACTGTCACAGTCAGAACCCTCTGTAGCTGGTCCTAGGTGGCCCTGCAGAAGCTCAAATGCCCCCTAGCCCAGAAGCCATCAGCGATGGCTGTCTGAAGACACGAGGGAATGGGCCACTAAGCAGAGTTAGTAGTCATAGCCAAAGACAGCACCACCCTTATTCCCGCCCAACCCCCATTCCTACCCCACCCTCACCTTCACCAACGGCCAACAGGGGCAAACTGGGCAAATGTGTGTGACCTGGGCAGAAATGTGTCTGAGTTACTGAGTCCGTGTTTAGCTGCAGTTTCTTATTTCTGTTCCCCTTGGGTTCAGGCAGTTACACACTGTCTGCTTCAGTACCGGTTATCTTCTTCCAGCCACACATCTAACCACCAGGGCTCTTGTGAACCATACCTAAGGTTGCCCCGACTCTGAAAGGTTCTGGTGCACTTCCGATTGATCCCGTTAAGGAGAACCATATCATGGAAGGGGAAACTGCATTATTTCCAATGGCTTTCTCAAGTTCCTTTAAGCCAAGTGGATCTTGTAGCAGTTGAGGAAGGTCTAGAAACCACCTTAGTCTCTGGTCTCTTTTTCCCCTCCCCCTGCCCCTCCCCCTCTTTCTCTCTTGTTATTTTACTCAAGTTGAAAAAGGTAGGACTTAGGTCCAGTCCACTGGCTCGTGGGTATGGTGGACATCCGTTTGGAACATGAGCAGATTAGCCTGGGGATGGAAGGATTGACCTTACTGGAACTTCCATGAATCAATAGGGTTAAAAAATGAGGACTGTGAGAAATAGTTCAGGAAATTTCCAAAAGGAGACAGTAGTAGATGCCACTCCTTGGCCTGGAGGAACTTGTATGCACTGAGTCCAGACACCTTCTTGGAATCCCAACTAGTAGAGATGTGTGGTCATAAGTGGGAAACTGTGGAGAAATCAACTCTCCAGCGGAATGAGTCACGGCAGTGCTGTGTGTCACAAGATTGTACTTCACTATTTTTTGAAGTGTTTTTTTTCTTTGAGACAGGGTCTCACTATGTGACCCTGGTTGGCCTAGAATCTGCTATGCAGACCAAGGTAGCCTCACACTTTCAGAGATGGTCCTGCCTCTGCCCCCACAGCACGAGGACTCAAGGTGTGTGAGCCGCCATGCCTGTCCTGTAGTTTAGAATCTGTGATGATGAATTTTAACTATCAGCTTTATTGGCCTGAGAATGCCAACATGAGTAAACCGCACTTCTGGGCATGCCTGTGGTGTTTCCGGAGAGGATTAAGGAGAGGAGACCCCCAGCCTGAATCTCAGTGGCATGTCCCATAGACCAGGGGTCCAGATGGAAGAAAATTGAAAAGAGGAGAGCTCCTAGCTCAGGCATGCACTCTGTTTTCTGGGTACCATGGGCTGTTCTGTGCTGCACCATCACCGACTCTTACATGACGGCTGGAGCCCCTGACCCCTGATCCACCACAGGCTCCCACCATGATGAACTGAAATCTCATGAACCGGAAGCCAAACCAAATCCTTCCACCTTTTCTTTAGAAAATTTGGCTCATTGAGGTGAACTGAATTTATCAAGGGTATTACAAGATGTTAATATAAAGAAACATGGGCAAAGGCCCAGCTACATGGCTTTTTTTTCCTGCTGAGGTCCCTTGTAGGGTGTCTGCTGGGTTTGTTGGTGGGCTTTGTAGTAATGATAATTTCAGCTCAGTATCCTGTATAGACTGCAGTCTCTTTGGTTTTATGAAAACCTTCCATGCAAATGTGCCAAAGCCAACTGATAATGAGAGAGAAGAAGCCAGTACTGTGGTGTGCTGGACTTCAAACACAGCTGCTTTCTGGATTCTAGGCAAAAAGCAAGCCTATCCTCAGAGTCTTCAAGGGCACCCTGATGCTATCACACGAGTGTTCCAAAGCAGATTGGGATATCTAAGAGATAGGGACCATGGTGACATCATCAAATGTCTCTTCTAACTTACAGGAAAAGACAGAAGCTGGGTCTACACAGACATTTCCAGCTCAGTGAGGTTACTCAAAGACAGTTCTTGGGAGCTCAAGTTTCCCCAGAAATTCTGGGTAGTTGAGAAAATGTCAGAGTACAGACTCCTTCCTGTGTGGGTGTCTTAGAACCTTCAACGGCAGGTGAATGCCGTGAACACCCTGAAGACCTCATGCCTCAGTCCTGCCAGAGCTGGAGGTAGAAGCTTCAATGCAAACAGAATAATATCCTGGGATCCTGTTCTCTAGGCATCTCCTCAGCTACCCTCCCAGCCGTGCTCTGCAGCTGGGAAAACAGGCCATTCCCACCTCTTCCTTCCCGGGGCAAAGGTAGCAGGGTGAGCTGTTCAACTCAACACGGGGACATAAAAGAGGCTTCTATTTATATTAAACATCATACATAATCTACTAGATACACTCTTAGCAACCATCTACATTTTTTATGACAAGTTCATGTTTGATAAGAATGGTTTTATATGTAAGTATTAAATTGCCCAGGCAAATAAACTGAGTCTTACTCACTATGCATGGTGGGAAAGCAACTCACTTTGAACTGGGCATGATAGTACACAGGTGTAATTCCAACATTCAGGAGGATGAGGCAGGAGGATTAGAGTTCAAGACCATCCTCAGCTCTTAAGGAGTTGGAGGCTATTCCGGGAGGTATGAGACTGTCCCCAATTTCGTTAATTATCTGAGTTTACAGCCTAGATTAAGAGCATGAGAAAAGACTTGCTGCAACTCAGTTTATCCAGCCACAGAAAGTACTGCCTAGGCCTTGCCAATAAGGATGTGTGGGCCAAAAGGGGACAATGTGACAGGAGTCAGGGGTCAAATGTATCACTGGAGCCGATGTCTCATAAGGACGCAGAGACACTCATTTCCCTCATAAATGAAGTCATTTTTGTGACTGCATGCCAGAAGGCTTTTTCAACTCTCCAAATGCAGTTCTAGAATCTGCTTTTCCCTAACCCCAAAGCACCCCATGTCCCCAGGCCAACAGTGTGCCACTTAGCATATCCCAGAAATAACCCAGCAAAGCGACGGGTCCGCAGCAGTTATGCAGAGCAGGGTGGCTCTTCCTCCTTGCTGCTCTCCTGAGCCCCGCAGCACAGCCGACAGGGCCTTCAGTATGCAGCACGGGGTGTCAAGTGCAGACAGTGTAGGAGGTGTAGCCGCTGCTTGGGAGGGGCAGACAAGGTAAGTGTGGGTTGCTGGGGCTTCCTGCAGACCTAGATTTCTTAGCAAACTGATGTTTTGTATAAAATGACTTCCTAAGACTGCACAGTTGTGTCTTTCTGAGAAATTCATTTGCAACAAAAATCAGGTTATTCATTCAGGTTACCCTCCGGGGCTGATGGATGGGAACTGGGATTTGATTCCGTAGCCATGGTGTCCTGGCAGGAGACATTTCAAACATGCTCATGGGGGTGATGTGCAGGCCCCTGCCTCCTATGGACATATCACTCGTGCTAAGGGTCTTGTTTTTATTTATTATCTTTCTTTATATAGAGAGGCGTGTATAGAGGGGCGTCAACTGCCTTCTCCCAAGAGCACCTGCATGGGCAGTAGACAGCTTCAGGAGACTGAAAGCAGGCTAAATAGGAACGGTAGCTAACAATGCTGTTTGAAGACTATTCCACTTACTCATAAAAGACTAACAAAGGCTGTGCTGGGTTGGAAGGACATTTCAGCTCTAAGGCAGGCTAAGGGTTCAGGGTACAAGGGAATGCTAGCAACTTCTCAGCAGCGTTAACCCTGTGCCCACAGAAAGAGGAAGAAGGAAAGGTGCTGGAAATGTTGAGAGAAGCCAGGCATAATGGAACACATTTGTAATTCTAGCACTAGACGGTGGGTGGAGGGATCACAAGTCCGAGGCCAATCCAGCCTAGGTAGCATGACCTCATCTCAACAAACCCCAGTGAAAGACTGAAGAGGAGGACATTCTGTCCCCCTCACCTTCTCCATGCCCCACGATATTTGGCTTCAGCTATTCCATTAGCCAGAGGCTGAAGTTACTAAATGGAAAATTACAGAAATAAGCAATTCACAAGTTTTAGAGTAGACACCATTCTGAACAGAAAAATGAAATCTTACAACTTCCTGTTCCATCCTACCTAGGACATAAGCAATCTCTTGGTTCAGCATATCCATGTTCTATACACTACCCACTTGTCGTCAGTATCTTAACTGCCATCTCAGTTGTCAGACCATTATTCACCCATTCATGAACCCTTGTTTCACCTAATAATGGCTCAAAGTAGGCATAAGGATGCTAGTATTTCACTATAGTATATTGTTATGACTGGTCAATTATTATTGCAGCTAATCTTTCACTGCACTTAATGTAGAAACTAAATAGCTGTGTGTGTGTGTGTGTGTGTGTGTGTGTGTGTATCTGTGTGTGTCTCTCTGTGTGTGTACAAGGAAAGCAACAATATAAATGTGTAGAGAGGAGTCTTGTACTGTGACTCTTAGGATAAAGGAGGGTCAATGTATCTAAACTGGGCCTTGATGACAAAAAGAAGTGGCCTTCCAGACAAGGCAGATACCACATGCAGAGGCTTAGGAGTGCCTAGGGAGGACCCTAAGCAACTGTGTTGTTGCTCAGAGCTGGCGAAGCGAGCAGCAGGTCACGTGTTACAGAAACAGTTGGTGCCAGCCAAGAAAGGCATTCGGTCTTTGTGCATCAGGGTGCCATAGTTATTTTCTCAGGAGCCGGTGAGCTCCTTCAACACAGGTAGAGGATGACTATAGGAGGAGAAGACATCAAGAAAGGTCCTAATGCTACAGGGCGGGCAGGATGCACTGAAAGGTCATAGGTAGGGCACAGGGTAGATGATGTCACTACCGTTTACTGACGCTACAGCACACAGGAGTGGGAAGGAGAAACAGGTGAGGGGGGTCTGTGAGCCTAGTGGTCATTCCATAGAGATGAGGAAAGAGAATAGCATAGAAGACAAGCTCAGGTTAGGGAGAGAGAGTGGCCAGGCTGGAGTTCTGTGTGGGCTCCTCTCACACTGTCCCCTACCTTCTCTCCTTTCATTCCAGGCTGGCCAGAGGCTCCCTCGAGTCCAGGCTGTCCCTCAGGGCCCTAGGAAATATCAGTGACAATCAGCTCACAGAATCTCTGCTAAAAGCCACACAAAACCCTACAATATGAAGGAAGAAAGGTTGGGGAACCTGAGGCCAGCGAGCACAGGACTTGCTGCTTGTGCTCCAGGACAAGCACCCGCTACTCTCCAGCCTCCTTGCTCAGAGCTGTACCAGGGAGCTGTGTACTTGAAGGACATCGGGAGCAGAGGAGGAAAAGGCTTTCCCATACCAGGCCTGACTGTGGTATACTGTGGTAGATTCCAAAACTTCCACAAGGCTGCATCCCCACCCCCCCATCCCCATATAAGTCAGGAAACTTGTGCATATAGAATCTTCTTGACTGTCCTTTCCTGGAGTCTCAGCCATGATTCAGATGGGAAGGTTTTGGTTTCCAACCTTGGTTGATGCTGGATCTGTAATCTCTGTGGAAGGAAGCCCTATAATCTCAGACTGAGGGAAGAGGCTTCAGTTGCTCACCTGGGGTCCTGGCTCACCAGGAGCTCCATCCTCTCCAGGAGACCCAGGAGGTCCCATGAAAACATCAGTTCCTGGTTTCCCTGGAATGCCAGGTGGTCCCGGTGGTCCTGGGGGACCCGGAGGACCCTGAAAGGCAGTTTGTTAGAAGCAATGAGAGAGGCTGAGCATGTGTTTTACCTTCTTTCCAATACTTGAAATGATCCGATAAGGAGGGACTGAATTCCTTGCACAGGGAGAAACTGAGTCTCAAGGAGACAACATGACTCATGGACTCATAAAGCTGGCATTTCCAAGGAGTGTGGCTTTCCATGCAGATCACACTATGCTTTCTCCCAAATGGTGTACATGATAAAGAGCCAGTTATCTGGAATCCCAGGGGAGCCCTGGCTAATTCAGCTTTCTAATTGACTATAAGGTCAGCCAAACAGCCTGTGTTTGGCCTCTTCCTGAAATGCTTACCAAAGGGAATTTGTTTCCTCAGCCTCCTGTTGGGCTGTTAGATCTCTCCAGCCCAGAATGTTCTTGGTAGATCCATTGGGCTTTCACACCACTCATTCACTGAGCCCAGGACATTTCCAGCTCTGGGCATGAGTAATGGGCGGGGGCAGCTACGTGGAGCTTCAAACTGGGGCAGCACAGGGCTCAGGGAAAGGGCTGGAAAGAGGGTTAGGCCCAAGGATGGGGCAACAGCTGCATCAAGAACCCACCACACTTCCCTGTGGGCAATTTAAAAAGGACTGGCAGAGCCCAGCCTTGGGCAGGACAGATGTGCCACAGGCACCAAGAATGCGCCAGGAGCTGACTGGGAGCCAGGGAGGGTTTTACACTGGAATCTGAGTGTGAACAGTGATCCAAACAACATAGAAACCAGAGTAAATCTTTCATAAACGAAGAGGAAGGCGGGAGACATGAGCAGAGGTGAAGGTCAGTGAACAACCCTGCAATGGAGGAGGATGGAACTGATTCCAGGGCAGAAGGAAGGGAGCAAATGGGGTTCTCAACACAGACCCAGGCTCATGCTTATTGAAAATGTGGTGGAAATATCAAAATGCATGAAGTAAAGGGGAATATATGATGATCTCCACACACAAGAGCCAACAGTTCCCAAGGGGCCAGTCTACAGTCACTGCTGCCTGACCCACAACCTTCCCTCCCCAACACCAGCCCCCAAACCCTTAATACTCACTCTCAACAGGTCCTCATTGCCCACAGGGTCTCCAGAGCCTGAGCCCACATCCAAGCCCCAAACAGGGCCTGACCCCTCGGCCTCCACTCCTGCCTGAAGAAAGAAGAAATTCCCACATGCAGATCCAATCTCCAATCTCCGTAGATGGCTATGCCACCTTAAGTGCTCACACGCTATAGCCTTAAAATGTGTATAGCCAACTTTTCTTCTGCCCTCCCCTCCCCCTTTCCAGCTGAGTCCTGCCTCAGCCTCCCCAAGGTACAGCCTGCAGGTGGCCTGGACTCAGCTTCCTTTCAGTCCCTTCTGTTACCTCTCCAGACCTAGTTCCTGGGTATCCTCCATTGTGAAACCATCCTGCAGGTAAGGACTTGGGTATAAGTTTATCTGAATGTCAAATATGTCTATGCTGAGAGGTTCAAGGAGGATCAGGGTTGTAGGTTAGAGTTAGGAGTAGGACTTACTATCCTGTGGCCATTAGAAGGGAGTTGTGATGGTTTGAATGAGAATGGCCTCCATAGGCTCCCATGTTTGAATACTTGGTTCCAAAATAGTGGAACCATTTGGGAAGGATTAGGAGGTGTGGCCTTGTTGAAAAAAAGTGTGCCCTTGGGTGTGAGCTTTGAGGTTTCAGAAGCCCACACCAGGCCCAGTGTCAGTCTCTCTTAGCCTGTAATTTGGGAATGAGATGTAATCTTTCATCTCTCCAGCACCTGCCTGCATGCCTGCCACCTGGCTTCTTTGATGATAACTGACTAGCCCTCTGATACTGTCAGAAATTAGTGACAAAAACTGACTAGACCCCAATTAAATGCATTTTTTATTGTAGTGTTGGTCATAGTGCTTCCTTATAGCAACCGAATCGTAAATAAGGCAGAGGTCATAGTACTACAAGCAAGAAGGCCCACTGAAGGTTGCTGCTTTCATCTGATAGAGGAGGGAGTACCTCACAGCTAAACTCGAGGAATGTGGGATGGCCTAGATGGGAAGCAGAGAAGGACCCATTAGGGATGTTTATGGTTTGTTTCCAGGGTATCAATCCTAGAGACAGGAAGCTCAAGGAAAAAAGCAGGTCTTGAGCCAGGGACTAATTGGAATACCCTTCATGCTCTCTCAGGGGTCCAGAAAATATGATTTAAGTGAAATAAGGAGTTGAGACCTACAGGGTTCCAGAACAGTGGAAGCCTGAGGTCTGGCTGAAGGAGCCATGGAACCTGGAGGTCCAAGGAGTCTCTCTACTCCGCAGCATCATCCTAAAACAACCCACAGGATCAATGACACATCTCTCACTGCGCCCTCCTCTCCACAGAAACCGTTCACTTTCATCTTTAAACTCAAACCGAAGACGGCATTTTCTTTTATAAGGATGGCCCAAGGCATACCCTGTCCCCTGCACCACTCTGCTGGTTCTCAGGGCTCAGTGGATTTGTTCCTGCATCTCACTGGTAAAGGAGAAGCATGTAGGCTAAGCTGCACATACAGACACACTGCTTAAACACCGGTGTTGCCTGAGGATTTCCTCAGCCCTTGTTTGGGCCCCACCAGTGGCTTGGCATCTGGAACCACTGCCACCTGCAAGCCTCTCTAGGTTTTGGCTCCTCTTAGATCTATCTGCCTTCCTTAAACCACAGGCTTCTCAAGGGAGCCCCTCTGGTCTCACAGCCTGCCATAACTGGTGTTCAGGAAATGGTTTTAGATGCCAGAAGTGTTTATGCGAGGAGGGGAAAGAGATGGGGAGGAAGGGAGGGGGATTGATTGAAGGAGGGAAGAAGGAGAAACGTGAGCTTATGAGATGTCAGCTATCAAAAAGCCTCCTGAGAAATGGCTTCCCTGGCAAATAAAATGAACAAAAGGACAGTGCAGAGGGACACTGAACCCCCAGTGTGGGTGTTGGGGGGCTTCTTCTTAGGGATCCCTAAACCACCCTTTGAACCCTGCTGTCTCAAGATTTCCCTGAAGCGGCAGAGATGGACCAAGAAGGACCACTCACCCAGAGGCCTCTGGCTGCCCTGGACCTGCTCTCTAAGAAGAAAGCAGAAGCCCAGGGCAGAGATGGAGAGGGGCCAGCGCAGGAGCCCTGAGGAATCACAGTCAGGATCACAGAGATGCTGGAAGAGCCTGCCCTAGCAGTTCTAGAAGACAACCGATTTCCTCTGAAGCGATGGGCCTTGGGCAGCGTTTGCCTAAGCACCCCTTCACCCTGGCAGCTGAGCCACAGGTAACCCCCATCGCCCCAGCCTACACATCTACCACCATCCTCCAGAAGCCAAGAGGCCAACCTGGGCCCAGTGTTCTCTTCTTAAGCCACCCTCAAGAAGAAAACTAGGGACAGGGCATGTGACTTAGAAGGACCTCCCATAACAGATACAAAAGTCGGGACCCATCTGAGCCAATGGAAGGACTTCATCTTAAACCTGGGGGGCTTTGCTGACTAATTTCTCGGTCATGTCTTATAATGGTGGCTTGGATGTAGAAGGTACAAAACCTCAAATCACAACATCCGAAGACCATGCCCCTTCCTCTTTTCAGGAACTATGTGAGCATAACCCTGTCTGATCTTCATGTGATACAGAACTGCATGTAGCTAATCAACTGAGCAGGTATGAAGTGCTTGGCAAGGGTTTCTACTCATGAACTCATTGGCTCCCACAGGTAATAATGAAGGAACCAGCCACGCTGTGTGCCTTGAGCTGTGTATGAAACACCGAGACATGAAGAACTTGGTTGCAGGTGAGCAGCAGAGTCAGGCTCGTCCTGGACCCCCTGAACTCCATGGCCCCCATGATTCAAAACGATTCTGAAAATATTCCAGGGCAGGTGTCATTTGACTGAGCTTAAGCTCTTTCCACACAGAAACTGGGGCGTCAGTTTTTGTTTCCGAGCAGGTGCCCGACACATGCGCTTGGCAGTGATCTGTCTATGGCTTGCAAGCCAGGATGCCGTGTTTGGCTCAGTTGCTCATTCACCTACCCCATCTCTTCCTGCTTGTCCTCCTCCTGTGTCTCATTCTTCTCTTTCCCCTTCCCACACTCCTCCTCTCCCTCCCTGTTCCTCTTACACCCCTCCTTCTCCTCCTCTTCTTATAGAGATATACAAAAGAATCTGGGGTTAGAGATGTCTCAGCAGTAAGACTGTTTGCTACACAATGTCAGGGAGTAGAGCTCAGATCTCAGCACTCCCTAACAATCTGAGCATCCTTCTTATGCTCAAAATTGTTAGCATTCTGTCTAGGCTCCACCCACAGTTACCTGGCAACATATAAAAGGGGCTGCTTGGCCCCTCCTCACTCTCTTGCTCCTCTTGCCTCTCACTTTCTTGTTCTTGCCCTCTCACCCTCTTCCCCCTTTGTCCCTTCTCTCCCCATTCCCCTCCCTCCTTTCCATGTGCTTATGGCCAGCCTCTACTCCTCTCCTCTCTTTACCTCCCTTCCCCCTCGTCACTCCCATCCCCCCTCTCTCTGCCCCTACTACCCTCTTAACTCCCCTCCCCCGTGCCCTAAATAAACTCTATTCTGTACTATACTTGTGTGTGGCTGGTCCCTCAGGGGGAAAGGATGCCTCAGCATGGGGTCCGACAGAGGCAACCCGTTCCCCCACACCTCACCACACCTCCGTAGAACATATCCACCCTCTTTATCTTTATAGAAACACACCAACAACTGCAGTGTTTTGTTTGTTTGCTTGTTTGCTTTTGTTTTGCAGGAGTGGGGAGACAGCTGGTTGCTACAGCCTTGTTGGCTTCAAGTCTAGTGGAGAAAAGGAGGCAGGGGCTTCGGGTTCAGAGAGAAGCCTTACCTCTAAGGAATAGCTAAGGACCAGTCACTACCCTATTTTGGCTTCCACTCATGTACATATGGTTGCCACCCCTCTCCAAATAAATAAATTAATTAAAATATTATCTTAAAAATTCTGTCATAGGGGTGAGAATGTTACTCCGTGTCATAGGGGTAGGAATGTTACTGGCCCAGCATGTACGCTGAAGCAACGCTGCTGACATCTGAGGAGGGTGTTTCCTTCTGGAGCATGTATTTCCAAACAGTTAAGACCACACAGCACACTAAAGTTTATAACCATCTTCTTTCACTTAGCTTGGTACCATAGCTTTTCTCCAACATTGAGTAAAAAAGAGAATAATTTTAATAATGTCTAATGTTCCCATCATTTGAATAGACTTTAATTCGATTAGTCTCCTTTGGGCAGCTAATTAAATCAGTCTCAAGTTTCCTCTATTACGGATAGATATTAAAAGGTTAACATCCTAGTAAACAAATCTTTTGTTACCTATCAGGCTATCTCCACTGAGAAGGATGTTGGAAACCAAATTTCTGGTTGCAATTGTGTGGTGGTTAATTTCTGGTTGTTAATATGCAGTTTTATGGTCATTAATATATGTGGACAGAGTTTCCCAGAAACACTAAGCCCCACACACTCAACCCCACCCTCACCCAACAGTATGACTGGCCCCAACTGCCAGAGAAGTCAAGGATACAATGATAATTGGCCCAGTCACCCCCTGACCCCAAATCAATGGGAAACCGAAAAATAAGGCAGGAGACAGAGATGAAAAGAACCTGAGAGATGAATCTGTTAAGTCCAAAGGAGACTCTAATTCCTCAGACTCCAAAAGGCAGCCCAAATATTCCAAAATGGGCTCTGCCTAGATAGGAGAAATTCTGGTGGTTAGATAAAAGCCAGCATCCCCAGGAACTAGTGAATGAAGCTGGTTCCCCTCTCACTGAAGGAATCATTTCCCTTACCTTGGACATACCAAAGCGCATGCCGGCCTTCAGGCTCCCTCGGTACCACAAAGACTTGTTAACATTTCAGACTTCCTTCTCCCCTTCTCCCCTATCATTAATTCCCTTCAGTTCATGAGCTTCCCCCTCCCAAATCCACTCATTCACTTATAACTGCTATTCTCAATGTCTTCTCTCTCCTCCTCCCCCCTCTCCTGTTTTCTGGATTTTCCATTTCCTGTTCTGTTCTTCTGTCTCACAGATAGCCTGCCAAAGTCCAGTCTGCTGGCCGTATACAGTCTGTTCTTTCTCTCTCTGCTCTGGACTCTTCCAAGTGCCTCTGGCTGTGCTCTCTCTCTCTGTCTCTGTCTCTGTCTCTCTCTCTCTCTCTCTCTCTCTCTCTCACATACATACATACATACATATATACATACATGCACACACACACACACACATATAACCTCCTTAACCATACCATGCAACAGTCATGTCCCCAGTTTATACAGTATCAACACACATAATGTGTACACTGAGGAGGATTCAGAGTCTAACTGACAAGGGACATTGAAAAGTCAACCTAGTATCAAAGACTATGAAGAGGCTACTGCTAGTTTTGTTAGATAGATGATATTGTGATTATAATAAAATCAAAGCAACTAACCAACTCAAGGGCCCCAAATCAATCGATTGCTGAGGGTAACTCTAACCACTGAGAAAGGAATGGGAACCACCTAGTCACTGGGAGATGCTCTTGGGCAAAGGCCATTCGGGATTATCAGAGGCCTCTCCTGACCTCTGCACTCCCTGAGCACAGCCTACCACTGCAGCTGAGGGGTCACATGGCTGGACCTTGAGTGGTGGCTTTCAGAGTGCCACTCCAGGAACTGACACACCAAGGTGTGTCACCAGCACGAGGTTCTCCTTGGGAACCTTCTTCCCCTGAAGAGCAGTTCACCCAGGATTCACACAAGCGTGACTGAGGTGCCTGCTTCTCTGAGTCAGTGACAGTCTCTAAGCAGGCCACCATGTGTGCAAGGATGGTTCTGAACATCTGAATTGCCTCCAGACCAGAAGCCAGCCTGCAGAACCAATGGACAGCTCAAAGTCAGGAGTAGCAGCCCATAGCCTCAGACCTCCAGCTGGGAGCTTCCCAACCAGCCCGCAGGTCTACACACCACTTATGCTCCATTTGATAGACCCTGCCCAGCCCTGTGCTCAGTATTTATGCCCTGAGGCACTGCTAATCCTGATGCAATTCCAAAGGCAACTGGAGACCTAAGCAAGGATCCTCTATTCTTTACCTTACCCTACTTAAACTACAGTCTGTTCCAGCTTGCAGAGCCAAAGGCCCTCAAATACTGTCTTTACAAACCCAGATGAGAGCTGACCCTGAGAAGGTCGGGGTGGCCTTTCTCCACACTGAAAGATCTGCTAGCTGAGTCAAAACCCCCAGGACACTTACCAGGGTGACCTGCCTCTCAGGAGTCACTGTGGGTGTGGGGAACGGGGGACCAATAGGTGGTACGCTACCAGATCCTTCCTCTTCAGCTTCCTTTGTAGAAGCCACCAAGTCTTCTCCATCCGTGGGTGCCTGCAAAAGACATCAACAGGAGAGGCTGCATGATTGGGGGGTGTCACTTCTGTGGTGGCTGTCCAATGTCAAAACACCTGACCTACCAACATCCTCACACTTGACTCAGTCACAGAAGTGACTCCTTAAAATCCTCCCCACCTTTGGAACACTAATCTCTAGGGAAATTCTTATATCAAAATTAGGATGTAGCAGATAGGGACAAAAGCCTGGCCCCTTTTTATCACCGTCCCTCTTCTCTGTCCAGTGCACTCTGCCAAGCTCTCAAAACAGGGCTGAAGTCATGAGTGTCTCTGCAGAGGACCTTAATGGCTCTTAGCACGGAATGTTGACCTTTCTGTCCCGATGAATCAGAGAAGATGCTTTGCTGGGACTTACAGCAGTAAATACTTGTTCAGGGGCCACTGTTGGTGTGAGAGTGGCCTGGAGGGTGGCCTGGAGGTCTGTAGGGGCCCCGCTGGCTTGCTCAGGGGCCACTGTGGGTGTGAGAGTGGCCTGGAGGTCTGTAGGGACCCCGCTGGCTTGCTCAGGGGCCACTGTGGGTGTGAAAATATCCAGGATGTCCATGACAGTTCCGCTGGCCTCCTCTTCCTCCTCCAAAGCATTGAGGGGCGCTTTGGACGCAGCCGGAGTTAACCATTCTTCACCTTGTGAACCCTGAAATAGAGCCGGCATGAGATGATGCCCCATGAACCCCACCCCCATTTCAGTGGTCGCACACATGCTTACAGAGAGGAAACCACAGGGACAATCAGATCTTAGCAGCTCCTCTGCCTCTCTCTCTTCTACATCACTGAAGGACTGTACTGCAGGCCTCTGGGGCTCAGCATCAGAATATGCCTTTCTGGGCATGCTCAGCTCACCTCTGGAACCCCCACCTAGCTATCCATCCGGCTCTGCTCAGTGCCTATCTCAGGCTTAGTTTGCACCGTCCTGGTGAGCACTTCTGCAGACGACCCTCCTATTTCCTAACACCTCTGCCAGCCAGGCTCCAGCTTGAGACTGGTCCCTGGTGTTCTCCTGCTGTGACATACTATGTCTTTAAAGAAGAAAACAGAAGAGAGGAAAAGGAAGGAACTTTGAACTCCTCTGTGGAGAGTGACCTGGAGAAGTTTGTCACTAGCCTGTGTGGATACAGGAGTAGAGCAGAAGGCTGCCTGTCCCAGTGAGTTACACAGGAGAGCAGGCAATGAGGAGCTTGGAGGTGGGTCGTTGGCCTTGGAAGGCCCCACTGTTTAATGCTCTCCGTCAGCAAATTAGTCCAGCACCTACCACCTGAGAGAGGCACCGCAGAGCTGGGAAGTGGGGTGGGGGATGGGGGGTTGGTGGGGTGGGGGTATGGAGGTCTACTGACCCCCATCTCCACCAGGCTCGTGATCTGCTAGGGAGCTAGGGCTGCACTGCACACGGAGCCTTTGACCAATTTGATTATGAAGAGGTCTTCCAAGGACAAGGCCATCGCCTTCCTGGGGAAGTGCTGTTAGACAAGTGAAGGAAGGGGTGGGGGAGTCTCTGCAGCAAGGAGGAGTGTGGCAAGACCGCAGAGCCAAGAGAAACTGAGGGGAGCGTGAAGCAGGAGGCCCAGGTCTGGAGCACAGAAGCCCCAAGGTGCAGCCAAGAAGGCCAGGGACCAGATCCTGCTTAGTGTCTCAGAGGAGCCGGGTCAGTAGGTTGAGGTCAGAAAAGCCTCAAAGAAGAGGAGCAGCACCCAGCCAGGTTCTGTGAGACACTACCTAGGCAGGGTCCATACCAGTGAGTTATAGATTCATCTAGAACAATCAGCAGGACTCTATTCGCATGTGGTACTGGACAGAAGGAAGACTGAAGATGACTTCACATTAAGCAGCTAGGATGGCACTATCTCCTTCATATGAGGCGGGAACACAGGAGTGGCTGTGAGGAGGCAGGCTTGAATCTGATGGGTAGAGAACTTCTGTGGGGATATCACAGGGACAGACTGGTCCACTGTCCAGCTGCGATGTGTGTGTCCAGCCTTCTCTATGCTGCAGGCAGTCTGACCTTGCCCTCACCCTGTTAGGCCTGCCTGTCTATACCCTGCCAACCCACAACAACAGCATCACATCTTTCCCTCACATGTAGGGCATACCCCTGGCCCCTACCCTCTGCTGCTGGGAACAAAAGGCTCTGCACGCAGCCCTAGGACTCCTCTCTATGCTTCTAACCACACAGGGCCTGTTTCCTCAGACCCTGCTAGACCAAAGGGGCTGAGCCACATACTTAGAAGTCCTGGCAAATTCGCATTGGTCAGAGAGGTGCCCCCCTACACCCCGCTTTGTTGAGAGTAAAACACACACTGCTAGAAAGCTATTTCGGCTCTTCTTACTCCTTACCAGAGTGGCCTCTTCTCTTGGCTTCAGGGTTGGCTCTCTAGTGGGCAAGCTGCCAGCCTCTGCGTCCACATCAGCGCTGGTGGGTACCTCGCCATCCCCTGATGCTGTTGTTAGGTTTTCTGGATCCTAAATGGAAAGATGTCCCAAAGGTCTGGGCTAGTGGACCACCACTTTGATCCATGCATGTGGCTCTAAGGGGCAGATAGCCAAGGCCCCTCTTGTACCTGTGCCCTGTCCCAAAAGGCACAGACACATCTAAGACCTGCCCTTAGTCTCTGACCTCACTACCTACAACTGCCAACCACCCATCACCCAATTGCTTCCTGCCTCCTGCCTCCTGCCGCTCTAGCTCAATGCCTCCACATTTAAGCTTGCCATCTCCAATGTCACTCTTGCTTACAAAACCAACAGATGTTTCTCAGCCCCTTACTCACTGCAACTTTTGAAAAGATCTGATGTGTTCATGGCCACCCAGGCTCACCTGGACCTGGATTCAGCCTAGACCCATCCCCACGTACCCAGTCCAGCCTCCTCCGCCCTTTCTCCACTTAAACCAAGGCAGTCTTTCTAAAATGCTACTCCTACTAGGATTTCCTCACCCTCTCCTGAGCTTCAGTGGCTGCAATTTCACTACATGCTGTCAGGATGCATAGCAGAAGCCTTCATGTACTGGGCCTCTCCAGCCCCATCTTCTCAGCTTTAGATGACATCAGGGCCCCTCTGCAGACCCCAAAGGCACCCCGTATTACTTCGAATCCTGTGTGTGGCCTCTGGACCTTTGCCTCTACCTATCCCATATGCTTGGATGCTTTGCTCAGAGTCTCCGGCTCACTTTCTACCCCCCCATCTGCAAGATGGTATACAGACCCCTTTTCTACACTTACATGTTGTTTTGGGGGTCCCGAGTCTCTTGGCCACTGTGTCTTGGGAACTCGACCTGTCCTATTGACGCCAGACCTAGCTAGCAAGACCTGTGCGTGGTGTGGTACGGCACTCTACAGACCTCTCCCAGTGAGCTCTGCAGCCTGTTGCTCCTGCCTACCTCAATTTACCCCATAATGCTGCTACATTGTGTAGACAGGAGGCAAGTGCCTGCTTCTACCAGAAACGAGCCCTAGCAGGGGAAGAATGCTCAAGCTACTCACCGGAGTATCCACTTCCCCGGTGCTCTGGGTAAACATGGCCAGGGTGGGGCTCCCAGTGGGGATACTGCCATTCTCTGCTTCCAGGGCAGTGGTGACAGGCACCCTGGCCTCCCCAGCTGCTGTTGCTGATAACCCCTAAAAAACGAGGACATGGTGAGAGATCCCTGCTACTGGTCCCTTAGCTCTGATCCGCAAGCGTATCTGGAGAGAACTGAGTGCCTGGGTCTTCTTCCTACACACACCCTGCCACCTGACATCCCTCCTGACCTCAGGCACCTCCATGTTTGTGACTTCACTGCAGTCTCAAACCAGTCCCAGACTTGCAAAACCCAGGGGACAGAGGACATTTCTGAGACACATTTCTTGCCCACCTCTGTTTACATGCCCGGTGACCCTAGGTCATTGATTCCTGACTCAGATAGCTCCAGCTCCGGACATTCTGTTTAGACACGAAGATCTCCTGTGACCACCCCTGAACACCCATCCAGATATCAGGATGGACATTGCTCTCATGGTCTTTCAGCCTCGTGCAGGCAGAACTCTGTCCCCCGTCCACTCCGGCCCAACATGCCTTTCTCTTTCTCTGTAATCTAGTTTCCTCTGGGCAATGTGAAGATGTCTATATGGTCTCAGAACAAATGGGGAAATGGAACAGTTGCTGCTGCTGCCAGTGTCATAAAAAGGGACACATTTGCCGGGAACAAAGGTATGCACCTTTAACCCCAGCACCCAGGAGACAAAGGCAGACCGATCTCTATGAGTTTGAAGCTAGCCTGGTCTATACAGTGATCCACATAGGAGGTGGGGATGGCATGCTATTTTTTTTTTCCTAGAATTTTCATGTGTATGTGGTGAAGTAGGTCTCAGTGCACATGTGTGTATAGTCATGTTCATATACACATGAGCCTGTAGTGACCAGAGGTTAATACTGGGAGTCTTCAACCATGGCCCTCCACCTCATTTTTAAGATAGGGTCTCTTGCTAAACGTGGAGCGCACCATTTCAGCGAGGCTGAATGACTACCGAGCTTCTAGGATCCTCTTATCTGTCTCCCTGGCATTGCTACTGGGGTTACAGACATTCATCGCTGCCCCTGCTTTTCCACGGGTGTGCTGGGGCGCCACACTCTTCACACTTGTTCGAAAGTGCTGGCGCTGAGAAGATGCTGTTATGTCTCTATCAGATCAAGCCATTTCTCAAACTGGCTTTGTAGACATGAAAGACAATGGCTAAGGAGAATGTGGGTGCGACTGCAGCTAACACTGTTCTGTCCTGAGGGGACTGCGGTCTTCAGAAGCATCCCATGCAAGGTCACCGTCCCGAGCATGCTGCATCTGTATATACTGTCAATCATGGGTGACGAGAGCTGGGGTTGTTTCTCCTCCACCCTCGCTGTTGTGCCCCTGGAGCTTGACCACTCTGTTTTTTCCATATGTCAGTCCTGGTGACATTCAACTCAAACCCCTTCCTGCTCCAGTCATCACCAAATATGAACTAAGCAAACACACCCCGTTCGGTTATCAAATCAAATCTACCACTCACTCACCTGACCGTCAGTGATGTTCAACAAGACCCCATCTCCTGAACCCTCATCAGTACTCGGGCCCCCATCCTTAGTATGGACCTCCAGTGTGTCATTCAGGATTTCACCAGACCCTGCAGGAAGCAGACATTGTGATGTCAACAACTAGAACACGGCAACTCTGTACACAGTGACTCGGGAAGATGTCTGTGATCCCACAACACAGGACCAGGAGGGAAGGGGCAGCCTAGAGAACAAGGCCCTCGGGCCTGGTGGCGTCCATCATGCGTTCTGGCACCTGTTACTGCCCGGAATCCTGCTTTGTCGGGCCCCAGAATGTGAGTTGGGGCCAATACTTTACCTGTGCCTCAAGTTCCTTCGCCTGTGAGTGGAGATCATGATTCGCCTTGGAGGGTAGAAGCTAGTCTGATGACCATGCGCTACCCGACCTATCCGTGTGAGGTAGGTGCTGTGGACAGCGCCTGGCACATATGAAGTCACTCACACACACTCATGAGCATCGGAGTTCCACATTCCCAGAAGAAAGTACTACACAGGAATACAGGTGTTTCCCATCATTCCGTGTTAATCACATGTGTTATGTAGTCATCACAGGAATACAGGTGTTTCCCATCATTCCGTGTTAATCACACATGTGTGTTACGTAATCATCATTACCTAGCACGCGTGTTATTTGTGTGGGTGTCTATATAACATGTGCATGTGCAGCTGAATCACAGTGCTGAATACTGGCTTCTTCCAGATTCCGGGAGTGGAAAGGGGAGAGATGGTCACTTTGTCATCGGCGTCACCGATGTCCCTACAGTTCTACGGTGACTGAATCGCTACTGCATACTCCTCTGTGGAGAGGGCTTCAAAGGACGGATGGATCCCTAAAGCACAGAAGACATTACGCTAAAATGTATGGCTGTTGGCCAAGCTGCCTCTTCTTTAGGGGCTGTGTCAAGGACCTCTGCAGACCAGACTCCCACGCCCTCAGCTCCCTTGATAACATCCCAAGGGAGGTGTCTTACTCTAATCACAACTTTAAAATAGTAAAAATATTTATTTAAAGACTGAAAATTGGATCTCCTGCAAGCTAAGAAGTACCCTATATATCTCTTTCCCCCTCTATTTTTTAAAGAATTTGTCACTAAGTTGCCTAGGCTGGTCTTGAACTTATGGTCCTGTTGCAGTCTCCTAATTGGCTAGGATTATAGGCCTGTGCTACTATGTCTGTCTCATGATTCCTCTTCTGCAGGTGAGTCACATTTAAAGTAGTGATTGGGAATGGATTGTAAGCCAGACAGGGTTGTCTCCAGGACAGACTTTCTTCTTACATGTAGTATTTACAGATGTCCTAATGTCTTGGCAGCCCCTGTGCAACCTCTCAGAACTCCAGGAATGTTCTGTCTGGCATTGGCCCCTGCCTGGGTCTTCCCTGCTCTGACCACCAGGGGGTGCTATGCAAGCGGCTACTGGCCCTGTCACTCTGGACGGAACTGGGGCAGACACTGCCAGAAAGCATGGCATACACATGCCATAAATATCAGAGAGCCATGCCGATGGCCCTTGGGCTACAGGCCCCCTTCTCCCCCAATCTGGGCTGTGTGCTCACCAAGAAAAGGCGTACTTGGGTACTTGGACTAGCTCTGGGTTTCCCTTTGGCCAGATGAGGAGAAGCTGTTCTGGGAACAGGGGAGAGGCTCAGGTGGAAGTCTCGGCCTCTTTCAGATCTTGTCTTTTTAGACTGGAAAAGCCACCGTACATACTGCCCTACTCAGAGGTCCGAACCCACCCAGCAGTATCCATAACTGATAGTGTTTCTGTGTTGCCAGGAACACAGAAACCACAGTGCATCCTACCCTCTCATTCACCAGGAAGCAAGGTTACAACTTCCAGAAGAGGGTTAAGGACGTCTCAGCCACGTCCCCAGGCCCACAGCAAACAGACATCCATGTAGGGCTTTCTTCACAGCTGGCTGGGGCTCCTTCTGCCCTCCGGCTTCCTACTGCCACATTTTCAAAACTCCTGAGTTCCATTGTAACGTTATTAAATCATTTATAATTTTCCGTCTAGTCCTCATGGTGTCTTACCCACAGACTCCCCAAGTTCAGTTGTTAAAATAACTCCCATTAGACAATGACAGAAGCAGCGGGAGCAGGGATCCCTACTATTGTAAGAGATGTTTTGAAACAGAAGTTCAACAGAGAGAATCAAAACCACCTGCATCCTACCCCACACTGGATGCTGTACCAAATGGGAAATGTGTCACCACACATGCGGATCACGTGTGCTTACAGTGGTGTTTGCAGTAGTTTTGAAATCTGCTCTTACGGTAAAGATTCCACAGCATGTCCCTAACTCATTAGACCATCTCCATCCTGTGGATGAAGGACATTGTGTTTGCTCAACCAATCCTTGCTACAGGCAATTTGAGTCACCTTTCCCGGACATCTCAAAGCTCTGGCCGTGGCTGCAGCTAGGGCTACAGATGACTGCCCTCAGGCCATGGGGACGGGTCATTCTGCTGCTTCGGGGGAATCATAGATGCCCTCTAGGCTTTTGTTTGTGCACCTTAGTGTGGGAGGCAGAAGCAGAGGATCAGCAGGTGGGGGTCTGAGGCCTGCTTTAGGTTGTCATTCACCCACTGGGTGACCATGCCTGTTTCTGGCCATCAGTGTCCTCTGAGACCCAGGAAGTGGGTAGCAGAAGTCAGAAGAAGTGGAGATTCTGAGATGGGGCTGTGAGCTTTGCCCACTGGTAAAGTTGCAGCTGTCTATATTGATTGACTAGATGTCAGATGGAACTGGAGAAGTATGCACACACGTGGCACACAGTAGGTACTCAGTTAGCTGCAGCGATTCTTTTAAGCTTTCCTATAGGGAAATAAGAGGGAAGTCTGAAAGTCACGAGCTCAGACACTGGAGAGCAAGTGCCAGCTCTGTGTTAACAGGCCACGCAGTCTTGGATGGGTTACCTGATTTCTGTGACTCAGTTTCCCTGTATTGAACTGTCATTCTCCTCTTGAATGGAGGAGGGATGAGCTCTGTGTGCTGCAAACATGTCGATCACCGGTGATAGCCAGCCACTCTTACGCCCGTGTCAGGACTTACCTTGCTCAGGGCTGCTGTGTCCAATGATACTCAAGTTGGTTTCTGGGGTTCCTTCTGGTACCGATTCACCAGAAAGCTCTGTGTCCTCAGCAGGAGAGGATGAGGTAGGGGGCTGGCTTATGGGATCAACGTGTGCCTCTTTAGGCTGAAGAGAGAAAAACGAAATCTGCTTTAAAGAGAATCATTTCAGTAAGAAGGCGTTTATTTAACAGTGAAGCAGGAAAATAATTTATCCTCAGAATTCTGAATAATCCTGAATGCCGTGTCTCTAAGTAGCATTGCACCCTCCAAGTTGGAAAGAGTTATGTGCTGGCTGTCACTGCATCCCATTCGCTGCCCAGGGAGACATTGCTGATCCCAGAGTAAGGTTTCTAAGCTCAAGGACCACACTTTGGGGATGCCTGGGTCTCAGGCTAGCACAGAGAAGAAGCTGGGTTCGGGGATGTGTGGACAGTTATCTTGGTGAGCCAGGCTGCACTGTAACTGTATCCAGCCCCAATGCAGACCCAGAGCAGCACGGTGGGGAAGGCTCTGCAGCGAGGGGTGTGTCCACTTCCTTCCAGGAAAGTTCCTGTATCTGCACAGCTTCTTCAAATCTAGAGGAGGTCTTAACCAGTCTTACTAACTAGGGGGAAACAAAACCCAACAGCTGGAAATAAAGCAATTCAGAAACCCAGGCAGGAAACTCGGTTCTGGTGCTAAATGTCTGGATATCAACCCTAGATGTTGGGAACGGTTTGTGAGACCCAGGGTTGTTAGCTTTCGGTATCTTCATTTTTCTAAGCCCCGGCGTTACCGGGAGGACGGAGGGTCGAGTGGAAGGATCTGATGTTGTACTTAGCGTGTGGAAAAGGAACCCATCCCTGCTGTGCTAAGACACTAAGGTCTCATTTGCTACTGCAGCACTCGTTGGGCATTCTAACAAGATCAAGCACAGCTCTTAATGTTGGGCTCCACTGGGTAAACAGTGACTGCTTAGCCCATCAGAACAAGGAGGACGGCTAGGAGGAGTCCTGTGACTTCAGAGTTCACAGTTCAGTCCTTACTGTCAGACTTGGATGGGATGTCTGCCTTCTATTTAGATTACTGACCTACTTTGGACAAATCACACAGCATCGCCAGGTCTAAGCTTTCTCCTCTGTACAATGGCACAATAAGAAATGTTCACAGAAGGTGAAGAGATGTTGCAAAGGTCTTCCAGAGGACCCAGGTTCAATTCCCAGCACAACTTGCTTATACTCCAGGGGAGCCAATGCCCTCATCTGGCCTCTGTGGGCACTTCGCACATGTGATGCATAAACATGTATGTAGACAAAACACCCATACACATAAAACAAAAATAAATCTGAAAAAGGGGGACAAGGCCAGTGCTGAGGGTGTGGGGAGGCGTTGATAGAATGCTGAGGCCCAGCCCAGGAGCCTTGAGTCAGGCACTGAAAAAGCCCAAACAGCAGGAGCTAGGTAGGGGTGCTGAAAAAGTGGGAACCTCAGGGAAAAGTCGTAAAACCCAGCTAGGACAAGCCCACCCAGGGATGTGTGTGTATACTCTTCCCCTGTGAGGGGGGTCCAGGAGGAGCCTATTTGCTATGGGTCCCTAATGGAGCTAGGGAAACCCAACTGTAACTTCCAAGGATGCCAATGGCTGGGAGCAAGGGCATCCTGTAAGACACGTGGGCCTCAGGACAGAAACTTGGAGTAGGCAAGGCTGAGGCAAGCAGGCCGACCAGCCTGAAATAGGAGGAGCTGTTACTCAAGAAGATTACTGTAAAAATCGCTGACTAGCCTTTCAGCCAAAGTCTAACTGAATCTTAGCCAGGCAGCCGTGGCCTCCTGGACCTGCTTTGGGGAAAGGTTAGATTCCAGGATCTGTCTGTGGAGAATGTGAGGTATCTCAGCTTGAGCGGACAAGGAACCACGCCTGTGCTGTGGCGGTGTAGGCAGATCTAGTCTGCAGACGTCAGTATCCTGTCAAGTTATTATGGAGGTGTGTTCGTGTGTCTTGCTTTGTTTGTGCCCATTCACAGGTTTCTGTGGATCCACTGTGTGCCTGCTGTGGGCTGAGCCTGGGACACATTATGTCTACCGTACCCCCTGCCAGAGCACAGAGCGGGCACAGACCAGCCCCTCCGGCTGTTATCACGGAGTACACAGGAGAGCAGAAGCTGGAGAGGGAGGCATGGCAGAGAGTGGCCTCACGGGAGAGGATTTGGCCTGGATCCTGAGGTGGATAGGAATTTGCCAGAAGGAAGGAAGGGCGGGTGGAGGTGGGGGTTCCAGGCAAACAGAACTACAGAGCTGTCGGGATTGGAAGTCCCAGATGGTATGTCTGGGAAGCCGAGAGCCCTTAGGTGTGGTTGGAAGAGGTCCTGGCTGTGTCTGGGAATCACCCTCAGAGCTCTCTGCCAATGTGGATTCTTCTTTGCTCAGACACACTGAAGTCCCCAGGGAAGCAGCTCAGGAGCCGCTTTGTTCAAGACCTCTGTCCATCCCACGCACATTTAGGCACAGGTGACTCACATGTACAGCCTGAGCTGAGAAAAGGAAGTTAATTCTAACTCAGCAGAAGGTACGGTTTTCAGAAATGCAAAGGCACATTGAGCTGGACTGGCAGGAGGAACAGGCTTGGGGCAGCAGAGGTGCTGACCCTAGATGGAATGGAGCGGGGGGCTGGGCAGGCTGTCTCTGATTCTGTTTGCCAGTTAGGGCCCATGTCCTGGAGGGTACAAAAGCTGAAAATGGGGAAGTAAGATTCTGACCCAAGAAAGAAGCCAGACAGAGAAAGGAGGGGCTGTCTGAGACCAGAGAGCGAAATTCCCTGCACCAAAAAGAGCCATGGTGCCCTTCAAGGTGGAGTGACGGTGAGCACTCTGGATCCGAAGCCCAAGATGTGTCTCTGTCACCTTCAGGCCATGCAACATGCCTGTTCCCTTGCCCTCTCCTATAGAATGGACCTCAGAAGTCCTCTCTGAAGCGACAGTGAGCTCAGCAGCACCTGCTCAAGGGTGAGGGATTGCGTAGCTGGAGGAGCATTTGTAAGCGGACAGAAGAACCCTCAGGATGGCGTCTGCCCTGTGCCCTGTGGGTGTTGGGAACCAGCAGCTTCAGGACAAACAGGGTGGGCCTAGGGGAATTCTCTTAAGCAGAGGACAGCAATAGGGGGTTTGCATAACAAGACACAGGAAGCCAGTGTAGAGGGGATTCCAAAAGGAACAGGGGACCTTCCCTGTGCTGCACTGAGTCTGGCCCTGAACTCCCTGGCTACTTGAAATCCTCACCAGCTAGTCTGCAGTGAACACCAAAAGCCTTCCCCCACCACTGCTATGTACCAAGGTCTACTTGAGTGTTTGGACCACGAGGTTTGTCCACCTCTCAGACCAATCTACGGAGCGGGTGTGTTCTGTACTAATGGGGGAAGCTGTCTTGGAAACGTTAGGTCTCCTGGTGAAGGCCAGCAGTCTGGAGCAACAGGGCTAAGGCCTACTCTGGGTGGGTTTCAGATGTACAGCACGTCTCACAGGTCCCCAAGAACAGGAGAAAGAAAAGACCAGGCAGCCCCAGACACACTCCAAGTGCGCCATACCACCAGTCACTTCTTTTCTATCATTTCTCCAGGTCCTCAGAGACTGATGTCACACACTCTCCAAGCTGAATCCTGGATCTTTGGCCTTCCCAATCTCAGCCAAGGTTGGCCAAGGTCTTGGGACAATCCCCACCCAGACCATAATATTAGGAGACATGTGCTCTAGCCTAATTTGCCCAGGTTTTCTCTCTGATATAGATATCTGTCTAAATCATTCTAGCATTAGCAGACTATGGTTTTTATCTGCCACACCCACATCCCTGCTTGCCTGAGGTCTATAGTGTACTCCCTGCCTTATTTCTGTTTCCCTGCTTTTATCAGAAGCTTTCAGAGTGATGAGCCCAGCTTGGGAGCTGTCTTTGATCCTCTTGCTACTATCGAAAATGGGGATGGGGGACCTCCCTGCAACTCCATGGTCCTACCCAAGACTTCAGAAACCCTTTTCTCTTCAGCTGTAGAACACAGTTCCGGGGGGAACATGTCGGCACTGGGCCGAGGTAAGGGCTGCATTCCCATGGGTTCAACACAACGTTATCATTCAGGGTTATTTCCCTCACACTGGGGACTTTCTGAGGCTCACCCCTGACCGCCTTGTCTAACTCTCCAGTGACCCCATAAGGTACCACTGATGTCATCACTCAGTAGAAGACAACGGAAGTTCAGTGGGTCTGGGTAGATTCTCCAAGGCCACCGAGTACATCTACCACTGCATGCCTTTCCTACCCACACATGCAGGCGGCTCTGAGATATTGGCAGCTGGCTTGGGAGTAGGTATGAGGTAGCAACGGGCCCTCTTGACTCCCCCAGAGGATCTGGTACTTAACCTCAGAGGTCTGACAACAGCCTGGGACAGTTAACCACTCACGGGGAGCACCCATGATTACCGGAGCTTGTGTGTAGGTGACAGCTTCTATGATTTCAGCGACTTCATCCATCTCCTGGAACCCACTGGCTTCTCCAGATGCCTGTGAGGAGACGTCAGGACACACACAAGGCAGAGGTTACACGGGATGGTGGTAGTGAGAAGGTCAGAGACTGACAAACAGACTCCTGTGGAGGAACTGTGTGTGCATGCATGTACATTTGCATGTACACGTATATGTACATTTACATGTACATATACATACATATATATGTGTATGAAGGCAGGTGTACATGTATATACATGCTTGTGTGGTATACATGCATATATGAATGTACATATAAATATATGTATGTGTGGTATTTGTGCCTGTGTGTGTGTGTGTATGTATGCACGAGCATATGTATGCAAACATGGGATCAGAGAAAGGGTGGGAAAGGCAGAGTTATTCTATTTCCATCCTCACTGCTATCGCTACAATCTGTTTTTTCACCTTGCAACCATGTGCCGGCTGCCATTGCTCTGGTTTGTGCAAGGTGTTCCTTGGAGCCCATTCAGGGAGCACTCATCCAAGGTGGCTTCCCACTGTTGCCCGACCTTCAAAGCTAGTCCCCTGTGTCAGCGCAGAAGCCCGTGACTCTGAAATGGATCCCATGTTCTGGGACCTCTGGGTTATTTATACTTCGACTTGAGCGCAGAGCAGAGACAAATATTTAACAGCCTTCTCACCCCGCCTCCCAGCTCTCTTGAATGACCCTGGCTCAGGAGTTCCGAAATTCAAACAGCCCCAAACGCTACCTCTGGTGTACAGGGGAAAAAAAATTAACACTAAATTAATGAAACCAACTTCTAATGTGTTCAGAAGCTGACATCACTTAAAGATCAGCAGCCATGGGAAACACCACTCCGCCTGCATCTGGCTTTGGCATGATGCTCCTGTGTGCCTGGAAGAACCGCCAGACAGTGCTCCTCCCTCACCAGCTGCCAGCTCCTCCCTCACCAGCTGCCAACTCCTCCCTCACCAGCTGCCAGCTCCTCCCTCACCAGCTGCCAGCTCCTCCCTCACCAGCTGCCAGCTCCTCCCTCACCAGCTGCCAGCTCCTCCCTCACCAGCTGCCAGCTCCTCCCTCACCAGCTGCCAGCTCCTCCCTCACCAGCTGCCAGCTCCTCCCTCACCAGCTGCCAGCTCCTCCCCCTCCTGCCCCTCTGTTCCCTGACCTGCCAAGCTGGGTCTGAGGCTCTTACTGACTTGTGTCTCCATGTGTGTGTCAGAGGTTGGAGGAGGGGACAGCTCCTGAAGCATATCCCCTTATTCCCAGCCTACACGGGGCTGTCACTACCAGCAAATCCTGGAGGGGAGGACGGAAGGAAGACGCCATCTTTCCTCCCTGGCCCCCACACTACCCCCAACTTAGGAATTGGTTCACTTGCCAAGCATAAGATGAACCTAAATTTAGGTTCATTTTTATAGGGCTTTACACCCAGAATATCTTAGCATTTTAGCTCTGATTTTAGAATCCTGACACCCTTCTTGGCAGGAAGGCTGGAAACCAGGCCATTGACTGCCACAGCCACAGGAGAACCTCATAAGACACCAGCCCCCACTCCAAGGAGACGCTGAAGAGCTGTAGAAAGTGAAAGAAAGCCAAAGGCCCAAAATAGGACTGGGGCAGCGCTCGCCCTGATGTTTAAATGGGGCGTTTAGACTGCATGGCGCTGAGGAAGAACTGGATGGGCACCCAGCCTTTCTGGGGCTGACTGACGGGTGGAGGTGCAGAGGCCTGGGTGAGATGGGCAGGGTGCAGAGGCTCACCGAGGACTCCTGCGCTTCACACAGCTCCTCGGGGGTCCTGGGGTCTGAGTAGATGATAAGCTGTTGTATGGAGCCCTGAGGAAGAGAGAAATCAGAGTCCTGGGTTACATATGTACTTGATGATGCCCAGGGAAGACGGGGCTGTCTCAGGGGGGGAGGACACTTTGAAGAAGCCACAGGGGTGTGTGCTGCCTATGAGGTGCCAGGAATGCTGGGCACCTCCACCCCGAATCTCCATTCAAGGGACTTGCCTTGTTTGCTCCCAAAGAATATGGAATCCCCCTTAGTAGGTATATGTTCAGAATATGGAACCCCCCTTAGTATATGTTCAGAATATGGAACCCCCCTTAGTATATGTTTAGAATACGGACGGCCACAACAGCCTCCTAACATCTTCAGAACCCCTGCAGGTCAGCAGCCAGCCCTGAAACCTGTCTTCCTTTGCACCCCGAAAGCTCAAACTTCCTTGCTAGATGTTCTTGTGATGTGGTAACCTGCCATCAGCCTCCCCACCCCCACCCCCCAGATCTGGAGTTCACTCTTCAAAAGCCAGCAAAGCCAGCATGTATACACATGTAGCATGTCCGCAGCCTCAGCATCCCTCAGGAGCTACAGAGAAATTCTATTTCTGCCCTCTAGTGGTGCCTTTTTTTTTAGTTGGTTGGTTGGTTGGGGTTGGGTCTCTTTTTCTTTTCTTTATTTTCTTAATTTTATTTAAAAACTTTTTTTTTTAATTTTTATTTTTGGAGACATGTTCTCATTTTGTAGCCCTGGCTGTCCTGAAACTCATTAGGAGGACCATGTTGGCCTTGAATTCACACCGGTCTGCCTGACTCTTGATTACTGAGATTCATGTACCACACTGGGTTCTGAGACGGAATCTCAATCTTTAGGCTAACCTGGAACTCACTCTGTAGCTCAGGCTGGCTTAGAACTCATGACGCACGGCAACCTGAGTACTGAGTTCAGGTACGAGCCAGAACTCTCGCCTTCCCTGGTGTGTCTAAGGGCTTCTGATAAGCTATTTTCTCTAGAATTCTCTTATTCTGGTAGTAAAGTTGAGCCTCTGGTTTGTTTAGGGGACAGAGAAGTAATTTCTCATTTCGACTGTTCACTCCTTCCAGCTTCACAGAAACAACCAAGCACAAGTACCGGTCACGCTGGAAATGAAATCATTTGAGACTAGCAGGCTTGACTCTCTCTTCGTCGTGACTTTTTAGTGAACACAGTGGTTCTGACCCTTTTCCCAGACAGACCTATAATTTACTGCGACCCAGGCTGGCCTTGAATTCATCTTCCTTCTGCTTCGGCCCCCTGAGTGCTGAGATTCCAGGATGAACCCAAAGCCTCGGGATACGGGCTTTGATGTCCACATTCAGCCAATACAATAGACCCCATCATTGTCTGCCACCCCATTGTAGAGTAGTGGGCCCCCTGGCTTCCAGGCCTACAGTCCTTCCCACATGGTGTGCACGCCTTCTGAGAGCATAGCACTCCTTAGTGTGCGTGAGTTCGTGGTCTCTGGTCTGTGGGGAGTGGACCGAAACTCACCGTAAATCTCTCCAAGCCCGTGGCTCCTGCGTTGCCCACAAAGATCCCAGCACTGGGCTCAAAGGTCAAAGGCCAGGAAGATCGCTGGAAAAGGACTTGGCTGTGCTCCTCACAGTCCACGAGGAGGGCCACTTCCTCGCCCTGGACGGTCACAGCGAAACGAGTCCACCTGTTGGTCATCACGGGCACTGAGAAGGCAGCAGCTTCGCGGGACACGTGGGAGCCCGGTTCGGTGTAGTAGAGGATAACCCGCTGGCGGCCGTCCTCCACAGCGGAGATCCGCAGGCCCAGGTAGATGACTTTCTGGAAAGCGTCGGTGACAGCGAAAAGCACACCTCCCCGGGCACTACTGGGCTTCACTGCCACACCAATGGCGAAATCCCTGAAGAAGGTAGATGGGATGAGGGTCCTGGCTGGGCGGCCCACGTTGGCACCAGGCCCAAAGCTATAAGCCGGGAAACCACCGTAGCCGGTGACAAAGGACACAGACGAGGGTAAAGGGACACCGATGAGCTCCGTGAGGTCCAGGTGCTCCTGAGAGGCTGACCCTGTAGGGAGGGAGAGAGGCCGTGATTCCACTGTGCCAGAGCGAGGGGGAACCCTTGCACATCTGGGCTCCAGGGGGTCTTCCACCGGAAGTAGACTTTCTGAATGGCTGTTTCTCAAACTTTGGAAACAAGCCCCCGGTACTAAGAGGCGATGTACGGGGTGCACAAAATCACACGAATACAACTCGGGAACAACCATTTCAGAAAGCGCCACATGGCAACTGTGAATGCGCACCAGATCTTCCACAGTTTTCTCCTCCCCGTTAATTGTTGTCTCCTCTCTTAGAAATTAAAGCCATGCTGGGAAGGCTCACTCAGTGATTGGACTCCCACTAATGGACGGCGAGTTATGGTTCGGAAAAACACAAATCGGTTCTAGAATATAGAGCACCCTCCCCCACTAACCTGCAGCTTTATTTCATTATTTAACAAAGCAGAACCGGTCTGTATTGCTCTGTTTTACATGAGGTGCTCGGTTTACATGCCTCAGAGCATAGGGGTAAAGCAGGCACAAAGGAGGGCGTTCATTGGCGCCCAGCACAAGTGAACTTTGCTTTATAGTGGTAAAAAAAAAATTACCATCATCATCATCATCACCCTCATCCTCATCCTCACCATCATCCACATCCCAGCTCTCTCTGTTCCAGGCACCGCTCACAACTCTCTACGTAAGAAGCTCACTCCATCCTCACTCGAGCCCCACGAGGTTAGGTACTGCTATTTCCGTTTACTCCTGAGAAAAATCAAGGCTGCCAGAAGCTAACAAATTTGCAAGACAGAGTTACACACAAAGTTCAAAACTAGAGCCCCCGACCTGAGTGTGTGCTCGCCACAAGCTTGGTGGGGTTGACAGGCCTCCGGTGCGGTGGTCTGAGGACCCTGGGTCCAATCATTGTCCGTGGACAAAAGCTACGGGCTGCTCCAGTGACTGACGCAGGTTCCCTAGGAAGCTCAGGGCTCAGGTGGGGTGGACACACAGTGCCACTGAGGCAGGGGGCAAGGCTGCAGAGCCAGATGCTAGAACAGAGCCTCAGAAGGGAGCCATGGCAGACAGCCCGGCAGACCTCCGAGTGGCCACCTCGGCTACAGCCAACGGTCAGAGGTCCGTAGTCATGGCTGAGGTACTCTCTTTATCCCACAAGGAAGCCAAAGGATGACCCAAACGAATGGTTAAGACCATCTCTCCTAGTTAGCTTCAATTGTCGTCTTGAAGGGACATCGAGGGAAGGGTCTCTCTGGCTGCTCTCTGCGGGAGCATCTCCTTGACTGCTAATGGATGAAGAAGAGGGTAGCAGCTCACCGTGGGGGGTCACCTCGAGGCAGGGTGTCCTGGAGTATAAGAAAGCTAGCTGGGCAGACCTTAGGGAGCATTTAGCAGTGTTCCTCTGTCGTTTCTGCTTCAAGCTCCTGCCTTGAGTTCCTGTCCCAACTTCCTTCAGTGATAAATAGCGTTTTGTAAGTGTTCAGGTGAAAACAGCAACAACAACAACAGCAACAGCAACCCTCTTCCTCCTCAAGTTGCTTTTGGTCACAACAGAAGACCATCCACGTAGGCCTAGGTTGAAAACAGTATCGACAACACCCTTTCTGTTGCGTCTACACACGGGTTACACTCCCCTGGGCAGGGGACTGCCTCACTGTGCTGAGGCAGCGCCACCTCTGTCTTGAGTTCCTTGTCCAGAGCAGACGCTGCCATTTTTTCATCTGCTACATTCCTTTGACCTTGCATCAGCCATGGAAATCAACTGCTACTAACCCATTTTATGGATGAAGAACTGAGGCTGAGGACATGAAATCCTGGCCTGAGGATACACAGCGACGGGGAGATCCGTGGGCCATAGCTCGCCTGACTTCCAGCAGACTTGGTATCGGAAAGTTTGACGAGAAGCGGAGTTTCCACAAGGGTTCTGGGTGAAACTCAGCCAAAGGCAAATCCGGAGCACCAACAGAACCCTGAGGTAAAGGCCACAGTCACACAGTCACTTGTGTGCCTGACAGCGTGTGTGTGCCTCTGTGTGTGTCTGTACATGTATCTGTGTGTGTGTGTGTAAGTCATAACAAGTTCTCACTATATAGAAGAGTATAAAGAATAATATGGAGACTCATCAAAAGGTCAAAACGACGAATGCTATGTCTGTTTAATCACAGAGGAGGCACACTGAGCTGAGGAGGTGGCTCAGTCAGCAGTGTTTACCATGAAAACCCGAGGACCTGACCTTGGATCATCGGACTTCTGATAAACCATGGCTGTCATGGCTCCCTGTGTCCCCAGTGCTAGGAGAGCAGAGACAAGAGAATGCTTGCTGCCAGAAGGCCAGTCTGGACAGACCAAATCTATGAGAGAACGAGGAAGCCACTCAACCTTGACTTCAGGCCTCCATGTGGTTCCCCCCCACCTCTGAACACACACATACACACACACACACATATACATAAACATACACACACATATAAACATACACACACAGACATACAGACATACACACACATATAAACATACACACACATATAAACATATATACACAGACATACACACACACAGACATACACACACAGACATACACTCACAGACATATAGACATACACACACAAATAAACATATACACACAGACATACAGACATACACACGTATAAACATACACACACATATATAAACATACACACACATACACACACAAATACACACACATACACACAAATACAGACACACACATCTACTACACACATGTGCATGCGTTCATATACACAAGTAAATTTTTCAGAAGGAACCCGTGAGTCACCACACAGGAAGCGGTCAAAGGACACAGTGTGGGATGCTGGAGGTTGGCACAGGCAGGGCTCATGAGCAGTAAATTGTGGAGATCCTTCACCCCTGCCCTTCCCATCACTTTTATTGAATTTTCAGGTTTGGAAAGGATACAAACTCCTCCTAAGCTGCGTTAACCCCTCCTTTTCTGGCATGGAAACCACTAGCTAAAAGTATCCATTGAACACTTGAACTGTGGGCCTTCCCCTTGAAACAAGCTGTTTTAAATGCACACTGGATATCAAAGACCCAATTTGGAAAAAGCAAAACCAGTGTAACATAGCTAATTAATAATTTTCATATTGGTTATGATTTCAAATGATAATTTGGAAGTTTGAGGGTGAAATGTTATTTCATTTCAAAGTTTTTAGCTGAGCCTGGTGGTGCAGGACAATTATCCCAGTTCCACAGGGGACTGAGGCAGGAAGATTGTAAGCTTGATGTCTGCTGAGGTTACATTGTGAGTTCAAACCCATCTCGGGTAATTTAAAAAGATCCTGTTTCACAAATAAACAGAGGAAAGGATTGGGTCACTATGCCTAGTGGTGCAGGTCTTTAGTCCCAGAACTCAGAAGGCAGAGGCAGGTGGATCTCTGAATTTGAGGCCAGCCTGGTCTACAGAGTGAGTTCAGGACAGTCAGGGCTGCCCTGTCTCAAAAAAGAACAAAAGAGAAAGGGGAGAGGAGAGGAGAACGGATAAAGTTCCCGGTTCAACCCTTGTCTAACAGACAGGTTGGCTCTCTGTTCCAGTCCCAGTAAAAACAAAAGGCAGGCAGAAGCAGCAATGCCCAGTGCTCCTCTTAAAAAGGAGCCACTGCCAGCTTCGCTGACCTGCGACACCAGCCTCACCTTCCCATGTTTGCACTAGTATGTAAGTCTTGTCTGTGGCGAGTGCAGAGCCACCACGGTGCCTCTAGCCCTCACACAAACACTGGCACACTGCCTCCGTCCGTTTCTCGAGTCTTTCTCCCCGTTCCCCCAACATTGTCCTTCTCAGATTAATCCTTCTTGCAGCTGTGGTCCTCTCTTACCACAGTTACCGGGTGGATGAGCAGCAACGGGCAGGGAGAGGAAGGTTTATGTGACTTTCCAGACCAATTTGCTACAGATTCCTTCATCCCCACCTCCTCTGCTTATGGGTACAGGCCACCCCACTGCAAAGATGACAGGGATTTGTGGGTGACATGGGTCTGTTCATTTACAATCCCACTGGCGGCTGCTAAAGTGCTCTTTGAAGATTCTGTCCACTGACAGCATCCCTACATGAACGGATGGCCCAGCATGTCCATGCTGGGAGGAGGCAGAGAGACTCACTTGAGAGAGGTCCACGGGAATTGTAATTGGAGTGATATGTTTAATTTTTTGAAATCTTTATTTTTATTATTTTTCTAATTGTGTGTGTGTGTGTGTGTGTGTGTGCTGCATGGGTGCAGGTACCTGCAGAGGCCAGAGGTGTCAGATGCCCTGGAGCTGGAGTTACAGGTCCTGTGAGCTGCCTGAGTTTCATGCTGAGACTCCAGTTCAGGTCTTCTCTAACCACTGAGCAATCTCTTGAGCTCTGATATGTTTCCTTTTTAACACTGGTTCTAGGGAAGTATTCACTGTAGTACTGTTGTTGTCATTACTATTATTACTATTATTATTATTGATAGGGGTCTCACTAGGTAGACCTGTCTGGCCTGGTGATTTATCATAGACCAGGCTGTCCCCAGATCTGCCTGCCTCTGCTCCCCAGTGCCAGGACTAGTAATGGGTGCCACTGTGACTACACTTATTTTTTCAGAACACACTTTATGGGAAACACTTCACAACTTTTGTGAAAACAGCCACCCTCTTCAACTACAGAGAAAAATCAGATCACATAGAGTCCTTGCCTAGAAATTTTCTATGACCATCTGTGGTCCCCAGGGTCAGGTTGTCACCTAGGGACCTTGTCTGTCTGACCCCAGACATGCTCCCCTAATGTCACAGACCTACATCTACCTCAAATGCTTTTCCAATGTCACTCACCTCCTCCACCCAACTACTTTCAGAATAACTTCTCCTCCTGCACCTTTTCCTCAGGACTCAGCGCAGGCGCCACGCCCTGCAGCATTTCCCCTTCACTGCCCATAAGCTTTTCTTATTCATGTGAGTGCACCGAAGCTGTCTTCGGACACACCAGAAGAGGGCATCAGACCCCATTACAGATGGTTGTGAGCCACCATGTGGTTGCTGGGATTTGAACTCAGGACCTCTGGAAGAGTGGTCAGTGCACTAACCACTGAACCATCTCTCCAGCCCCCTCTGCAATCTCTTCTTGATGGGGCTGCACTGCATGCCTCCTGCACTCACACTGGGGTTTTCTACCACAGCTCCTTCCCATGTCACCGTTGGCTGCTTGTTTCTACCCCCCCCCCCGTAAATGAGGAGGACAAGAATTTCACCATTGATGCTTCCCAGGACCCAGGCCAGTGAGAATGAGTTTAAAAATTGAACAATTAACGAATTAACAAAAGGACGGAAGGACGGTGGAAGGACAGGAGGACAGAAACATCCAACCTCCTCATTTTACCAAACACAAAGCCAAGGTTAACAGAGGGAAAGTATCGGATGGTCATGAACCCTGACTTAATTCTCAACTGAAAGCTACCTTTTCCAGTTTATAGCCTGCTTTAAGACAGAAAGACAGACACTCGAAGTAATTTTAGTTTGAGGCTCAAACCCCATAAGGCATAGGTTAAAAGAACAACAAGTCTGGTTAAATGTAACTAGACAAAGCAAAGGTTCACAATAGGAATTTCATAACTTAGAGACATAAATCTGGTCAAATTTGAATACAAAGAAATAATAATTTGAGGACCAGAACATTTTTTAAAATCATAATCATATTAATCCTCACAGTGTCAGCTTAAAAACCAAGAGCTGACAGAGGGAGAAGAATCAGGACATCACGGACAACAAACCCCATCCTTTAACACGCAAAGCAGATGGCAAAGTTCACGTCAGCAGGAAAATGGGTGAAGAATAGAACATTCTATCTACAGCCAAAAACAACAAACAAACAAACAAAACGAAGTCGGCTCAGATGTTGAGTATAGGAAAACCTTTGACCTCCTAATGAGAGAAGCGCTGCTTCTGCAAGACGAACCCATTTTCCTTATCAGACTGGCAGCAATCGGAATGTTGGCTAATCAAAAATGCTGGCAAGGGGCTGAGGCAGCATGAGGCCTCCCCTGCTCTGCTAGTGAAATCCTAAATTGTGTCACATCCGTGGGATGCAATCTGACACCTTTCAAAAGTACCAATGCATATGTATTCTTTGACCCAGTATGAATGATAAGATGAATTCATGCATGGGAATTCAATGTAGCCTCCCAAATGGTGCGAGTCCTTGGGTAAGAATCTGAGCAATAACCAGAACAGTCAATAAAAAGAAAAAAAATAAGGCACAGAATAGTTATTAGCAGGAAGTACTTGGGCTAGCATAAAGCACATAGATCAGCATGTAAAGGATTTTGAAGCCCACAGTCATGTTCTATATACGCTTCTGATCAACAGTGGGCTACAGGTGTAAGGAAGTCTAGATGGTGCTGTCTAGAGGCTTCAAAGCTCTTAGTTCAAGTCTATGCATCAGGTTCCTACATGTATAATCAATGCACATATTAGAAGATGTTAGGACCTATCCAGATGATTCCCAAGAAACTGGGGCTAGAAATTGTATCCAGGGAAGGGAGTAGAGATCAGAGAATAGAAGATATGCCTCTTCACTGGGTACCCTCACATTACACCATTCACCTGGTGTGAAAAATAAAAATAGTTATATATTCTTAACTCCTTGGATCTGTGTTTAGAAATTTAATGACTCATGCCAGGCATAGTGCACAGGCCTTTAATCTCAGCATTTAGGAGGCAGAGGCAGGTGAATTCCTATGAGTCTTGAGGCTAGCCTGGTCTACATAATGAGTTCCAGGATAGTCAGGATCACATAGAGAGACTCTATCTTGGGGGGGGGGTAGCATGGGGGAGGAAGAAAAGGCCACTCAGGTTCCCTCCCTGTCACAGCTCTAGATAAATGACCAAGCCCAAAGAAGGTGACACCTGTGGGAAGCCACTGTATTCGCCATTACAAGATGGCGCCCAGCCCAAAGGGAGAGTGGCCAGTTTTGAGATAAACAACCTAAGTGCGCATGCACGCCTGCCTGTTTTTGCTGAATCATGGTGACTCTGAGTATGCTAATTAGGGCGCACAGAATGCACCAATCAGGTGGTGGCACAGTCCTCCTAAGCATATATAAGGAGGGCTGGTTTCTGGGCTCGGGGTCTTTCGCTACTTCAATCAAGCCCGCAATAAACGCCTGTAGAAGGATCCTGTTGTGGCGCGTCTTCCTTGCCGGCGAAATAGGCGATCGCTACAGACACCCTTCATTGTTTAGTCCGCCAAACCCCTCTCTTTAACTGGTAAAAGGAGCTTTCTGATGGGATGATTCAGCATCTGCAGAAGCGGTGGTTCTGTTATGGTAAATGGGCTGGCTCACATCCAATGCTCTGTCTCTGCATAGAGATCGGGGATCAGATGAGGGCACTTCTAGACATGCATAGGGCCATCCCATGAATTCCTATTTCCAGGTATCTGTTTAAAATTTTATTTTCATAATTCTATCAAACAACCTCCTTGTTTTATGGGCCAGGCAACTGATGGAGAGGAGGAAGACACATGGTCATGAGGCCTAGCAGCAGAGTCAGGGCTCCCCAGACTCCAAATCACAAGTCCCCAACATCCCCGGCTACCCAGCCTTTCCAAGCTCTGGCTCATGGTAGGTCAGCTGAAGAGGAAGAAGGCTACAGTGGAAGACAGCTTTGACTTCGGTCAGAGCTAGGTTCCCCTCTACCGAACAGGCAAGGCAGCCTTTGGGTAGATGACCGGGTTGACACTGGGCCTTCCTGCCCACTTTCCTTACGGAGATCCTATAGAGTGGTGACAAGGAGTCCAAGCTGTCAGCAAGCTGTACAGCTTGCAAGCCATAAAGTTAGCAAAAGCTGGAGTCTGCAGAATCTCTCCAGCCACACCCTCATCCAAAGGTCTCAGGCCTGCGAGAGAGGACAAGTGTGCAAGTGTGCAGGCGCTGGGCCATAGACCCTGTTTCCACTGACTCAGCCTCAGAGGAGAACCACAGAGTCTGCTGCAAGCCCTGCTCAGCCTCGCTCTCAGCAGCCCCGCCTTCCTCCACATGCAGGGTCCCATGGCGTGGTATGGCGGAACGACCCCTGGCCTGGAGTGACCCACGCTCAGGCTGTGCCTGCTGGCTCATTTATCCCTGGCTTCCAGTGGAAAGGCCACCTGCTCCGGCAGCCATGAGGGGCGGGAGGAGGAGCCTGGGAGCCAAGAGAAACAGGCTCAGCAATTTGGTCCATGACTTGTCCTGGGATGGCTTTGTGCTGGGGGCCAGGGAGAGAAGGAGGTCACAGCTGGTGGGAAGATATCTCTCCATCTTGGAGGGACAAGGCCCGGAAGTCTGGGAACACTGCTGGTGGGGGCTGTTAATAGGACTCTCTGGCCTGGAGTCATTGAAGTGGCTCACACTTCTCCACAGATTTTAACATTTATCATAGGACAACTTCATGGGTTGAGCGAAACTGAGTATCTAGAACATTCAGCACACACTTCTCTCACTGTGATAATCACCTTGTTATTTTTTCCACATAGTTCTTACACTGGCAGTCAAACTGGCATGAGCAGGTCCCATCCTTGCCCGTGTGTGTGTGTGTGTGTGTGTGTGTGTGTGTGTGTGTGTGTGTGTGTTTTGAGGCTGGGTTTCCCACTGGCCTGGGGACTTGCTGATTTGGCTAAGATGGGATTGCTGGCTAAACCAACATCCAGGCTCTGAGTCTGAACCTAATGAATGTCAGCAGGGCTAGCCTCCAGCCTCACACCCTGCAACCACCTGCATGCTCATCCACCATCCAGACATGCGAGCTCCTTCCCTCTCCCACGCAGCCTCAGAGCAAGCAATGAGACTCGTTTGCTCTTTGGGCAGGAGGGGTGGGGCTCAAGTTCATGCCCCGGCTATGCCCATGAGCTAACGGCTCGCTGTCTCTGAGCCCAGTTCCCCTCTCTGCACAGGACTGAACAGGATGAGCTGTCTGTACCGTCGCTGCCTTCAAGCTCCTCATGCATGGGGTTGACTCCACGTCAGTCCTGCTCCTTGATTTGTTTGTGCATGGGAGTTGCTTCATGGGGGGGGTTGTACAAATAATGTCTGTCCCCTCCATGCTGTGCCTCATGTGGACCTGAAGGTGTGGAGGGAGCTGAACCCAGGTTTGTCTAAGAACAGTTGCCGGTTATTGATTTGTGCTTCTCTCGAGCTTTCGATGGCTCCCTGGTTCCTTCAACACTGAGTCAAATCTCCATTCCGGGCACATATGGGGTTCAGGATAGAGCGCGACACACATGAGCTTCTGGATCTATCTTCAGTGGAGTGTGAGGGACACAGAAATGATTCTTATTCTCTCTCTTCCCTTTCCTCCTCCTTCTCTCCTTTCTTCTTTTCTCGTAATGTTTGCTAAATTACTATCATTTTAAAAGTTTTTTATATGTGTGAGAGTTTTGCCTGCATCTTTGTCCATATGCCTTGTGCATGCAATTTTTACAGAGATCAGAAGAGAATGTCTGATCCCCTGAAAATGAAAAATGGTTATGAGACACGTGTGGCTGCTGGGAGGTGAACCCAGGTGCTCTGCCAGAGTCGTGGGTACACTTAAGCACGGAGACATCTCTCTAGCACCCTAGTATCATCTTTTACATCTTCTCAGCAGGATTCCCAGGCTCGGTCAGTTGTACCCAACACAAGGAACTCCACGCCCATCCTATGAACGGAGCCCCAGGCATCTCTCCCCGTACACTCTCAGGGTTTGGCAAAGCTGGTAGTCTGCAACGTGGCCTAGGGAAAGGAGGACAGACAGAGACAGCCTGGGCCTCTTGCCCTTGGAAACTTTGGTGCAGACTCCACTGTGCTTTCAGGGTGGCCCCTCCCCAGGGCCTAGGGAGAAGTCATCGGAGGCTTTAGAGAAGAAGACTGCAGAGGAAAATCTGAGCCGTACCCACAGGGTACCACTTTCTTACCAAGAGTCTGGATGCCAGTTTCCATGGCAGCCAGGAAAGAATCCTAACAGTGAAGAAACAAACTGGACTTGTAGGTTCCTTTCACCTTCTCTCTGCCACAGACCCCTGGACACCAGTACCTGCTTTTGCCCTCCAGCCTCAGTTTCCCATTCTGTGCCTTGGGCTGGATCAGCCTTTCCATCTGTGGGGTCATGTCTGGGCTTTGGAGCCTGGTATCCCTAGGGAACCATATCTGGCTTTGCAAAGCTCTATCCCACAGATGACCATCTGGGACCTGAGCCCAGGGCTCTTGCTTGTCAGCATTTAAGGCCTCAAGAGACTTAGCTGCTTTCCTCTGGCACCAGGTCAAGGCTGGGCTGTGGAGAAGTCCCAAGAGCCTTGCAGAACAGCCAGGAACGCTCCACCACGGGCAGTCCCTAATGGCCTCGCGGGGACCGGAGTCTTCTTAGAACTTCCAGCCCAGGGTCTGAGGAATACCGAGCGAGCTTGGCTAGAGGAACCAAGGGGAACCCAGATCCCAACCACAGAGATCTGAAAGTGGTCCAAGAGCAGAGAGAGGTGTGACATCATGCATGCTCTGTGACTGTGGTGAGCCTTGAACCTAGAGACAAAGCTCTCATCCTGTTTTCCCACTTGGATTGCCTGGGAAGGCAAAGATCTTCTTTTCTGTTTTGCTGCCCTTCCCGGCCACGCCTAGGAAGCTGACAGGGCACTTAGCTCGCCTTTATCTCTGAAGTGTGTAGCCCCTCAGGTCAAGGACTCCCTGTGGTGGTTGCAGGTGCAGCAGTCCAGGGGGTGGGCAGAGTGGAATGGGAGTGACTGTCCTTAGGATCCTGTCATGGCCCCTGCAGTCCAGAATTTCTTCTGCTTACCTTAGTTTCCCCACTAAGGCTGAAGGAGAACCCCTAGATCCTTCTGATGCTTCCCAGCTGTCATGCTGAAAACAGCGATCGATGCCCGCCCTTCTTAGGACTGTTGATATACATTGTTCTCAGTTCTGAGTATAGGTTCTACATCTTCACAGACACCAGGCAAATCTGCATTGCTGGGCCTATTCTTAGCTTTCTTTACTTTTTATTTTGAGGCATGGCTTCACTAAATTGCCCAACTAGGCCTTGAACTTGGAAACCCCCTGCCTCGGCCTCCCCATATCTGAGACCACAATCAGGCCTCTGATAACAGAACCTTCTAAGGCTTTTTCCTGGACATCCATGCAGAAAAGTGGCCCCAAGGACTGGGGTGCGCCTCAGGCACACCCCACCCTTGTGGTTTCTCTGACTCTCACTGTCTGGAAAGAAAAGTGAGGAGTTTAACAAGCTGCAGATTTCTGACAAAGAAGGTTCCCTTTCTGGGGACAGTCTCAGTCTGGGAACAGTCCACACCCATCAAAGACCACCTGGTTTCTACTTGCTCACGTCCACTGTTGAAGAGCTCTCTCCTTGTCAACAGCCATAAGAAAATTCTTCACGTTTTCCCCCCCTCAGGCTAAGCCCGTTCTACCTGTGACTGCCCCCCCCCATGAGCTGGCAAAGCTCTGCCCCCTGGGTAGACAAAAAGTCAGCTTCTATACAGTGGTCTCTCAGACGTTCCCAGGCTACTAGCAAAGGCACTTGTCTTTAAGACAGACTCCAATCACCAACTCCACACATGGCTTCAGCAATCTCTTTGCCTCTTCCAAGTCTCTGGCTTAATATCAGCGAACGAGAGTCTGGACTAAATGTTTTCCCAAGGCCCCTGCCAGGTCGGAGTGCCTCCAGTTCCGCATCTTCCTTCCAGTTTCTCTAACCACCCTAGACAGCAGTTCCTTCAGGCCTGGAAGAAATGACTCCTACAGGGGCCAGGAGAAGTTCTCCCCCACAGACTTCCTGGCCTCGATAGAACTGGGTGGGACACAGCAAGGTCCTTAATAATGTCAGCACACTCTGCCCGCAAAGAAAACCAGCCCCACCCTGTAAGGAAACTACAAGGACCCTCCGGTCTCAGGAGGTCCTGGGACTACCTGTCTCTCTACATGAGGGGCATGAGCACAGCACCCTGCAGGAATCAAAGCGACGTGCAGGGGTTCTCTGACAACCCTACTTCCCAAAGCATTTCTTAGAAGAACGTTTTCCCGCCAGGAAAAAGTCCTGGGCCCACTTAGAAAGGAGACCTGGCCGGGCGATGATCAAAGACCCTATTTTTCTGAATCACAGAAGAGCATTTTTCTCCAAGTAAACTGAGAACGCCTCTTCCCTTTTCCGGTTTTCATATATAGCAAAAGAATTTTTCTTCTCAATGAAGTTACTGTGTGAGCACTCCCTCAAGCAAGTCTCTCTCTCTCTCCTTCCCTCTCTCGGCCCTAGGTCTCCTTCTCCCTCCCTCTTCCCTCCCCCCTTTCTGTTCTAACCCATAGGGGGGATGGTTAGTAAGGGTCTAGGATCTGGGGTTTAGGGCCATAGTTGATTCTCGGAAGAGTAGCAGAAGTTACCTGCCCAGTGTCTCCCAGTCTCCCAGTTATCCCCTCACCTGTCCCTCCGTAAGAGGGCAGCAAGGTAGGAGTTCCCTCTCACTTCTTACAGTGAGGGAACTGCGCTCAGCACAGGATCAGCCAGGCCACTGGAAGAGGGCTCTGCCTGCCGGCATCCCTCTGCCTCCACAGTTCTCACGGGCTTTCCCAGGAGACGCCTCTCAGCACCTCAGTGTCCTTCCATGGAGCCACCCTCTTCCTGGGCACTTGCTGCTTCTTTTCGTCTTTTCGTGTGGCTCCACATGGAGCGTTGCAGCTTGCCTCTCAGTCCCCAGCAACACTTTGACAAAGGTGACCTGTGAATGACCTGAGTAACTAGAATCAAAGTATCCATGGCCTTTGCTGTGGGCTTGCGCCATGCCGGGAACTCAATGGTTTGCAAAGACTCCCTATTCTTGACTCTCTACAAGGTGGAAGGTACTGTTACTCCCACTCTATATCTGGAAACCAGGATATACACAGCAGGATGACGAGGACTGACGGTTGTCCCTCTCCTGATTGGTCTCAAGGACGTAGAATTCTCTAGGATCTGGCCTAAAAGGGTGAGGTGCCCTGCTGCAGGTAACAGCCACAGGCAAGGGCCAGTTTCAACATCAGAGAGATAGAGTCTGGGTCCTGAGTCTGCCACTAACCAGTGACTATGGGACTAGACACTTGGCCTCTCTGGGCTGAGGCCTTCCTGCATTGTGCGGACATAATGCACCCTGGATGGGAATATGAGATCCGTCACTCTGAGCATTGAGCTAAACACGGAGCCTGGCATGCAGGGATCACTTGGGGTAAAGTCAGAGGCCTAGATATGTTGATTTCTTGCTGACCTCTGCTCCCCAGCTCAACATACCATGCCCCAGACTAGCCTCACAAGCATCTTACATCTCTGAGCCACAAAGAAAAGAATGTGATTGGCTGAACAGAGCCAGAAAGAAATCTGCAGAAATTACGCCTGCAGAGCACGGCCTTATTCCGCACTCTGGGACTGGGTTTGTTCACCTCATTCCTCAGTCCTCACCTCACCTAGCATGTACATGTACACACACACACACACACACACACACACACACACACACACACACACAGAGAGAGAGAGAGAGAGAGAGAGAGAGAGAGAGAGAGAGACAGACAGACACACACACACAGAGAGAGAGAGAGAGAGAGAGAGAGAGAGAGAGAGACAGAGAGACAGACAGACACACACACACACACACACACACAGAGAGAGAGAGAGAGAGAGACAGAGAGACAGAGAGACAGACAGACAGACACACACACACACACACACACAGAGAGAGAGAGAGAGAGAGAGAGAGAGAGAGACAGAGAGAGAGAGAGAGAGAGAGAGAGAGAGCGCCTCCCCACAAGATCCGCATCTGAGCCTCTGCAGTGTGAGCTTTGATCCCTCCCTTCCCTTGCCTTCCTACACCTAATTTGGAACCTGAGTGTGATATCATCCCAGAGACTGTGGGACAAGTGGCGAGTGGACCAGTGATGCCGAGGACATCAGGGAAGAGTTTGCAGTCAATTCTCTTAGTGCAGGGACTCTTTGCTTTCCATTAGGGGAACAAAGGCTCTTTGAGTGTGAGCGGGGCCTGGAGTCCTGAGGGTGACATCAGCTATAATGAGTCACCATTCCGCTACAGGCCACTCTGGAGGGCTCAGTTTGGGACCTCAGGGGGAAACAGCTCAGAGGAGGGCTCTGGACATCTTAATTCCAAGTTCCTGTACAGCCACACAATGAGAAGCTTTCGATGTCTCAGCGTACTCACTTTGTGGTGTTTTGTTCTAGGTGGCTCATCTCATTCCCGATGCACATCAGTCCACAGTCCACACTCACGAGAGCCCGGTGAAGAGCGGTTACAATGAACCCTGCTCTGCTGACACAGAGATGCAGGAATAGAAGGATCCAGCGCACCAGGAAGAATCCGGACCTTCATGGCCTGGGGTCAGACCCCACAGCCAAACTGCTTTCTCAGGACATTCATTAGAGGTTCTCCAAGTGTCACACCTGGACTGGAAGCCTCTGGAAGCTTACTGGATCTCAACATCTACACCAAACACCACGGATAGATTTGGGGGGGGGGTGGAGCCCTGAATGCCATGCATGTACCAACCCCCAAAGGGTCGAATTTGAAGCTTGCTCTACCACTGAGACTAACATGGTGGCCTACACCCAGTCTCGGGGACACGGAGCAGTCGGCAAGCAGCGCAGAGTCTGCTGCGTGGCCGAGCTCAGACTCTAGAGTGCAGGGGTAGGAATCCAGAGATAGCTACAGAAAGTGCCCCAGGACTACGTGGGAAAGCTGCTCCTTCCCTGTCACATAGGAACCTAGCAGCTGAGTGGCTTCCCTTCCAGGCTGACTGTGTGGATCCAGATTTTACGGGTAGGAAGCAGTTTATCCCAGGCCCGGGGGAGGGGGAGGGTGCCACATGCTCCTCACTGATGAGAAGGAGGCAGACGGGCAAGAAGCTTATGTACGGATGTCCCTGGAGGTTTGTGGGTAGAGGAGGGGCTTGGCAGACCCAGGCACTGTTGGGCAAGGGTTATGTAGCCAGCCATGAGGAACTGGTATTGCTCCTTGGAAGGACTGTCCAGTCTAGAACTGACCCATTCCTGCCAAGGTGACAGAAACACCTGGTTCCTCAGCTTTGTCCCAGTCTGTCTTGTCCCACATATAGAGACGGACAGGGGAAGCCACTCCAGCTTCAACCGGAAGTAGGCCTATAGCCCCCCTATTCTTCACGGGACCCCTTCTGCTCACCCGCAGATGTATCACACCATGTCCCAGTAGCTGCCTGGTCTTCCAGTAGCCCCAGGCTTTTACTACTGTTACCAGCTGTTCACTTGTCCATGTCTCCCATTGGCCTGCAGTAGGGGACAGGTGAACTCTCCTGTCCCTCCTCTAAAGCCTCCAGACTCCCCTACAGCTTCTGGACACATGGTCTTGCCTGAGACATGGCAAAAGCCAAACAGTTGATGGGTGAATACATGAATGAATGATTGAATGAATGAATGAATGAATGAACGAACGACGAACAAATAATGCATAAGTGAACCAGCTTAGTGAATTCTGGACAAGAATAAATATGCCCACCTTAGCACTATATATTTATTATCATTGATCATAAAGAATTCTTATAAAAGCCAATCTTTGTTCACCAGTACTAACCTTTAGTTAACATGTGCTTTTTAACCCCACCCTCATCTGACCCTGCTGACTAGACATAATACAGTAATAATATCACATCCATAGCCACACAGAGGCTGGCTGTTGACTCACTGGAGGTCTGCATTCCCACATTCTCACTTGACCCTTAAGCAGGAAGGCTTGGAAAATGGAGCCTTCTGCAAGATGGCTGCCCAGGGCTCTCGTCCAGCTGGACTGGGAGTGTCTCTGAGACACACTGGCTTTTCAGACTTCAGATGAAATTCCAGCCGCCTCCACCTTCCCTCTCCCTGGAACAATACTCTGGGTGGGACTTGTGAATAACAGACGCTTCCCCTTCTCTGTGCCTCTGTTGGAGAGGGTGCTCATGGCCCATCCTGGTGCTGGACATCAGCTTAGGCAACCGGGCAAGATCGGATGAGACCTCCCAGCCCTCCAGGCACCAGGAGCAGAATTCTGAGACCCCTGGTTCTCTTGTATAACAAAGCCCCAGCTCATGAAAGAGATAGGTTATTGGGTGGATGTGTCATGGAGAGATGGGGGTGAGTTTGAGAAAGTTTTGTTTTCCTGGAGCTTTCTTGAGTGTAACCACCTGTAAGTGACACACGTCCTAGGGTACCTCTGGAATCTTTGGGCACAGCACAGTTACTACTAAGTAGTCAGCAAACCTCTTCTGCGTGGTCATGAATAGGCTTCAGACCCCCTTGGAAGAGAGCCACAAGAAAGATCGGAGCCCTGAGGAGGAAGTAAGAGCTGCCCTCCCACCGTTCACTTTACCTCAATCCTGCCCGTGTCTGCCCACAACTAGCACCCCTCGTCCAACCCTGTCAGGATTTTGGCAAGGAGAAAATAAGAGAGCTAATTCCCTCCTGGTTCTCAGCCTAGTTACCAAGATCATAGTCCTGACATAGAAGACCTGAGTCTGGGGACCATGAGGCAAGGACAGGAGGGGACCTGCAGGATTCTTCAACTACTGAAAGTTCTAGAAAGTGGCCTGAAAGAGGGGGTCATTGCAAAGGATCCAGAAGCCCAAATGAGGAAAGCTAAGATTTGAGTGATTCTGGGAGGGAGAAAAAGATCAGCAAAGAACTTCCAGGAGCTACAGGGCTTGAAATATCAAGGAGGCTGAGGGCAGAGGAGATGGAGCGTATTGGCCTTCTCTGGAGCAGAGGCATTTGAGCGTCAGATCCAGGAGACTTAACTTCACATGACAGGCTGCAGGGTACCTCCGAGGGCTTCTGAGGAAAGCTCCCCTGACCATTTTAGGAGGAATCTCTCCTTCTCCTCCAGTAGATGCCCCGACAGTCAGCCCCCCTTCTATTCCCTTGCCAAGGAGAGGGTGGGACTGGGTGACTTGGAATGCAGAGTGCATGTGGGAGTTTGGCAGCGGCAGGAGACACAGTTGCCTGCTTTCTCTCAGCACTTGGCATGTTCGCCCTGGGCAAATCAAGCTGCGCTGGGAACGGCCTGGGGCGTCCCCACAGATGTGCTGGTGTGGATCCAGCCAGGGCAGGCTGCAGGATGCGCTCCCAGCTGTAACAGGGTGAAATCATGTTTACACTCTCTCAAGAAAAAAGAAGCCAGGGTCACCTTGAAATCTAGGAAGGATCTGGAAATACCAGGTCCCTAAAGTGAGCAAAATAAGGCCCGGGAACGTCAAATTCCTGACAAGCCAGGCCGTGTCCACCTCGTGGCTCCAAAGAAAAGAGAGATGGCAAAATGCCATGCAAGGTGCTTGGCAGACAGCAAGAAGATGCCTGCTGGAGAAACGAGCACATTGAATCTGTCCAGGGGCTCATAGTCCTCGGTAATGATTTGGATGCTGTTGGTGAGGGGACAATAAAAAAGGCACATTTTTTTTAAATGTGCTCTGCAGTTGTTATCAAAGACACTACATCTTTGTAGACATTTTCTGGCCCAGTCATGCAGAGACCTGCCCTCAGAGAGCTGCCGGAGGCAAGCCTGCCTCTGAGATGGGATTTGAGTTTAAGGGAGCAGCCAGGACAGATGGTGACCCTGGAGTCATATTTTGAAACAGACCGACTCTTGTTTAACTCAGATGAAAGGACAACTTGACAGTCTCCAAATGTTTGCTGGAGGAAGAACTCGTGGCCTTGAGGAAGCTGTGTGGGAATCTGCAAGGTACTGTGGAATGAAGAGACGGGGACAGTACAGGGACCACAGGATGCTGCAGAGAGTAAGACCAGGAAGTGGATGACAGATCAGTCTGCCAGCAAGACCTGCCAATCGCGTCCTAGCTGGGGACTGTGGGGGTCACTGTTCAACCTCTCTGAGCCTAAGTCTCTATCTAGGCATTGAGATGAGGCAGTACTTACCTCTCAGGACTGCAGTGAGATCAGGCAGTACCTAGCTCTCAGGACTGCGGTGAGATCGGGCAGTACCTAGCTCTCAGGACTGCGGTGAGATCGGGCAGTACCTAGCTCTCAGGACTGCGGTGAGATCGGGCAGTACCTAGCTCTCAGGACTGCGGTGAGATCGGGCAAGTACCTAGCTCTCAGGACTGCGGTGAGATCGGGCAGTACCTAGCTCTCAGGACTGCAGTGAGATGAGGTAGTACCTAGCTCTCAGGACTGCGGTGAGATCGGGCAAGTACCTAGCTCTCAGGACTGAGGTGAGATCGGGCAGTACCTAGCTCTCAGGACTGCAGTGAGATGAGGTAGTACCTAGCTCTCAGGACTGCAGTGAGATGAGGTAGTACCTAGCTCTCAGGACTGAGGTGAGATCGGGCAGTACCTAGCTCTCAGGACTGCGGTGAGATCGGGCAGTACCTAGCTCTCAGGACTGCGGTGAGATCGGGCAGTACCTAGCTCTCAGGACTGCAGTGAGATGAGGTAGTACCTAGCTCTCAGGACTGAGGTGAGATCGGGCAGTACCTAGCTCTCATGACTGCAGTGCAAGGTGAATGCCATGATTAGAAAGTGCCCACCACTGCCAGGTCTGGACATTCAGAGAGAACAGGTCAGACATGTCCTGCCCCCTTAACACGGGTGTCTACACTGAGCGCCTCGTGTTGTCTGGGAGTCAAGCACAGTGAACTTCAGAACAGAGGTGCCTGACCTCAGCCTCAGTAGGAGTTTGGGTGGTGCCCCAGGCCTTGGTATTTTAGGAAGCTCCCAGGCCTATTGCTGCCCAGAAGAGTGAGGACCAAGGTCTCAGGAGCCCCCAGTGCTGGGCAGATGTTCTCGTGAGACTTCCATCCACTGACAGTCTCCTGCTCCTCTGCCCAGATGTGGATCCCACGCCTGAAGAAGGTGCTCTGGTCACAGCACTCGTAGGTGACCAAGCTGGGATCTGAAGTCCATCTAATGATTGCTCAATGCTCAATGCCAGTCATGCTCCTGATAGGGGACAGACAACTCACCTGTGCTCACGTGTTCTTGGAAATGTCAAAAGAGGGGTGAGGGCCGCACTCACCCAGACAGCAGCAGACAATTCTAGACTCGCTGTATATACAGCTGGGGCTGGTCTTTACCTTTTTCCACCTGCAGTTGGAGAAAGCCCCTATCGCCAACGCCCAGATGCTAGAAATGTGCAGGACCCCAGAGAGAGGAGGGCTAGTCAGGAAAGGTACATGAATGCTGAACTGTGTCTTCGCCCACAAGGAGCCAATGTGCTGCATAAACCACACTGGGTAGGAGGCTGCCTTCAAAGGGTGATTCTTAGAAATCCCGAGCTTGGGGCAGCACTGGCTGGATTTCCACGTGCATATTCATGAGGTGGATTTTTCACATTCCACCCAAGCTTCCCATGTTAGAGCAGTCCCCACTCACTTATTCCTGGAAAGGTAAACACAGGCCGGCCGAGAAGGCAAGCTTCTGGAAGCCATTAAAACACACACACACACACACACACACACACACAAACTACTGTTCGTGCATTATGGAACACCTGCTGTGTGGCAGGTGTCATTCTAGATGCTGGAGGTGCATCTGTGACAGACACAAGTCATTTTGCTACCTAGAGTTCTCATACAAGGGCTCCGCATCGTCATCCAGCACATCCTAACACGTGTGGGCTGTGAATGGGGTAAAATTTGGCTCAAATACACTCTGGCATCCTGGACAGTTATTTTATGACTTATGTCTCTTCCACAATTTGGGAGCCTCTGTTCTACATAAAATGCCATCTCTGTCCAAATTTCTCATCATCAGAGATCGAGGAGGCCTGTAGGTCTCACTTAGTCAACAGGCCACAGATGCTTAGGAACTCAAGGGGCTCCTCCTGCTTCGAAGCCCTCAGCTTTCACCTCATAACACACGGTGTTTGTTTCTCTTAGTGACGGTCCGGATGAATCTCCGGTTGTGACTGGTCTCCTACACCAACGTCCCAACCCACTGAATAAAGTGCATGCTCCAAGGCCTAAACAATGTGGCTCTTTGCAGGCCTTTGTCACCATGCCAGGAACCTCCGCACAGCAGTCAGAGAAGCCACTAAAGGGGTGGCTGGGGGAGGGGCACTACAGGTGCAACTGTCTCAGAAGGAAATGGTCCCTTAGTCTCCCCACCCAGACCTAGCTCCCTCCTCGAGGCTCACTCACACCACATTTCCGTTCTCAACACCCTCCACAGAGAGGGAAAGAGCAAGGCAGTACCTAGAACTGTGAAGTGGAAACTTCTAGTTCATTGGAAAGTTAGTTATGCCAGACGATGTTACTCTGGGGCACACAGGTGAAAGGACGCCTGGCTCAAGCAAACACGTGGAAGACTGTTCTGAAGCAGACATGCGGGAAAGGATGTTGGATATAGCAGCCACGTGGCAGGACCCGAGATGAAGGAGTATGAATGTGACCCTCAGACAGTGGGAGATGAACGCTGAGACTTGGTTTCTCCGCCTCCTTATTCTTCACTGATGACACTCATGTATTGGTTCTCAACTTGAGAGAAACTTCCCCAAGACCTGCTCATGAGGTTCCGGTGGCAGCTTGCCACTTTTGAGCCTCACCTTAGGCTGGCTGGCGAGCCTAGTGGTTTCTTCAAGGTTGAAATACAACTGCCTGGTGTCTGCCTGCTGAAAGGACTGAACTGTAGCGACCGGTCCGTGGCTGGTGTCTGCGAGAGGACCGGTTTGCGGCTGCTGGGTCGTATTTGGTGTTTGCTACAGGACTGAACTGCTGCCAAAGAAGATTGAACTCACCCACAACAAACTATTGCTGAGCAGGTCCCCTTTCCCCCATAGCCTAATAACTTCTCTTCTACTGTCTCTGCTGGGTGTTGGTTAAGCCCTTATTAAAAGCAGGTTGAAAAAAACGCATGCCTACAGTTCTGCCACATGGAGGGCCTGGCTGCCTTTCTTACGCCCCTCTCCTCCTCCCGGCCTTCAGTGGGGATGGCCTGTGAGGAACTCTCGCCCCTGGCCCAGGGCTCTCACTGCTGCCCTGTTTCTCTAAGGTTTTTCTCTAAGTCTCTTAAGTTTGTCCCTTTCCAGCTGCAGAGACGGAGCATCTCCATCCTCTACCGGAATCACTACATTCTCCTATAAGCAGAGGTAGAAACAAGGCAGGTACCCAAACCTAAGGCCTTCATCCTGTGCCGATCCCTGGGCTGTGAGTGCCATATGGGACTGGAGGGGCCATGATACCTAGGCCAGGCTATTGATGGGGCTTCCACCTCCCCTCCCCGTACCCCTTCTGTCTCTTTTTCTTCGAGCACTCTGGGCAAGGCAGGCTGCTCCTTTAAAACATTTTAAAGCTCTATTGTATGTATATGGGTGTTTTGCCTGCATGTATGCCTGTATGTGAGCATATGCACCACACTGAGTGCCTGGTACCTGTATTGGCCACAAGAAGCAGCACTGGTCCCCTGGGGCTAGAGTTACTGACATTTGTGGGTGCTGGGAATTGAACCTGGTTCTCTAGAACACTCGGTGCTCTTAACCGCTGAGCCACCTCTGAGGTCTCAGCAGGCTTCTTAACTCTTTCTCCCCATCTGGATCCTTTTACCTAGAGATCTGGATTGTTCAGCTCTACCCACCCAGCACTCTTCCCCGAGTAAATCCATTCATCCTGTAAGACCACATCTTACAGGTCATACTTTGGGGAGACTTCCCTGATGTCCTCATACAGATGAAAATATCCTCTTTATCTCTCAGAATGTGTGCATGTGTGTATGTGTGTGTGTGTGTGTGTGTGTGTGTGTGTTTGTGTGTGTGTGTGTTTGTGTGTGTGTGTATGTGTGTGTGTATGTGTGTGTGTTTGTGTGTGTGTGTATGTGTGTGTGGGTGTTTAGGGCACTGCACTTTAGTTTTTCTTGAGGTTTTGCCTTGTAGTCTAAGCTGGTTTGAAACTAGTAACTCTCCTGTCCCCATTCTGAGTGATAAGCTACAAGCATGCACTACCATGCCTGGCTCCTATTTTTCTTCAGAACCCTGTTTGCCTTTTATCATCACCAAAGGATTCTTTTGGACGAATCATTAGTGTTAGCATCCCCCAGGGGAACCAGGCCTCCCTGTCCATCATTTTATAACCAGAACATCGTACAGTCAAAGTGAAGGAACAAATGGAGACATTTGAAAAGCCTGCCACAGGCAGATGAGCCTTTTCTACCACAAACTTCACAACTATTTCTGTCTACCCATCTTTGCTTAGCGGACTCAACTCTCCCACATCGAATTACAGTTATTGCTTTCCCTACCCCTGATGGCTCAACAACCCTAGCCTCCAAAGGTGGGTGGCCTCGACCTGGACCCCAGCAGGTCCTTGGTGAAATGAACTTGCAGGTGAATTCTGTCCCCTAACAGAGTGAACCAACCAGAATGAAGCCACCCGAGGGCTTACTGGTGACACTGAGCGCTAGGACCTATAAAGGATGTCATGTTAGAATCCAGCTGCTGCTCAGGTACCAATGCCTTCAGCGGTCTTTTCTTGCTGTCTAGAACAAGGCTCTGGCGTGGGCATTGTGAGTCCCTAGCTGACAGCCTATCTGGTGCCAGAATCTCTCCCCTGGGATGCGGCTTACATCACACATCTTGTTCCCTACCACCTTCTCTGATCCTGCCTGGAAATCAGAAACCATCAGGCTTGTGCTGCAAAACTCCATTCTCTCAGAGAGTTATGAGAAAGGACCCGCACTTCTGACACGTGGACCCTGATTTCCTCCCTTCAGACCCCCACCGAACTGTACCTGTCTGTCCATGACGTCAGTAAGTGCTCTAATAAACTCCACACCCCCCACCTTGTCTATGTCCCTCTCATACCCACTGTGAAACTTTGTCCTTTATCCACACACTGTGCGAGGCCGGCGGGGGCAGCGGGAGACACTGCTGCATTTACTGACCACAAACAGCGTGCGATACACCCTATTCTTATCCCTCCTGTTACAGATGGAGAAACTGAGGTTTGGAGAGAGTAAGGAGCCACCCAAGGTCACCAACTGATAACTTGTGGAGCCTGGAACCAGACCAGCTAGCTCTGCCAGACTTGCACACTCTGCAGGCCACAGAGCCCTGTAGATCACACTTTGGCATCAAATGCATTGCCTAGGGGCATCTAAAGCCCAAAGCCTGATGCTGTTGATCTGAGATAGGACCCTGCATCCCTAACCAGCTCAGGGTAATACTCATGCAACTGGCTCAGAGACCGCCACAGTCCAAGGAGCAAGTCTATGAAAACCATAAGGCTTGTAAGGCTGAGAATGATCCTGCCTGTGATCTCAGAGACCAGCAAGAGTTCAGCAGTGCTGGAGCCAGAAGCCCAGAGTGATGGGAGAGGAGAGGGTTTGGCTGTAGTCCAGGCAGTGTAGAGCTCATGCCTGTAATGGAAAACACAGAGGGGTTTGAAGAAGAGACACGACAGAACATGTGCTTTGGACAAGCCTCTTGGATTGAACAGAAATGAACCAGAGGTCAGAGAGAGGGGACACTTGACTGTCAGAGAGACATGACCCCAAGGGTGGCAAGGAGGGGGAGGACAGTGATGGCAGCGGATGCCACACAGGCAGAATTCATGTCTTTCAAACACAGCCATCATCCAGCGCTCCAGTTGTCTCGAAGCAGACCCGTGTTGGCAGCAGGTGTGCACTCCTATCCCAACAGTCTTAACATAGCCAGGCGCCCTTAGAAACACATCCAGTAATCACTCTTTCCCATCCAGCCGCATGGCTCCAACCCAACCAGCCTTCCCCTCCCTTAGCAGATAAAAGTGTCTGCCTACACAGAGTGAACAGGACTTGGCCAGGCCTAGACCCGAACAACTAGACCAAGAAGCCATTGCTGGGCATCCCAGAGTGGAGAAGATGAAGACGTTCGGTTGCAAATTTGATAGCAGCTTACATTCGCAAATATTAAACCAGCAAAACCAATTGTGTTTTTTAATCGGGAAACTTGAATCTCAGGAGGGGTCAGGAGACTCTGAAACAGAGCCATGAGCTAGAGTCGGCTTAACCTGAAGTAAAATTAGAAATTTTGTCACATGGAAAAACTGTGCAGGGAGAAATGACTCCTTTTTCCCAGTGCTTTCTGCAGGGGAGTGAGTAATTTGGCATTTTGACTCGGCAGCCAGAGCGGCTAAAGTCTCTGTTTGGTAACAAATATACACAGTTGTTCGGCAGATTTGAGCCTTGCTCATGAATGGACCGTCAGTGAGAGAGGTCATGCCTGGAACCAGACAGCAGGGCTGGGCCCTGCTCAGTCACGTGGATGCCCTCATTTGTCACAAAGTTGGGCCAGACTGAACACAGACCTGCTAACATGTTCTTGCTGATGGTGGTGCAGAACTCACCTGGTCTGACCTCTTCCTTTCCCACATTGGGAAACGGAGACCCAGGGAGCCTGGGCAGAGAAGAACAAGAGAATGCCAGCGCAGGCTCTGGCTGATCTCGGCCACAGCCCTTCTCCTGGTCATAGCTGCCTCCTGACCATGGTGAGCTTGGTGGGGGGGTGTGGGGATTCCCTGGTTGGCAATAACCTGGGGCAAAGTTGCATGAAGGACTCCTTCAACAAGAGTAGGTAGCCCAGCTTCAGCCCACAGGCCAGGTTCAATGCCAAGTGCTTTGCTATCTTAGCTCTGATCTCATGCTTTCAGAACATGAGGTAGGACTCCCCAAGGATTCAGAGCAAAGTCTGAAAGACCAGGCCAGAGCAGCACTTAGTAGGTCCACAGAGAAAGTAGGAATGATTGTATTTATCTATCAATCGCCACAAACTCAGCAAAGACTTAGCTGGAGGTTAGAGAGCCAACAGGTCTTGTAATAAGAATCAAGGTAGCCAAGATGGATTTTTTTCTAGAAGCTTCCAGGGGAAAATTTATGCCCTTGACAGTCCAACCCCTTCAGGCTGCCCGCATTCTTTCCTTGGCTTATGACTCATTCCTCACCTCCCAGACCTAAGAGGAAGGCTACTCAAGTCGCCTCCACTTCCACGATCCCAGCCCCCCTTCTACCTCCCACCCACTCAAGGACCTTGTGGATGTACTCTGTCCAACCAGTAATCCAGGGTGTGTCCCTTCACCTGTAACCTTAATTCTTTGCCACCTTGCCTGATCCAGGACTAAGGTTGGATATGGACTCCTTTAGAAGACCTGTTCTGCCGATTATTGATTATTGTGGGAAAGAGTTTAGTCAGGGCCAACATAAACAGAAGCAACAATAATTAACAAGTTCTACCATGAGATCATTAAGATGTAGATTCTGACTGACTGGGTTCCAAATGGGGCCAGAGACTCTGCCTTTCTATGTCCCATGGTGGTACTGGTTCACAGACCACAACAGAACAGAAAAATGCCAGAGACTCTGAGGAACACCAGGGTAGAGACTGGAGACACAGCAGACCTGGGTGACCCTGTTGAGCTGAGACACAACTCTCTTCCACCATAGGGCTATTGAGAGTTGGGTGTGTTACACACACACATACACACACACACACACACACACACACACACACGCACATGTGCACTCTAATTCACAATGTAGTTATGTGTACACTATACATACCTAAAAGCCAAACACACACGGACACTAACTATATAGAAGCTTATATATACATACAAGTATATATGAAACACAGATGCACAGACACTTAATATGCATATAATTTCTATATTATAAAGTTGCATATATCCATAGTTGATAAATGTAAACTGCACAGATGTCATATGTACTTATAGTTGATAAATATGAACCATGCACATTTCTGTAACCAGAGTATGTATTTAAACCATAGAAATCCATCAACCTCCCCCCCACCCCCCGCAAGGCTCACAAGAAGAGGCAGAAAGACTGTGAGAGCCAGAGATAGCCCATGAGTCTGAGGAAGCCGTGCCTCCCAGACACTGAAGGACTGATGCAGAAATGAACTCAGAGGCCGTGGCAGCACACACATGACCTATAGAGACTCAAACCGGACAAACTGCCAGCACTGAGAAGGGGCAGTGAGCACGAGATGTCACTCCTAACCCAGAGGTAACTTACAATCCATACCTGCGGGTAAAGGGGAAGTTCGTTTTCTCCAGTGTCTCTGGGCATATCAGCCACAGGCCAGGTCAGGCCCCGTGCCCAGCTCGGCGACTGGCCAGTGCAAAACAAACTCTGCTGGGGACAGAAACAGAGGGCACTGACCACATCACAAGGTGCCAGATTGTAGATTGTTTGGTTTTTGTCTTGTTGGCTTTCTTTTTCTTTTGATTTTCACTTGTTTTGTTTTCTTTGGAGAGAGAGAAAAATATGAAGTTGGGGGGGGGAATGGAGTTGAGAGTCTGAAAGAAGTCAGTGGGAATGTAATTAAAACATAGCATATGACAAATTTTAATAAAATACATAGAGATCACCATATCCTTATCAATATCCAGGTCCATGTGAAGCTCTCTAAGACCCAGAGCACTAACCTAGAAGCCAGAAGGCCCTGTTGCAGATGTGGCTTTCTCTGTTTTTAATTTGCACCACGACCTCCAGTTAGCTGAGCTAGTCACTGTACTTTTCTGGGCTGGACAAAAGCCCAGAGACAAGCAGCTGCAAGCCTGTGTGAGTGAAGGTAGAGAAGCAGAGGGGTGTGGAGAAGCAGAGAGAGGTGGAGAAGCAGAGGGGTGTGGAGAAGCAGGGGGAGGTGGAGAAGCAGAGGGGTGTGGAGAAGCAGAGGGAGGTGGAGAAGCAGAGGAAGACAGAGAAGCAGGGGGAGGTGGAGAAGCAGAGGGAGGTGGAGAAGCAGAGGGGTGTGGAGAAGCAGAGGAAGGTAGAGAAGCAGAGGGTGCTGATGAAATGCCTACTCATCAGTGGATCTAGGCATCTCCCTTCCAACAGATGGGACGATTATCATTTCCCAGCCTGGGAAAGCGGACAGAGATTTCTCTTCAGGAAATCTCATCTTGTTTAGTCCAGGCTGGTCTCAGGATGTAACTGAGGATGGTCTTAGACTTCTATTGAGTGCAACCACCGTGTGGTTTGTGCTGACTGGGGACTGAACCAAGGGTTTTGTGCATGCTACACAAGCCCTCAAACACTTTGCTACACTTCTAACTAGCAAGCACACACTCTTCCTGACTTATCTATGTCATAAGCCCTGCTTTCAGCTCCTCACCACCTCCTACAACCAGAAAGAACGGCTGAGTAGCCTCCAGCACACAGGTGGAGGCTGTCCATATGTCCATATGTCATGTCATAGGACTTAAGAGGCTGAGCTTTCTCTGGAATCACCTCAGCCACAGGCTTTGGAACTTCATCCCTCAATGAACTCAAGTGCTCACTGTGGCCTGTGGGTGCTGTGGCCTATGCTAGGGAAATGGGTAAGTAAAAGAAGGTCCTCCAAGGAACAATAGCATGGCAGGAGGGGGTTAACGAGGCATTGAGCTTTGGCATCAGTGACAGGCTCCTGACTCATTTCTAATCCTGCCCCTACTTACAGATGAGAAAGACTGAAATTCGTCACTCAAGGGAAGCAGCAGAGCTAAGATTTGAACCCAGAACCCTGGAGACCAGAGACATGAACCATGCATCCTAAATCTCTTCCTGGGCACCAGTTCTGCCATCTGAACTGTAATCAAATATAGACTCTATCCGGGCCCTGAACTCCTGGTAAATTCTCCTGCCTCAGCTCTGCGAGTGCAGGGATCACAGGTGTGAGCTACCATGCCCTGCTTGGATTGGTTGTTATTAACACTGCTGCTCCTTGGCAGTGGTTCTTAAAACCCACTGGTGGCTGGACCTCGGCTTGGACGAAGGAGAACAACTGGACAGTGGTTCTTTTGGAATCTCTAGGGTGTCCCTAGGGAGCTGTGACCCACCCATTCACATTCTAGTGCTCTGGGGTAAAAAAAAAAACAACTTCTAGCATTTATCACGTGGTGCAGCAGAAATGATTGAACGCATAGAGAAGAGGAGCCCTGTCTCCATTTGGCTAAGGTGGGAGCAGGAGGGAGCATGCAGACCATGACAGAGCATGTGCAGACCATGACAGAGCATGTGCAGACCATGACAGAGCATGTGCAGACCCTGGCAGAGCATGTGCAGACTGTGACAGAAGCATGTGCAGACCCTGGCAGAGCATGTGCAGACCGTGACAGAAGCATGTGCAGACCGTGACAGAAGCATGTGCAGACCATGACAGAGCATGTGCAGACTGTGACAGAAGCATGTGCAGACCCTGGCAGAGCATGTGCAGACCCTGACAGAAGCATGTGCAGACCATGACAGAAGCATGTGCAGACCCTGACAGAAGCGTGTGCAGCCCCTGGCAGGAGCATGTGCAGATCCTGACAGAAGCATTGCAGACTGTGACAGAAGCATGTGCAGACTATGACAGAAGCATTGCAGACTGTGACAGAAGCATGTGCAGACCATGACAGAAGCATGTGCAGACCCTGACAGGAACATTACAGACCATGACAGAAGCATGTGCAGACTGTGACAGAAGCATGTGCAGACCCTGACAGAAGCATTGCAGACTGTGACAGAAGCATGTGCAGACCATGACAGAAGCATGTGCAGACCATGACAGAAGCATGTGCAGACCCTGACAGAAGCATGTCCAGACTATGACAGAAGCATGTGCAGACCATGACAGAAGCATGTGCAGACTGTGACAGAAGCATGTGCAGACCCTGGCAGGAACATTACAGACCATGACAGAAGCATGTGCAGACTGTGACAGAAGCATGTGCAGACCCTGACAGAAGCATTGCAGACTGTGACAGAAGCATGTGCAGACCATGACAGAAGCATGTGCAGACTGTGACAGGAGCATGTGCAGATCCTGACAGAAGCATGTGCAGACTATGACAGAAGCATGTGCAGACCCTGACAGAAGCATGTGCAGACCCTGACAGAAGCATGTGCAGACCATGACAGAAGCATGTGCAGACCCTGACAGAAGCGTGTGCAGCCCCTGGCAGGAGCATGTGCAGACCCTGACAGAAGCATGTGCAGACCATGACAGAAGCATGTGCAGACTATGACAGAAGCATGTGCAGACCATGACAGAAGTGTGTGCAGACCATGACAGAAGCGTGTGCAGCCCCTGGCAGGAGCAGGAGGGAGCACGCAGTCCCTGGCCCGTTTGCTGTTGCTGTGTCCTCGTTTAGGCTTGAGGCAGCAGCCCGGGTCGAAGGCGGGGTGGAGGCTTCTCCCTGCTATGGCCTGACTGTAAATTACCATCCCTGGCCGAAGACCACAACATAGTCTCCAGCCATTTGTTTAGAAATCTGTGGTCACTAATAATAGTAGTAGTCATCAAACAGAGATGACACTGTGGCCACCACAGTGGGATTTACAGTGAGCCAGCAGCAGGGGCTAGAGGCCTACAAGAGAGCGAGCTTAGTTGTGCTGTCTACACCGTGTGTTAGTTCAATCACAAAGACAATCAGGCAGTGTCTCAGGCTCCCGAGGAAACATCCAGATGATCATTAAAGGGTGAGAGCAAGCAACGAAATCCTCCCTAACGTGTGGGCCATTCACAGGAGAGTAACAATATTCTCTAACATGTGGGCCATTCACATGAAGGTAACAATATTCTCTAACATGTGGGCCTATTCACAGGAGGGTAACAATATTCTCTAACGTGTGGGCCATTCACAGGAGGGTGACAATATTCTCTACCATGTGGGCCTATTCACAGGAGGGTAACAATATTCTCTAACATGTGGGCCATTCACATGAAGGTAACAATATTCTCTACCATGTGGGCCTATTCACAGGAGGGTAACAATATTCTCTAACATGTGGGTCTATTCACATGAAGGTAACAATATTCTCTACCATGTGGGCCTATTCACAGGAGGGTAACAATATTCTCTACCATGTGGGCCTATTCACAGGAGGGTAACAATATTCTCTACCATGTGGGCCTATTCACAGGAGGGTGACAATATTCTCTAACATGTGGGCCTATTCACAGGAGGGTAACAATATTCTCTACCATGTGGGCCTATTCACATGAAGGTAACAATATTCTCTACCATGTGGGCCTATTCACAGGAGGGTAACAATATTCTCTACCATGTGGGCCTATTCACAGGAGGGTAACAATATTCTCTACCATGTGGGCCTATTCACAGGAGGGTGACAATATTCTCTAACATGTGGGCCTATTCACAGGAGGGTAACAATATTCTCTACCATGTGGGCCTATTCACAGGAGGGTAACAATATTCTCTACCATGTGGGCCTATTCACATGAAGGTAACAATATTCTCTACCATGTGGGCCTATTTACAGGAGGGTGACAATATTCTCTAACATGTGGGTCTATTCACATGAAGGTAACAATATTCTCTACCATGTGGGCCTATTCACAGGAGGGTAACAATATTCTCTACCATGTGGGCCTATTCACATGAAGGTAACAATATTCTCTACCATGTGGGCCTATTCACAGGAAGGTAACAATATTCTCTACCATGTGGGCCATTCACATGAGAGTAACAATATTCTCTAACATGTGGGCCCATTCACAGGAGGGTGACAGTAGTGACAGAGGGCCCCTACATGTGAGCAGGCTTTCCTTCTTGCTGAGTCACAGTCACAAGAGAGCACGTGATCTTTATTTAACCAAAAGATTCTGCAGGGCGGCCTTGAATCCCAGCACTTGGATACAGAGGCAGGGAGACTTCTGAGAGTTCAAGGCCAACTTGGTCCATAAAGTGAGTCCAGGACACCTAGGGCTTTGTTATACAGAAAAACTCTGTCTTGAAAAACCAAAGTCAAACAAACACAAAACAAAAATAGTTTTGACTTATTTTTTTTTCAGTTTTTGTTTGTCTGTTTTTGTTTTTGTGTTTTGTCATGGCTCCAGGCATTTGTAATGGCTTTGTATCACTTTCATTACCTTTTCTGGTATTTAAAAAAAAGTCTTCTCTCCTAAAGGCTGACTACCGAACACTGTAGTATGTCAGTTCCAGTGCTGGAGAGGTGGGAACAGAAGAATCCTTAGGACATCCTGGCCAGTTAGCATAGCCGACTTGGTGACTTCCAGGCCAGTGAGAGACCTTGTCTGTCTCAAACAAAGCAAATACAAAAGACATAGATGGCACCTGGGGTTGACACCCAAGGTTGTCCTTTGGTCTCCATATGTCTCTCTCTCTCTCTCTCTCTCTCTCTCTCTCTCTCTCTCTGTGTGTGTGTGTGTGTGTGTGTGTGTGTGCGCGCGTGCATGCAAGCTTTTAGTGTAGTAGTGCACAAGCTTTCTGTCAGCCTATGTGGACACTCAGAACAAACCATTGGCACACAAGCCACCTGCCATAATCAAGTCTCCACTACTGGCTTGTGGGTCTCTCTTAGGAGGGACAGTGAATCTGCCACTCTAACTACCCCACCTCCACTCCAGCGAGCCCTAAAAGAACAGGACAGCCCAATTATGGGGAGGAGACAGATATCTTTACAAGCAGCCATGACAAAAGGGCAGGTCATCTTGAGGACATTGTCAGGAGATCCTTTGGGGAGGAAGCTAGTTTAAAGAGAATATAGTCGAAAGACTTTTCAGCTGGACTTTCTTTGAGACCCTCATCAATAGAAAGGTCAATTCTCACAGATGTTACCAGCAAGTCAGACTACAACCAAGCTTCCCAAATTCAGAAAGGTGCTCCCTAAATCCTAAAGCTGGAGTCCTGGTCACTTAAGAATAGCCTTTTCAGAGCAGTTTTTTTCCTTTTTTGTCCCCATGTCACCATGAATAGGGCATTAGTATGGGTTGAGTTGAGTTTGTTGGGTTGGGTTGAGATGAGTTGCTCTGTGTTGGGTTGTATTGAGTTGAATACAGTTGTGTTGGCTTGAGCTACATTGAGTTAGGTTGGATCGCACTTAGTTAGATTGATTACATTAAATTGAGCTTAAAGACTTGAACTAAATCTGATTGGATTGGGTTGGACTGAATTGGGTTGAATTGAGTTTGGTTGGATTGGTTCCAGGTTGCGATGAGCTGAGACTAGCTGTGCTATGCTGGTTCAGTTGGACTAAAGAATTGGTTAGGTTTGTTGGGTGAAGTTGGGTTGGGTTGGGTTGGGTTGAGTAGAACTGGGTAAGTTCTGATGGAGAAGTCATGTGTGCACTCACTGAATCCCACTGGCCCCGTTATCCTCTCATCATATGTTGCTCAGGAATAGGTCTGGGCCTTCTTATAGGTTCCACTCCTACCCTATACTGCTTCTTCTTTCGTTAATGAGGTGGTCGGGTAGTGAACCCGACTCCTCTGAAGAAAAACCTCTGATACCATCTCAGATTTTGGGGCTCTGTGAACAGCAGCAGTTCCCACTCCTCAACCATGAGCTCATGACTACAAAGCCCTGTGTTTATACATTCTCAGCTACTGATGTCTCTCACTGAATTGTGTAGGATTGACTACCTTTGTCCACCCTCACTTACCCACACCAGTGTACTCTAGGAGTCCAACCATTTCCTTAGGCAATGATCTAACAACAAGCCTACTAAAGAACTCATGGCTTGGACCATTGACATGGCTCGGGTAAAGGTGCTTGTTCCCAAGCCTCATAGCTTGAGTTCCATCCCTAGGACTCACATGATGGAAGAAGAACCAAGAAGGAAGCTGTCTTCTGACCTCCACCAATGCTCAGTGGCATGTGTGCATGCACACACAATGAATAAATAAGTAATCCATTAATAGTGATTTATTTAAAAAAAAAAAAAAAAAAGAGTCCATGTCTTAGTGAATAAACCAGGGTGAGTTCCTTCACCTGGCTTTAAAGCAGCAATCGTCAAAGTGATATGGGTTTAAACACACACACACACACACACACACACACACACACACTGGCAGCACACATGTTTTTGAATGAAAGTAAAGACTAGTATAAAAATTAAAGAATTAAATTTATGTTAAATTAACTGTATAAAAAAACAACACAATGGGGCAGCAACCCACACTCCGTGACTTAGGAATCCTGGCTCCCACACAAAATAAAACCAACTTCAGGTTACACCTTCATCTTTGATCCATTTCAAATGGACTGGGTGGTAGTCATCAAAGTCAAACTCAGAAATTTAACCAGAATGGGAAAGAGGACTGTCCACCCTTGACTACAGTAGCCATCAGAAATAAGAGCATAGATGAGTCAGCAAGTAAATGGTTGCCTAACTCATACAACCAAAAATGGTCGCCTAACTCATACAACCAAAAATGGTCGCCTAACTCATACAACCAAAAATGACAAGGGGCAGGCTGACTTGAGTTCCAATCCCAGACTGCCTGGTTACAAAGTTACAGAAAGAGCTGCAAGTCCCTTAGAGTTTCCTGATTACTCAGCCATGTTACAGTTGTCAAGGCTGTGGAGGTTTGATGTGGCTTACATACATGGCGGATATGGTAAGATATTTTACTAGACGAAAAGTCGGATAGACGTCTCTGCTCCTGCCCTGGCTTATTAAAAAGCCCCACTTTCGTATCCACTTGTGCCAGGCTCTGTGTTAGATTCTGGGGCTCAGGGTTGGACAAAGGCCAGGCCTGTCTCGTGGCTGGTCTGAGTTTCCTGTCACTGAGAGGCACCCAAGTTGCTTGGGTGGAGAGGGGCCACTCCAGGGCAGAATCCTCAGGGAAGATGGGATTGCCAGCCAACGTGGAACAGAAACATGATCAAAAGGAGATTGTCAGGGCAAAGAGAAAGATGTTGGCATCGAACATCTCCTTCAGAAACCTGTAGCTGTGTTTGTTGAGGAGGTGGGGCCCTCAAGCAAGAAGCAAAATCGCATCTTAGATACAGTGAGGGCAAGTAAACGGGAGAATGGCGTGGTTAAGTTTCTGTCCAAGAGATCCATCTCCACTTACAAGGACCGTCCACCTCATCTGTCCTCACGTGGGTGAGTCCACCCTGTGTCACTTAGCCACTCCACAGAGAGGTTCTGCACCATGTCACTCCCTCACACCATAGCTGGGTATCAGACCACGTCACTCCCTCATACCCCGGCAAGTTTCTGCTCCACATCACTCAGGTGGCTACAAAGAAAATAGAGAGGAGGAAGTACCGCTGATGTGTGAAACCCCTGCATGTGTTGCTGGGGGAACCTCAAAGGGTGAAGCTGCCAGGGAGAACAGTTTGGGAGGAATCACAGTCTTTGAGGTAGTGTCTGGCTGTGCTGCTGGGTTTCCCTTACCAGCTGATGCCTCAGACCCACACGGAAGCCAGGGCAGCAAGGCATATCACTGATCTTCGTGCTGGGAAGCTGAGGCAGGAGGATCACTGGGGCTTGCTGGCCAGCAAGTCTAGCCTAAACCCGGAGCTCCAGGTTCAGTAAAAGATCCCCATGTCCATATTTCAACATAGTTCCACATCAGTTTTCGACAGTCAGTTAAGTTATAAAAATGATCATAAACATACAAAATATTGGTTGACTATTGTGTTCGTGAGTAAAGTGTCTGCCACAGAAATTTGAGAACCTGAGTCATAGCCCTAACATTTGTGTTAAAAACTGACCACGGTGTGGGCTTATAACACCGTTACTGGGCAGGTAGAGGAAGGAAGATCGTAGGACTAGCTGGACGGGCTGTCTACACTAAGGGGAGAGACCTTGTCTCATGATACAAGGTGATGGTGTACACACATATACACACTCACACTCACACACTGACAGAAAGGAAAACACACACATATATGTATGAGTAGGGAAAATATGAATAAAGGTTTCATTAAGAGTCTAACAGGCGCCTTTTAGAAATGTTGATCATACGCAGTGATGACGCCGATGGTGGCCAGGATGAAGATGGGGACTCTCACTTCCTGATGCCCACAACACAGAAAGGCATGCCAGCAGTGCCTGCTGATGTGGAGAATATTCTCCCCCTGGGACTCTGCACCACATCTAGGTAGGAAACTAAAGGAAGTGCCTGCTACAAGCGTGTCCTGAGCTGCACACGAGAACAGTTATACCCCGCTGTCAGATTCCACAGGTACATGACAGCCCACGCACTGTTGGAGAAAAATGGAGAAACCACAGTAGGTATAGTCATAGAGGGACTATTATACCACAGAGAAAATAAACTATTTGCCTCACACATGAATCTCAAAACCTTAACATTCAGAGAAAACTAGAAACTGAAAATGCATCCTTCATTAAAAAGGAAAAAAAAAAAAAGGGCTTAAAGACAAGAAAGACAGAACCCAGGGATTTAGGAATGAGTGTTTCAGTTGTCTTCTCCTTTTAATGATCAGAATTGACAACTATTAAAGTCTAGGTGACAATCACCCCCGAGAGACAGGGAACCCTACCCTTAACCAGGGAGGTGTTCAGCTTCCTGTTCTGTTTCTGCGGGGCTGGACTTTGAAGGCACACTCTTCTGAGTCGAGGTGTTCCCTCAGGAGAAAGGAAAAGAAGCAGATGACTCGCACACAGCAGCACTCTATTAACAGGCACAACAGCCCCTGTTCCGGCAACTGCGCTCACCCTCCGAAACAGCGGCCATTCCAACCCAGCTATTTCAGTGGGAGAGGGGCCCCCGGTGCCTGCCTAGCTCTGACCATTCAGACACAAGGGCCCAAGATGGCTGATGCAGGAGGGGGCAGCGAGCAACCTCAGAATTTTCCTTCTACCTATGAACTCAGAGCCCCCTGGTGGAGATCTGGGCCTGGCTCCTTCCTACCCCCAGTCAGCAGGAAGCCTGGATGAATGGGTGCTCAGTCTGTGCTCAACCAGACGTCCTTAAGTCCTTAAGGCTAGGAAAATGCGGAAAATGCCGTCTAATTTCTCACTGTCCAAAGCTAGAAGAAAATCCAGAGCCTAGCAAATCTTGCCATCCCATCTCATAGATGGGAAAACAGAGGCTCGGAAGGAGAATTTAGTCATCTCAGCTTACAGAAAAGAATGGGTCCATGATGAAACCTGGGTTTCCCAATCCTCAAAACTAGGTCACGGAGGGGCAACTAGGAAGCTTACAAAGATCTACTTTGTAATAAATCTGAAGATTACTGTGCGCCTCTGTTCCATCCCCACCGTAGAAACTTTGCCCTTGGTGGCATTCAGGGACAGCACAGACAATAGAACTGGAGACCTGGAGGAGCAGCCAGGACTCAGAACAGCCTTCCTGGGACAGCCGGTACATGATGGGGCTGCCCGCCTGTACGTGGCCATGAGCAGGCCCCGTGTCAGGCTTGTTGGGACCCACCTGAGGCTGGATGTCTGCAAAGTGCATTTCCTTTTGCTTTTCTAGGCAGCTTTGCTGAGGTCTTATGTGCAACCCATGATGATGGTAGTTAACTGAGATATCTGTATGACGCCACCGCCACCGCAGTCCCGTCTGGGATCATTCCTTACAAAGGCCCCATATGCCCATTTTAGTCACCCCTGCTTGTTTCCCTAGGCCAAAGCAATTAAGGACACCGTCCATCTCTGTGGCCTTTTCCTTTTTAGAGATCTTGTTTAAGTAGGCTCTGGTAACCTGCAGGTTTTCATCTGGCTGCCTTCCCTTACCACGTTGTAGCATGGATCTCTGCTTCCTCCCTTTTTATTGTTGAATAGTGTTTCACAGAACTGGTATATCACGATTTAGTTAGTTAGCAGTTGATGGACCAGCTTGTTTCTATACTTGGCCATTATGTTTAATGCTGTTATAGACGGTTACATAAAGGTTTTGAGTGGGCATGTGATTTTCTTTCACATATAGACATTAAAAGAATAGAATCAGTAGATGGTGGTGGAATCAATATTTAGTATTTAAGCTCTTGCTCTTTCTCTCTTCCCTTCTTCCCTCTCTGTCCCTTCTCCTTTCCCCTTCTGTTTCCCCGTGTTCATGGCCCGCCTTCTCTCCTGTCCTCTCTTCTCCTCTCCATTTCCTCCTCCTCCTCCTCCTCCTCCTCCTCCTCCTCCTCCTTCCTTCTCTCTCTCCATCTCTCTCTGCCTTTCCCTATCTCTACTACCCTCTCAACTCCCCTCTTCATGCCCTGAATAAACTCTATTCCATCCTTTTTTAAAATGTAGTATGTAAGCAGCTGCCTAACTACTGGAGAAGTGAAACAAACTTAAGCATCTAGTTTGGTGGTCAAGAGCAAAAATTCTTCAGGTTGTATTTCCACCATGACAGCCATGTGCTCATGGACAGATGACCTTGCCTCAGTATCGTTGTCTGCGAAGCTGCATCTATGGGGCTGCAGTGAACGTTGCTGACTCGTATGAAGTGATTAAGTCTTGGGGGCTCGTTGAAATCTAGTCTAGCTAAGTAGCCCAGGCCAGCCTTGAACTTACAATCCTCTTGCCTTACCGTCCCAAACACTGGAATTACAGACATGTGCCACCATGCTCAGCATGGCCTTTTGTCCCCTTCCTTCCTTCCTTTCCTCCTTACTTCCTATTTCCTAACAGCCAGTTGAACAATGGCCCTGTAGTTGAATGTTCCCCAGAGCCCACAGACCTGCAGGTTTCTATGGATCTACCTTGGAACAGCTGAGTGGTCTCAGGGTAAGTGCATCCTCCTTTTGTGCCTCCTCTCTTAGGAAGGAGATGACCCAAAGCACAGCAGGGTAAAAGAGTTTTGGAGGTGCCCTGGGCTCCTGTCACAAGGAGGACACTTCCATTACAGCATTCACCGGAAACTGGGGGACCTTAAAGTCATTCTGGAAAACTCTTTTGATTGATGACAGCAAAGTCTCTGGAGTAAGGGTACCTGATCAAATTCTACTCTAGACACTTAGAAATCTATGGCTTGGGCTCAGAATAGGGTATCGTTCCTGAAATGGGAACCCGTTCAGACCTCATTCGATGCAGGGTTGGGTGAGAGTTAGCCATGTAAACTGTGCACAAGGTCTATACAGCTCAGGGCTCCAGAATCCCTCTTCAGATCCCAAAGGGGCGTTGAATGTCATCAACTGCCCTCCACCGCTGACTTGGCAAAGCCCTATGTCATATGGGAAATTGCAAGGTTTCCACACTGGCCATCTATGGGAGAAGCCAGAACTCTGCTCCAACTGCCCTTTGATCTGCAAGAAACACCAGGCTGGACGCCCTGGCAGCAAACGCTATCACCACATCTGCGTCTTGCTCCCTTGCAGACCACAGACAGTGGTACCAGGCTTCTTCGAGTACCTAAGGAGTCAAACCAGACCACCAATCCCAGCCCAGCTGCTTGGGGAACTACATGATGCCTCTCAGCCTTCACTGTTTGCAACTGGGCTATATACTACTCCTCTAAGTCCAAAGGGGAGAGAGGCTGTTGCTCCAAAAGCCTGGTTCTGCCATGTGCATATGCAAAGGCTAAGCAAGGACAGGAACCTGCCGACTGGGTTTGAGTTCTGGCTTTCATAGTTGCCACTTCCTAAGCCTCCCAAACACTGCTTTCCAACACACTCATTCCTGCGAGGAGAAAGGCATCTTTCTGTCACTTGTCACCTTCATGCCCAGAAGCATGCAAAGGACATTATTTTCCATCTGTCCATTACAGCAACATTTCCGGGAACTCTGAGGGTCTACTTAATTCTTCTTTTCAGATAAGGAAACTGAGGCATGCAGCGTATAAAGCATTGCCCACAGTCACCTAACAGAGGCGTGGTTCACACTCAGGCAGCTCGACTTTAAGTCAGACCCTCTTTAACTCAGCAGCTTCTGAGTCCTGGTCAGGGGAAACTGAGGCCAGCAGAAGAGAAAGAAGAATCACGTTCTCAGGCTCAGTCCATCACCCACTGCACCTCTGTCCCGCAGGGATGGGGACCGCTCATGACCCTGGCTGAACCAAGCGCGCTAGTGACTATTCTGTTCTGTCGGGAACAACCAGAGCATCAAGGTATCTCTGCAGGTCTGCCGGAGACCTTATTTCCCATGGTCTGAGTGTACATGGGACTTGCTCAACCCACAGCCCAGTGCGCACGACCTCAGCGCGATTTGGGATACTGTCACCACTGGCAGTATGGTGTCACTGTACAGCTAAAACCTCTCTCTCTCCCCTCTCTGGGGATATGGGTCCAGCACAGATATTCTGTGTATCCTGGTTGAGGCAATCGCTTCAGCGTCCAGGAACCCGGGGGCCGGGAGGACCCGTAGCAAGCCCGCCCGTGCGCTTCGCCAAGCAAGTACTCCCTTTTATGTCCAGGAATGAGGCGCCACGGCACTCGGGCGCGCGCGAACGGCGGCTGTGGCTTACCTGTCGCGGCGCGCGTCTGCAGGACTGTGGAGAGCAGCGCGGAGATGATGGAGAGCAGCCACATCGGGCGCCCGCCCTGCGCGGTCCTCCTGCAAGAAGCGGTGGCAGAGAAGGTGAGGTGGCGGCCGGGCGGAGAGGCAAAGGCGCAGGGGGCGCGGGGCGCGGGTCCTACCTGTGTGTCATGGTGCAGCCTCCGGACCCCAGCTTCACTTCGCTCGCAGAACAAAGGCGGCGCTCCGCGGCGACCGCTGGATCCAGGCTGCCGCCCGCCCGCGCCTGAGTCACCCGCGCTCTGAAACCCGACTCCGCCGCGCCCTGCGCTCCCCCACGCGCGGTGCCCCACCTCACCGCCGCTGGTCCCCGCCGCGCCTCCCCACGCCCCCTTCTTCCCGCCACCCCAGGGCCTTATGTAACGCGCGAGGAAAGCCCCGCATGCGGACACAGAGCTCCACAACCCAAGGACGGCTGGGATCGCTGGAGTTTCCTTACAGGACAGACTAGGCTATTGAGATTCAGAGGGGAGTGGCAGTGTCCCAAAGCCACACAGCTGAAGTTGCTCCTGGTTGCTGTGCCACACCCAGCACACCAGCCAGGATCCCGCTTGCATGCCCAGAGTAGCACAGTGGGGACAGAAGTCATGCACAGAGCTAGGACTTTGAAGGCCTCGTGGAATGTGCTCTGAACAGTTTGGATTTCCAAAACCTTGATCAAGGGGCATAGCCTTAAGGAACTTGATCTAGCCTCTTCCCTCCTGCCCCCAAGTTAATGATGAAGGAACTCAAGTCTGGAGAAGGCAAGCAATTTATCAAGGTATCCAACCAGTGAGCTACACAAGAGAATCAACATTGGGGAAACGGCAAAGTCTCAGCATTGATCAGGACACGCCCCTTTGCAGGCCAGGAAGATAATGCTCAGAGTGGCCAGGAGTGGACAGTGCTCTCTGAGTGTCTAACCTGTTGTTGGCACGGTGCTGATCCTATCCTCAGACCACAAGGGCCAAGACAGGCAGGACCACTGATAGGCTTTTAAGGGACTGAGGTGCTGGGAGCCAGGAGGGCTCCAAGGGACTAACAAGGAAGATAGGGCATTCTAAAGACACTGCCCACTATGGTGGCGTTGACATTATGTCTGTGGATGTGAACTCCCTTTCTCCTTTTGCACCTTCTGTGATGGGCATAACACTTGTTACAAATTACTAACCATGGATTTCTCTATTATTTGCAAAATGCATCAATTGGATTTGTACCTGTCTACCTGGAGAGATTTGACTAAGAAAACTATAGCAACCAAGGCTGTTCTGTTTGATGGTTTGAGCCAGTGGCTATAAACTGGGCCTCTGTGTGGTCCACAGATAAGTTTGGTTGTTGATAGCCTCCAAATTAAAAAGTTAATAATAGCATCATTCTAGAATTATGAAATGTTTATTAAGATCTAAATTTTGTAGGGTGGAGCGATGGTTCAGAGGTTAAAAGTATGTAATGCTCTTGAAGAGATCCCAAGTCCCAGGCACCCACACAGAATAGTCACCTGCAACTCAGGTTCTGGGGACACCCTCCTCTAGCCTTTGTGGGCACTTCCACATGCATGTACATATAGACACACAGATATCCATGCATGCAAATTGGTAAACCTTTCTTTAAAACCCACATTTGTGTGTTGTTGAAATTCAGGTAGACCTGGTGACATGGAACCTACTTTCTTGAGGCCGAATTTTATTGGGTTTGAATCAGTGAAGGCAATATTCTTCAGTTTACCATAGTTTCCACCAGTTCCTGTTTCTCCCAACAACAAGACAAAGGATCAGTCCTACTTAACACCACACTTGAAGTCTGTCTTTGCTCGTAAGTCAGAGTGGAGCTGGGTTGAGAGCTCACCACCCTATTCCAAAAGGCAAACGGAAGATCTATGGATAGAGAAGGCCATGTCAAAATGAAGATGGTGAAGAACATATATTTAACACACAGATACAGTTTGATATACATTTAAGATAACATTGTGCCACAAGCCTGGCCAGCCTCAGCTCTGTGGTGCCTGCAGGATGAAGGCCTACCTGTATTCCGCTGATGGGACTGATTCAGCTTGACTGTGGTTAACTTAGCAATGCTGGATGAGACAGCAGAGAAGCCTCGTGTAAGCACCTAAAACCCTACTCCTTGGAACCTGAAGACAAAGGTCCCTTAGGTCTTTTCTCACACACGTTGACTAGAATAAAACCTGGCCAATAGTGCTGATTTGTGTCTCTTTCACCTGGAAAAGAGAGTTAGACTATTGTGCTAAGATTTGGCCTGAAGGTGGAAGTTATGGCCTAAGACTGATAATGGGATGGAGGGGGGATATCTCAGGCCTAGGAGCTGAACAGGGGCGGGAGATGGTCCCCTGTGGGTGTGGGACTGGTGGGGCAGGAAGCCAAGTAAGGCATTCCACCTCCTGCCAGACAGTGCTGTGAGGGCTTAAGTGATTTCCTTCCATTCACTGTGGAGCTGTAGAAATAGCCAAAAGGAAGCATCATGTCATACTCCAGCTAGTCTAAATTGTTTACCACGGTTCAGGCCAATCTGCAAGACGGGGACGTGTGGAGACTGGGGATTTAATGTCCCGAATTCTCCAGAACTTGACTAAATGAGTAGGCTGTCCATTTTCCTATAATCTAGCCAAATGTTCCAGAAGGTTCTGTATCCAAGGCCATTCTTCCGACTCTCCAGCAGCTGGAAGGGCACTGGAACCTGGAAGGAGCACCCCAGACCTGGTTCAGAAAGAGGTTACTAAGAGTCAGTGCACAGCACTCTGAACTGAACTTTCTTCAGTATGGGGTGTGAGGATGTGTCTTTGGGTATCTCACAGGAGATACCCAAAGCCTGCCTCATCTGTCTAATGAAGGAGCAGAAAAAGTAGACTTCACTGGCCTGCTAGAAGTGGACTTATTAAAGTAGTCAGAGAAGAGGGCTGCCTCTTGGATAATCAAGACAAAGCCATCAATGTATGAGACTTCGGCTGTGCCCATGCAAAGGAGGCTTAGGAAACCTGTTGTTCGACATGTCACATAATGGTGGACTTGAAAATCTGACAAGACAGCAAGACAACAGAAAACAGGAGAGAGGGCACATCAGAGGGTTCCTGAGCACACACCCAGTGTCCTGTCCTCTCTCTTGTCATTTATGTGCATAGCGCCATTGTCCCCTGACATGGTCCCCCTACATCGCTTTACCTGACTTTACCTGAATGGCTTTCTCTGGCCCGGAGCCTAGTCTGTCTGCACGTGTAACAAAATTAAGTTCCCCCTTCCAATTTTTTTAGCCAATGGAAAATGGATAATATTTCTTTTTACTTCCAGATGCTGCATTGCAGTAACCTCTCCAACCCAAATAAGCCCATGCAAAGAAAACACAATTCGATTAATATGAATACAAGCAGCGCACCTAGATAGGGCAGATCTACCACTACACTACTCTATTCCCCAGCCATGTGCTCCCTTATAACTCACAGTTTCTCCAGGTCAAGTGCTTAACCGCCATCTTCCTTCCACCTCCTCCTCATCCACCCCCTCTCTCTCCTCTCACCTTTCTGTGAGACTTCTAAGCTCCACCTTCCCTTCCCCTGCCCAATCACTGGCTCTAGCCTTTATCTTACAAGTTAAAATGGGGAGAAGTTTCCCCAGAAGGTTCTAGACTAGGCAGCCCTTCTTGGGGAAGTGGAATTAGCATCAAAATACAAATAGCACTAGGGAAATCCACAACATGGCTGTGTTAAAAAACAGTAATATCTTAACCTTTTTCTCAGTCTCTCTCCAAGGGTCTGGCACACAGTAGGTGGGTGCTCTTCCCCTGAGCTATACCTCCAGCCACATTTTGAGGAACTTCTTAAGGCATTTGGAATGTGCTCTCACAATGCACACAGCTAATGTCTATTGTGGGCTCTTCCTCCTTCCCTGACACATGTCCCTTTCTGTCACCCTTGTTCCCTATAATGGAACTCACTCTACAGAGGCACCTAAGACTTGCTTCAGGTGCTGTTGTCTGGGTAGCCAAGGATGAGAGAAGGGAATGTCTCTTCCACACTTTCACATGTTCATGTGCCTTGGCCCAGTATCTGAGGTGCCTAACACTTACTGCTCACAGGCTCTGGTTATTATGATATCATCAACATAGAAGAGGGACAAACATTGTACTCCTGTGGGTCACACGATAGTGAACAGCGAATAGTTTATGCACCTGTAGGATAAAACACCATAATACCTTTTTATCTTTACCATGTGAAAGTAAACTTTTTGGAACCTTCCCCAAGACCCCACTTTCCGGATCACACTGCAACTCACTGCCAAAGGTTGTGTCGATCAGTTCCAGTAAATACACTGCATCTGCCTTGCAGCTGCCATTGGTGTTAGATCTGCCAAGGCTCTGGATGACTGATAGCGTGTGCCACAGTCCGTTCGGCTTTATCCAGGGGCTTGGCACACCTTTCCCTTTGAAGTCCTGGTGAGGTTGCTGCTGTCCTCAGTACTTCCTGAGGTCCGGATTGCTTCCACTTTGCTATCTCAAAGTGGGAAAGCAGTCTCAAGAATGCTCACTTGACTTCTCATGCAGAAGTCAAGTTGCCGATGTAAAGGTTCCACCGGAAGCTCAGTGTATAGAGGTGCTTGAGATTAGGCCCCAAAGGTGCAGAAAACACAGGTAAACCATGGGGCATCCATTGCTTTACGCCAAGGCCCCTTCTTCAACTCCCATCTGCCGCTTTGTGGGTGGTTCACTGTAACCGGTGAACAAGAGAAGGGGAGAGCCAAGCTGTGTCTCAGATAAGTAAGGGTGCTATGCAGGTCCTCATGGGGTGTAGACACACAGTCCCACATCTCCCTCCCTAGTGACCACGAGGGACAAAGGTAATGAGAACACTCCCTCTAGATGTACCCTTAGGTTCTGCGCTGACCCACTTCTGTGAAGGAGGGAGGAAGGGCCTTAGAGACCACTTAGAGAGAGGCCTGAGAAGTGGGTGCAGGTCTTGGATAATGACCAGCAGTCTGAAAGACAAAGATGGCTGATGGAGGTCCCAGGGCTGGCCAGGGATATGTTAGCACCTTCAGTGCCTGAAGCATAAACCTGAGTACTGGAATTTAGAAACCACATAAAAACACAGTGTGGTATGAACACGTATAACCCCAACACAGAGACAGGGGGATCCTAAGACTTGTTGGTCAGCCAGACTGCATGAAATGGCAACTGGTAAGATCTATGTTCAGTGAGGGACCCTGTTTCAAAAAATAAGGGATACCCAAAGTTGATTTCTGGTCTCCACACAGGCAAGCATACATTCAGACACCACCAGCCCCCGCCCCCACTACCCCCTCAAGAAAACACAGGGAAGAGAAATATGGGCTGGTCTATATAAGCCCAAAGCCTGTGCATTTCCCACTGCTCCAGAGACAATGCACCACAGAGAAGACCCTGCGACTGTCCTGAGGAGGTCAGTCTGCCTTCTTGTCCAACAGCTTGGACTCCTCCCCTCTGAAGCATTTCTAGCCACTGACGATGTTGATTGTCTATCATACTGGCCGTAAATGCTCGCACAGAGCTCCCTGACACCCCTCAGAAAGCCCGGCCAACACCCGTGTAACAGGCAGCCTGAGGGAGCCTTCCTCATCAGCCCCGAAACAGCGGGTGCTGGTTTGCCTTTCCTGGATGAGCATCTGTTGCCGATTCCACTACATCCCAAACAGACAACGTCTGCCTCATCCACCCCGTGCTCACGGGATGTTGATCAAATAAAAAGAACATTTTGATAGCAGAAGAGTGAGTGTGGGTGAGTGACCATTCAAGGGACCCCTCAGTGTGAGAATGTGCCATGGCACCAGAACACGGCTGGCTAATGATATGGTAGAAAAGTCTAAGGTTCAGCGAGGCCACCAGATCAGAGACAGCCCAGTGAGGAGTTGTGGTACTCACCTGCAGAATGTAGGAGACAGAGTAACTGCCTGGCCAAAGTGTCTCATGAATCTGGGATACAGATGTTCCTCAGATGTAGTACAGATCAGATACAGTATCCACAGAAGACTGGGCCTCCTGACACCTAAATCCAAAACTGTTTGAGTTTCTCATATACAATGGCACAATACTTGCCTATAACCATTCCAGACATTTCACTTAGTTAGTTTTAAAAATTAAAATGTAATTACTTTATTTTCTTTCATCATTTCCTCTTCTTCCTCCAACTCCTCCCAAAACTTCTCCTCAAATTCATGGCCTTTAGTTATTATTGGTCCCCCATACACACACACACACACACACACACACACACACACACACACACACACACACACACACGGGTCTGGATCGTGTTGAGATTAAGCCTTTTTTTTTCCTTGTCTAGAGAAACTCTGGGATATCACTGTTCAGGGTGGTATTATTCCGCGGAGAAGCATTTCCAATGGGACGTACTCCCATGAATCTTGAAGCTGTGGCTTGACTGGGCCACTTGAATGTCTCATGACAGTGGACAAGCAGACAGAAATTAGCGTGTGCGTTGGCGGAGAGGAGGGGGGAGGACCGTGAGGCTCCATGGGTACCAGGAGCCAGCTTAGCTGCTACTTTGCACAGGAGAGGAACCCGCGTAGATAAAGAGAACAACCTAGAGGGTTTCTGGTGATTCTGGATCCCAGGATGATGACCAGGAGGTCCGAGAGCAGTCAAAGCACGCATGAGACTAAACTTCAAAAAGATGAAAAAGTCTGGACCGTCTCTCCAGGAAAGCTGGCTAGAGCATCTGAAGTGTAGGCTGAGAACAAAGAGAATCTAGAGCGGGTGAAGAGGAGAGAAGGAGGAGGAGGCTCCGCTGGGGATGGAGTTGTCTTTACTCTCTGGCTTTGTCGAGACATCAGTTAGCTGTGATCACACAAGGGACTCTGACAACCGTCTTTCATCTCTTTTTTAAAAATGTATGGAGAACATTGTGTTCCCATAAAATTAAAGGCCCTATGTAACAGTACAACCCTCTCTCTTATCTCTAGGGTACATTCTAAGACCCCCCAGTGGATGCCTGAAATTGCAGATGGTTCTGAACCCCATAAGCACCATTTTTAACATATACATGACTTCTTTGATAAAATGTACTATATGAATTAGGCATAGTAAAAGAGTCATAATCATAAAATACGGATACATGGTGTAAATGGGTTATATCAATAAACCAAATAAAAGCCTGTGGGTGTAGCTTCTCTCTCCCCCCTCCCATCCTCTCTTCCCTGCCCTCTCCCTCCCCCTCCTCTCCCCCCCCCCGCCCTCTCCCCCTCTCCTCTGTGCTCTCGTTAGAGCATACTCCATCCTTCTCTTGTGATGATATGGACTGACACAATGCCTCGTCTTTAGAGAAAGTGAGGATGGTGTGCACAGGGTAGTGTGGAATGGAAGCTGAGAAATTATCCATCTGGGTTGTTTCTGGACCACAGTTAACTACAGGTACCTGTGGAATGGGTTGTTTCTGGGCCACAGTTAACTACTGAAACTGTGGAAATCGCATCACAGAGACTGGGGACTCCTGCTGGGGCCAGTCTCTGTTCCTGACTGGGAACTCTGTGCAGCTCACAGATGGACTGCACAGCCCAATGCACAGCTCTGCCCTCTCGGGTTCACTGAGCATCTTCTTTCGTCATTTCCTGCCTCCAGGTGGCCATCTGCCGCTGCTGCTGTACAGCCTTGGTTACCAAGTTCACCTCTGTACCTGCCATTCGCCATGAGCACAGCTCAACAGCACCTCAACGCTCAGCCACTTCTCTTTCCTGCCACAGGACATCATGGGGCCGGAAGTGTGAGATGCGGTGGGGCTCGTTTGCTGTGTACACATGAGCCCCTTGCAAAGCACAGGAAATAATGTGTGGACAACTTTGAACAATGGCAATCAGACACAATGGGTGAATAAATATTTTCTCCTTCCTCTGCCGGATGAGACCCAAGAAGCAGCTCCTTTAAAGGCACGAGGAAGACAACCAGGTTTGTACCAGATGCCTTCCCTCTTTCCCTCTTTACTGCCCCTATAATCCCAAGAATTCTTCCGGAATCAACAACCTTGTAACTTTGCTAAGTCTATGGAACACAAAGACATGTTAGGGCAATGGAGTCTCTTGGAGACAGTGATGGAAAGATAAGTTCTGTGTCTTGGTCAAAGAAACAGAACGAAGTCTGCACACACTGTGATGAGCTACAAGCAAGGACCAGAATGAAGACTGTGCTCTCGGGGACCATTTCTACAACTGGTTACCAGACACAGGAAGCTGGTGTCTGAGGTAAACACAAAAATGCCGGCCTCTGGGAACTTGCTTAAATACTGAAAATGATGTTGGGCTTCCAAAAGCCACAGAGTAAAGAAAGGTCATGGTTATATCCAAGAGGATATTGGGGACTCTACCCAGTCTATAACGCATGAGCAAGGTAGGGTATTCAAATATTAGACTACAGACTTTAAAATCCAGAAATAGTCCCTTATAGGCTGTGTGACATTAGAAAAGTTACTAGTACTCTCTGCTCTTCAAATTTCATGAATTGGGAAAAGTAGTCATAATAATAGAAAGTGCCTGGAGCCCCTAATTAAGTGATTCAAACACAGCAATTCGGTTAGTATTTTAGTGTATCAGCTGTATCCCTGAATACTTTGATCTCTCCCATCTAAATGATAGGGTTGGGTTCAGAGTCATAGAATAGGGACTCGGGCAGAACACCCAGAGACCTTTAAGGCCAGCTCCACTGGCATCCAGTGGGGAAGGGATTACCCAGCATCACAGTAGATTACCTCTCTCACAGCAGAGCTGGGAATGCATGCCTTGTGCCTTTAAGATGTTCTAAGGTTCCGTGTGCTCTGTTAAACACAGTGGGTCCCGTTCTACCAGCCAGCACTCCACAACCACGGTTGATTTATTTTCTAGCCTGTGCCCTTCCTGCCTCAGAATCGCTTTGTGGAAAGAAGATTAAAAAAAAGTCCAGGTTCCCAGTCTCTGTGTAGTCAGAGAGGGAGCTTCATGCTGGGCTTTTAAGTTGGAGCTAAGCATCTCCCGAAGCCTCGTGTGCACTGACTGTGATAGTCTAGAGTCACTCTGCTCCGGCTTGCTGGACCCTGTCCTAGGATCGCTTGCACGAGAATGCACTTCTGTTTCAAAAACTGTTCCTACAACAATCTCTTTACTGTTTCCAGCCTAGACACGCTGCTAATACCACTCCTAGATGAACTTCACCGCCCACCCACTGTGGGAAGTACAAGGAAAAAAACCCATTTTGTCCAATTAAGGCTTTTAGGATCTAAGAAATCTACCTAGGACTACAAGAGACTTTGTACCTGTTCCCAGGGTGAACAGATGCTTAGCTGTGCAGGCCTGCTTATTAGAGAAGTGGGATAAATGAGGGGTGGCCCGGCTGCAGTGGACATCAGCCTGTGCAATATGATGCAAACAGAACCCCATACCTTCAGGCTTCTCCCCCACCCCATTCTACCTGGCTCCCCGACCAATACACAGACAATGGCTGCCACTCTTCGAATGCTATACACAGATGTGGCAAATATGAATATGCCAGGTGAAACTACTATGTTTGTGTCAAGTGTTTGTCACATGTATCCTTGAACTAAGCCAGTGAGGGGAACAGGACATTGGTCCAAAGTGATGGGTATTTTATAAATGACGCAGACTCACTTTGCGTTTGAGAGTGGGCAGTGACATGCCACCTCCCTGCCCACACCTTGTCTGACACTATCTCTTGCTGCTGGCTATTGGAACCTGACTCCTCTGGGTACCACTGGGAAGAGGGAGTGGTCCCTGGGATAGGAAGCAGGCTGTAGCTTCCTCTTCCCTCTGCCCTACAGGGGCAAAGGTTTATAGCTGCTCAGTAGTGCACTGGGAACATTCAGAAATGGAGGTCGGCATGCTAAAGGGAATCTCTTAAACACTTGGCAGGCCAAGGTGCCATATTCTGCAATGAGAGAGGTCGCCTACCCAACATGAAATATATCAGCAAAACAATGTCGCTGGTGCTGAGAGATGCCAACAGATTGTAGCTGTCAATCTTTACTGTCAGAGACCATAGGGCTCACAGTCCCATCTGCACTCAGCATGCAGAAACTCTTGTCCTTTCTACATAAGTCTCAGATTTCTTCTACCTTACTTGTGCTCCATTTTATTAAAGGGCAAAATCAGCTGATCACCCACCCCTGAAACTGTTTCCACGATCCACAAACAGGCAATAACCCATGTTATGACTTCAAAATATTTAATCAGCCATCAGATAGGGATGTTGGGCAATTCTCAAGATGAGAATCATTTCTCTGTTTTCCTGTTTGACTTTTAAAAACCACAGGGCTTCATCGGGCTGGAAAAATGGCTCAGCACTTCAGTATGGTTGCCCTCAGAGAGGGCTGGAAGTCCATTACCAGCATCCACATCCAGAAGCTTGCCACTACATAGAGCTCCAACTCTGGGGGAGCTGATGTTCTCTTCTGACTCCATGGTCACCTACACACATGCATACGCACACACGTGAGCACAAACACCTCACATTTAAAACATAAATGAATAAACAGATAGTCTGGGGTGGTGTAGCCAACAGAGAGGCCCACTAACTGCCCTTTGCCTCATTATAATGGTGTCTGTACATCATCAGCCTTGCAAACTGTGTGTTCCTTCCTGCCCCTGACACCATGTCACATCCAAGAATGAGAACAAACTCTCTTCTGGAAAAGTCCCCAGTCACTCCTGGGCTTCCCCACCTCAGCGCATGAATAACCACTGCCTCCCTTCATCACAGTCTATGCTCCCTGTGACCCTGGGAGTGTACACTTTCTCTGATATAAACTTGCTCCCAATTCCTTTCTTTGTCTCTTCTCTAAATTCCTTCGCCAACAGTGACAAGAACCTGGATACGCTGGGTAGAGGTCTCGGTCCCCAGCTGTCACCAGCAGCATTCTACCTGCTGCCATTAGGGTCTCTATCACAAGTGGTCTCATCTCTTCTCCCAATGTCTCTGCAACAGTGCCCTCAACACCATTCTATCAGCATGTTAGGAAGAGACTTTTTCAGAAAATGGAGCCCAGCTCCTCACTCTAGACATCCTCCACATCCTGGCTCAGTTTCCTGCTCCCTCACCTTTGAGACTCTGTGTTCCCAATCAGATAGCCCACTCAAAAATACTGCCGGGCTCTCACACCACTACCTGTGTATCCCTCCCCCCAGCCCCTGTTTTCATTCCTACTTCTTGGGAACACTGCCCTGGTCAAGTGTCCCTACTTCATGCCTTCTCCACCAACAAGCTAGCGAAAGGACAGCCTTGCTTCTGCTGTAGCCTCTGTCCTTAGAACCTGATGACATGATGCCAGGCCACATGGTTCAGACCATCAGGACATCCTTAGCTCTCAGCTCAAAGGATCAGTGTAGCAGCCTAAGGCAGGGCTGTGCCCTCATCCTCATGACAGAGATGAGGAAGCCAAGAATTTGAACTTTCTCAAAGTCAGTTAGTGGATAAGGGGATGAGTCTTCTGGCTTCCCATTCATATTCCATTCATTGTATCACTGGCCCTCTCAGAAGAGCAACAGGACTGATCAGGTCCCTCACTGTCCACACAGCACAAGAAAAAATAGCTTAGGAGTTTTTCTACCAATATGCTGGGCCCAAAGAAACCCACAGGGGCTGAGACTGACATGGTATCTTGTGGTTGGAATGGGGTCAGCCTCCATCCCACCCCATATCCCAAAGCTGCCTATGGTCTGTGAGTACCTAGGAAGGAACAGGGCTTCTGGAACTCTAGAACAACCCAGAAGCACAAAGTGTCTCAGAAAATACTGTCCCTGGAAACAAATAAAATAAGACATAACTTTTTTTTATTTGCTTCATTGGGGAAGGCAAGTTTTAATTACTCAGAAAATTATCAGAGAGTCCCTTTTGCCAAAATGCTAACATGCATGTGTGATGAGGGATTTTTTTTTTTTTTGTAAGCCAAATTTCCTCTCTCATGTTTGGAGACCTCATGAAATGGAACACCTACCTTCTTCAAAAGATACTTTGAAGCCATAAAAATGTTCATAGGCTTTGACTCAATAATCCCTTTCTGGGAAGCTAGCCTAAGAAAATACTCTGAAATATGGCAAAAGCCATATGCAGAAAATTATCTATCAAAGAGCTACTCAGTTAAAAACTGGAACCAACCCAAATATTCAGCGAAGGGAAAGGAGGGTAGTTGTGTCTAAACCCTGAAGAAATATTCTATAGTCATTAAAAATGAGGGGTTTAAAATTTATGAAGGGTCACAGAAAATGCTTAGGATAAAACATTAGGTGGAAATGCCTGGAAAAATATCGAAATGCACACAAGTTGTAAAAGCAATAAGGAAGTGTAAAAATGTACTTATCCGATGTCCAAACAGTAAGCGTACAGATTTGTACCTTGTTTTCAGTCTTCCCTCTTGTTATTTTATCTCTGCTCTTTCATAACAGTTGAAATTTCTTTAAGAAAAAGCAATGGGTGTTTTTAGTGATTGAGCCAGCGATGACATCAATACTAGAGATTAGAAGTCGGAATGAAAACTGCCTGTTCCATCATTGATTGTCATTAGAAGGCACCCAATTCTTTAAAACGAAGTAAATAAGATATATGCAAAAAAAGAGAAATATTTTAAATGTAGTTTTGTCCTAAGCACAAAAGCACCAGATTCCATTACTGCAGAAATCATCTCGTGTTTAACCCATCTTTTCTTTCTGTGTTTTCTGGTTGCTATGGAGACACATACAAGGACCTCCTTGTCAGAGAGCTTTGAAATGATGCTGAGTGTCTCAGAGTTTCTATTTCACCCCCAGCACTCTCTGGGCCTTGGTAAGTTGGATGTGGATACTGAATGTAGGAGAGAAATCCAAGTTTTTATCCAGGAACTTTGGAGACAGGGGAGAATTGGAAGAGAGCTCGGGAGAAGAAGTCTCGTCCATAGGGGCTATATAACGATGCGGGTGGAAGGCACAGGGTCTTCCAGGGATGAGGCAGTCGAAGTTCTATCCCAGGAATAAACAATGCCGCTTCACACAGGGATAAAAAGGGATGACCTACTACTTGGCTCAACAGGCAAAGAATTTGTTGCCAAGTCTGATGACTTGAGTTCAATACCCAGGACCCACACAGGAGGAGGAGGACACTGATTCTCACAAAATTTCCTCTGCTGGAGCATCCTCAGATTGCCTGTCCCCTCTCACCCCCCGAGTGAGCACCCCAACTGTCCAGGGCAGGAGCTTCTTGCTGCTTATTCAGTTCAGACCTCCAAGACGGTTGCTTCCACCCCACACCATTAATCAAGAAGGGCACTGAGGGCTGCCCAGGTTCAAGGCACAGGGATTAGAACTCCAGCTCTCAAAGAGAGGTAGTAAAGACTTGGGGGCCGGCTTGAGCATGGCGCAGAATCAGAATCACTGTGCTCAGGTGAGGCAAGTTGTGCCTAGGAAGGACATGGGCAGGAGACCCATTGCAGACAAGATCGAGAAGGTGGAGTTCCTGTGGAGGGGGGGGGCAGGGACACTGCAAACTGGCAGAGCACTGTTTACATATTTTACTGTTTATTTACTTATAGAGTCTCAATATTGTAGCCCATGGAGCCGGGCTCACTGAGGATTCTCCTGCCTCAGCCTCCCAAATTCTGCTGTTACATTTGGTGGCAGACCATTTGAGAAGTCTTCTCAATAACACATAGAATTATTCAGTCCCTTGGGGGCCCCGACGCCTTCACCGTGCATCTGTCTGTGATGGTAAGTGTTCACCGTCAACTTAAAAGATGCTAGAGTCACCTGAAAGATGGGGCTCTGAGTAGGGGTTTATCTTGATTGACAGTGTCTGGCGAAGGCTCCTTAAAAGACACCGGAGCACCTCTTAGGCAACATTTACCTGACTCTGCATTCACTTCGGGATTCTGGGAGTAGCAGAGCTTCCCAGACCTGTCACCTCCTGGTGCAGTCTTGAGGGACACACCACTCAGCAGCACAAACAATAATGGGAGATAATCTTATCATATCTCCCTCCCTTCGGCAACATGGACTTCTCCCTGGGTCAGCCTGAGACCAGGACGGAGATAAAGATCAACCAGACCACAGCCGGACCCAGATTGCTCAATTCTGCAGCGCTCTCTCCCTCTCCCTCCCTCTCTCCCTCTGCCTCTTTGTCTCTGTTTCTCTGTCTCTCTGTCTCTCTGTCTCTTTCTATGTCTGTATGTATGTGTGTATGTCAGTGAGCATGTGTGTATATGTGTACATCTCTGTGTGTGTCTGTGTGTGTCTGTGAGTATGTGTGTATATGTATACATGCCTTTGTGTGTGTGTGTCTCCCTCTCCCTCTCTCCCTCCATTCTCCCTCTGCCTCTGGGTCTCTGCCTCTCTCTCTCTGTCTCTCTCTGTCTCTCCATCTCTTTCTATGTCTCTGTGTGTGCATGTGTGTGTATGTGAGTGTGTGTGTGTGTGTGTGTGTGTGTGTGTGTGTGTGTGTGTGTATGTGTGTAAGTCTAGGGCTTTTATCAACCCAGATGGCTACTTTGATGAAGTTTCTTACACCTCAGTTTCTATTTGCTTTCTTTGGGATGAGGGGTTAGACCCACATGTTGGAACCCCCAGGGACTGGCCTCTGGTTTAGGACTCATGCTGTAGAAACCCCCATCTTTGTCAAATCTGTAAGGTGACCACAGGTCAGGAAGTCCATACTCACCAGTTCTTCAGCTTTCTGCAGGGCCGAGACAGGACCAAGGGTTCTGTTTGCATTCCCAGAACTGCTACCCTCTTTGTAAGCAGCCTGCTTTCTGGTGACCTCTCCTGGTGTTCTATTTGTAATGGGGACTTGAGGAATCACTGCAAATCCTCCCTTCATTTCCCTTTCTGACATCTTAGGTGTGATAGGACCAGCAAAGCACAGCACTGTCCAGGTCCAGTAGATTTAAGAACCAGCAGCCCCCAAGGGGCATAAAAGAGCAATGTCTCAGTTTCTCTTCCAGACAAGTGACTTGAAGAGCCCTCCCGATCACCAGGGCATCTGCTTCTTAGGAGAGAAGTTGGCCCTGGGAAGTACAAGTCTGGAAACGGTACTGGACAGGCACAAAGCATTTGTCTACCCAGATTACCTGAGAGAGCAGCCCTGTGGTACTCGTGTTAGAACCTAGGGCTGGAGGCTGGAGCTGGATGTGGGAGGGATGGAGGGGCGGCCGGGGGAGGAATAAGTTCACTTAAGGTTTCCCTGTGCCTGGAAGTAGCAAATATTATAATGGGGACAGATTCGGGGGGGGCGAGCTTCAGATTCAGCTGAGTGCCATGGGGAAGTTACTTCACCTCTCTGTTGATTTCTCTACAAAGCTGATCCATCTCCCAGGACTATAGAAGCTGCTGACCCTGGAAGACAAATAGGGCTCCCTTCCCATTCAAACCTGAGCCCCAAGCACAGTTGTTTCCACAGGCCTCACTTCCGGAGGGAATATGGAGCTTTTGCATAAGGACCAGTGAAGACAGGCGGATTCAAGAAGAGCTTGGTCCGGAAAGCAGAGGGGTTCACCACTCTTAGCTTCAAGTTTCCACAAGCCGCCCCTGCCCCTGTCCCCGGAGTCTCTGCGGGGCTTGCTCTGTGGGAAGGGGTGTCTACATACAGAGAATGCAAACAGCTTCTGGAAGGGCCTCCAAATCTAGCAGGGTGAGGACTCCCTGTGCTGGACTTCGGTAATCCCAGGGAAGAGCAAGGGAATGAGTGAGAACCAGCTTTTCTCTGACAACTCTCTGGGGGGATACCTAAAAATGAAGAATTGAAAGGTGAAAGAGAACGGCAGCCCCTCAGACACCTTGGGGTGTCCATACATATTTATAACAAGGGTTTTTTTTTTTTTGCAGCCGCTTCCCTCCATTTCTTGGAATGGAGTGTTGGATCGCTGGTCTGTCACTTCCTAGAAAACTGATGGAAAAGCTTTAAGAGTTCCATGCACCATGTACTTCTGATAGATGTCTCAGAAAAATTAGAGACCACTTGAAACACACCAAAATATACTTGGGGTGGGGAATCATTTTGAGCTACAAGGATTGAGAGACAATCATCTTTCAGAATAAATGTCAAGCATTCTTTTTAGATGAGTTAAGTCCTTGCCAAGGTTCCCATTGGGTTAATCCGTCCCTAATTCAAATGGCAGCTGCTGGCTGACTCTGGGTGGATTCCGGGTGCTACTTCAACTACCCCGTCCAACCCTGGGAAACAGATGCTTTCAGTCTCTTCATGAGCCCAGGGGATCTGGTTGCCTTCTAGGGTTCTTTTCTTGTGCTCTTAGAATCTTACATGGCTGTGACTGCACAGGAGTCTGGGGGATGGCTGTTCTCGGAGTCTGTTTGGAGGACCAGAAACACCAGAACTCTGGGACCTGTTAAGAGCTCACATTCTCCTGCCCACTGAAGCAAACTCAGAGGTGGGGCTAACCTTTCAGGTGAGGGTTTATCCTGTCAACTTGACTAGACTGACAGCCGCCCAGGAGAGCACACTTCTGCTTGGGCCTGAGAGCTTTGCCAGGGAGGACATGCTAAGAGGGGAGGATTCACTCTAAATGAAACCGCCATCTTCTCACAAGTGTGAGGGTGTAGGTGGAACAAAGTGAGAAAACCTCCCTCCCCCCACTCTCTCCCTCCCTCCCTCCCTCTCTCTCCCTCTCTCTCTCTCTCTCTCTCTTTCCCTCCCTCTCCCTCCCTCCCTCCCCCCTCTCTCTTCCTACCCCTCCCCTTACTCCTAACCTCCCCTCCCCCTCCCCCTTTCTGGCTGCATAAGAGGATTTGCTCAACTCTGCCATGTCTCAAACCATGGCAGACTCTGAACTTCTGAAATTTGGAGTCAGAATAAACTTCCCCCCTCCTAAACTGTTTCTCTTGGGTATTTGTCACAGTGCTGAGAGAGGAACACAGACAGATGCTTCAATGCCGGCAATTCACCACCAGGCTGCTTCAAATGCCAGGCATGCGACTCCCTACCTGGCCAAGCCACTTTTCCATCCTGTACCTCAGTTTCCTCGAGATGCAATGAATAGAGATGCCTCTACCACTCCAGGGCTGTCGGATGACAGGGGAGTGAGTTCAAGGACAGTCTTTAGCCTATTCTTCCTCGGGCCGGGAAGAGAGGAAGGCCAGGTAGGATCTTGGAGAGAGTGACTCCCTAAACTTCCCATCAGAAGATGCTCCGTGAATGAATGGCTGCCCACAGGCATGTGATGTCCCGATGAAAAGTCTCAGAACTGAGTCAGAGGGAGCAAGGGTGAGTCTTCCATCTGTCCAGGAGAAACATCACCCTAACCCAGGAGGCTGCTGATGGCCTGAACAAGGCAGGCATCAGTGTTTGCCCTTTCTAATGCTCTGTTATCTCAGAGATTCTAGAAAATTCCTGAAGCCCAGAGAACTGAAAAGCATCCAGATCAGAAAAGAACAAAAACAACTTCATTTTATAGGTGTTATCAAGATTCAGGGAGAAAACCCAGTCAGCCATGTTGAACCAGCTAGAACAGACCGGTCTGAAGAGCTGCAGGGCACCAGCTCAATACATACAACGTTTTTGTCTTTTTATATCAGAAACACAAAAACTGGAAAATAAAAACTTTAATACTTTTTTGGTTGTTATTTTTATGAGACAGGGTTTTGCTACATAATCCAGACCAGTGGGAAAAGTGAAGAGATCCTCCTGCCTCAGCCTTTCTAGGGCCTGGACTACAGATGTGTGCCACCATGCCTGACTAAGAATACTATTTAAAATAACATAAAATATAAAATGCTCAGGTGCAAGCCTGGTTCAAAATGTGAAAAGCCTATGGTGAAAAATGACACGTCACAGAGAGAAGTAGATCTAAATAAGCCCCTGCTTAATTCAGGGTCATAAACACAGCTGTTTCCTCTTCCAAGCGTTAGCATTGTAAGCTTTCCATTTGTACCTTTGGTTTGCTGGGAACTGGTTTTTTTATATGTGTGAAGCTAGGGTTTGACCTGTGGACACATTGTCCCAATCCCAGGGTTCAAGATTGCCTTTCCTGTATCAATCACCTTGCAAAAAGTCTTCTTGTCAAAAATGTGAAATCTTAGTTTTGACCTCCCAAGTTCTATCACACTGGGTCATATTTCTAACTCAGACAGCAGCACACCATGCTGGTTGCTGCAGACATGTGGTAAAAGCTGTGATTCCTCAACTCTGGATTCTGGCTCTGTGCACTGGACTTTTGACAAAGACATGCAGGAAGCTTAGTGGAGAATGCGTAGACTTTTCAACAGATTGCGCTAGTTACCTGTCTCACTCTGTGAAGGCAGAGTGACTTAAAGAAGGGTTGCTTGCGGTTTTGGCTCTCGGTTTGAGGGTGTGTAGTCCATCGTGCTGGGAGGGGATGGTGATCATGCTTGGCTCACTTTCTCCCCACCCCACCTCCCGTCTCCCTTTGGTCTGAGACAACCACCAGCCTGAGTGATACTGTTTGCAGTAAGGGTAGCTCTTCCCTCCCGTGACCCGTGTCTTCTGGGTGATTCCAAACCTAAGATCAAGCATCAAAATACAACTCAGGACAAGATGGATATGCTGTTGACTTTCTGTTTTCTGATGCCTATGCCCCTGCTTCCTGAAATGCTTCTGTTCTTTTAGGAGTCATTGTTTAATTTTGCTCCAAAAACATAAATTTAGTTGTTTCCTCAAGTTTATATACTCTTGGCTTGTGCTCTCTGTTTTCAAAAGCTGGTCCTTATCTCTCCATCCGAATACCATTTCCTGAGCTCTGGGAGCCTGAGAGTCTTAGAGGCACGCGACTGATGCAGTCCAAGGAAGGATTCTATGAACCTTTTCTCTGAATTCCAGGCAAGTGGCCTTCTTCTGGCTGCTTTTGGGGGGACTTGGGGTGCTACAAGAATTCAGTCATCTGCAGGGTTTCAAACACAAGTAGATGGTGGAGTATCTTTCCTCACATGGAAGGGAAAAGGGCACCTCTGCCTCCCAATCCATCCCCCCTCTCCTCCTCTAGCATCATCTGTGACCACAGGACATAATGAAGTATTGGGGTGTCCAGACAAACTGGGCAAATAGGCCTCAGATTGCTTGAGTCAGACCACTAGTAGGAAGGAGAGAACAGGGTTTCTCAGATATGTGGTCCCTGATTACCTAGAAGCTGGTGCATCATCATCAATCCATTGGATCAGAGACTCTGGGCTGTGCCCAGCAATGTGCTGAATCAGCCATTTGTTGACTCTGATACACCAAGGCTGTTAGCTTCCCTGCTGGTACCAGCCTATCAAGATCTGGCAGCCTGCTTCTGACGAATCCCCTTACTCAAAACTCTCAGGCCTCACTTTCTTCTCTAAAACTGGTATAATCATGGTACCAGGTCTCCTGAGACTCATTTGATTTCTTTTCTTGGTGATGTGACAAATTTTGCAGCAGAAACACCTTTAGTAGAGAAGGATTTCTTTTGGCTCTCGGTTTCAAAGAGAGCTCAGTCCTCCATGGCTGGAGAGGCCACAACAGCAGCTGTGGTTCTGAGGCACAGGAGCGAGTAGTATGGGCTGTCGCCTTGCACAGACCACAAAGCAGAGAGCACAACTGTCTCCTCCAAACGCGCTCCCACAGTGGCCCACCTCCAGCACCCAGGCCCACCTCTTCAAGGTTCCACTGACTTCGAAATAACTCCACAAACTGGGAACCAAGCTTTCAAAACACGAGTTGGTGGGGGCAGGGGAAGAGCATTTCAGACTCAAACCATAATAAGGCTTTTGTTCACAGGAATATGGGGAGCCATGTAAAGCACTGAAGGGTTGTTTAACCATTAGCATGCAAGTCTCCTTCGCCTCATCTGTTTGTAAGGACTCAATGGCATATATGACAGTTGAATAACAGTTATTAAATGTCTACAGAGGAACTTGGAAACAATAGCGCTCTCCGCTGTGTCTTCACAACAGGCAAGTACTTAGCAACCCTCTTCAGCACACAGGGAGAACAGAGCTCTGAGTACCGGTATCCTTCCAGGGCCATACTGAGACTACGGGTCTGGGTCCTAGGCGGCTTTTGAACTAAGCATCAGCATCTTGAGTTCTCAGTGGGTGGGGCTGCAGTCTTGGTTAACATGAGTCCCCGTGTTAGTTTACCCTGGGAAAAAAACGTGGTTAAGCATGGTAGAGTGAGAGGTATAGGAAGTTCTTCACAGAAGCCAGCTTGTCCCCTGGCTCATGGCTACTCTAACTCTTTTGATGCGGTAGGACAGATCTCAGCCTGTAATGGTTGGCAAAAAAGATGTTAAGAATATCTCATGTGTCTTCCTGTGCCTTGTGACCTGTGAGAGGGGGATGGGGGGATGTGACTATATTGTCATTTCTCTTCTGTAAAATGCTGTATTACCCATCTCCCAGAAGCACCCTGGGTCTCAGTTTACACAAGGTGAGTGTTGTGAAAGCCCTGCACAGATAAAAGAGCACACACCAGTATGGGGTAGGAAGGTGCGGAGGAGGCGGTGGGGGAGTTTGCTGAAGATGCACTCCGCTGGTCTGGCAAGGCTGGCTGAAGCACTGTGCAGCTGGTAGGCAGGAAGTGGGGGTGTCCTAGAGCCACAGGGACTCACAGACCCTCTAGGTGGACCTGCAGGCACATCAGCATGGTCTGACTCTGCCCTGCTTCCTGGCCAACTGAAGGTCCTCTCGAAACAGGCCCAAGCAGTCTCATTTGCAGAGAGCAAAGGGTGTCAGTTCACAGGATGAATATGGACAAGACTCTCTCTGTGGGTTTGTTCTCCCAAACTGGTGGAAAACCCTCCACAGTTCTATTATTGCTTCCTCGGTGAGCTCTTAACTCCTAGAATTTCCCTCCCAAGTCCCCTTTCCCAAACAATGGGAAGGGTCTCCACCCCATGGGGCATCCCCTAGACTTAGCTTTTATATTTATGGTGGGGAGGACTGGAGCTTGGGTTCAGGCAGCTGGGGGTATAGCCTTGGGGCTCGTGACTCACCCTTCGAGCCTCGGTTTCTCCACCTGCAACACAAAAATGATAAAACATCTTCTCAGACCCAAGATCAGTGAGGCGAGACGGATGTGGGGACCTGGCTAGCTCAGTGAGATGTTCTATTGTTGTCTAAGAAGCCATCCTGGGGAAGTATGAGTGTCTGAGACTGGATGGGGCCTGTGAGCCTCACATGAAGGCTGTATACACTTCTTTTAGGCTTTTGAAAAACCTGGAGACAGTCCGAGAATTCCTCTGCCCTGAGGTCTGGGTGGGGGATGGGAGAATGGGGTGTGGGTATCAGGGAAACACGGTAAAGCTGAGAGCAGAAAGCCACTCAAGGCCTATTAAAAGAAGTCCCATGATCAGAGGCAGCTAGGCCTGTGGTGAGTCCAAGGCAGACCACGTGCGGGGCCACGGCAGTGAGTGAGGACATACAGGGGAGGCCACGTTGAGGGAAGGGGAAGCTGGCAGTTCCAGTTCAGGGTTTCTGGAACTGAGTCTTGGCTCTCCTCCCACCTTTCTGATGTCGAGCATGCCAGGAGGGCAGGAAATGGTCATTTCAAAGACTAGACCAGTCATTTGGCCAAGGGTCAAGGTCAGAGGTTCGTGCACTCGAAGGACCTGCAGAAAGCCTTGAACATTTCCTTCTGCACAGCCTTTCTTCTCTGGCTTGTCTGACATAGACGTATCTGAAGGATCAAGACCAAAAAAGAGAGGCCTAGGTACCAGAGGCAGAGAGAACCCAGGGTTTAAGTTAGGTAGAGGAAACTGAGTCTGGTAGGCCTCCAGTAGCAAAAGACCACACAAATGGGAAGGATGCAGAACCCCTCACCTCCGCCAGGCCCATGCCCCACTGTTTCTGCCTCTACACACCAACGCTCTACAATTTCTAGGCAAGGGTTCTTACACCCATTGCACAGACAAAGCAACAGAAATTCAGAAGGATGACTACACTATAACCCACCACTGGCTGTCACTGAGTTCCAACAACCTTGCCACACAAGACATTAGGAATACCTCACATGTCTTTCTGCAACCTGTGAGACAGTGAGGAGGAGAGCCAATGATATTCTCATTCTATAGACATGGTGTGAAGGTGGCCAGACAGTTCTGGCAGACATCAGACTCTATACCTGTAAGAATGACACCGTCCTACACAAGGACCTGTTCTGAAGGACAGTTACAGGGTCAGCCTACATCTTCTGATTCCATGTCCAAAGCCTTTTTCTGCTGCCCTTTTACCTATTTGTAAACCCTAGGGCTGGCTGCTCTCCTGGTGGAAAGGAGCACTTATCCTGAAGAGGTACCTCAGTCCAAACTATAGGTTCGTGCAGTAGAACTCTGCAGAGGTGATGGGGGTGGACCTAGTTTCCTTCCATGTTGGTGTGGAAAGATGCAATGAACCCAGAACCCAGGAGGGTTGCTAAGCAACCCCCAGTTTCTAAATCCTGCCTTTTCTTTCTAGGCTCAAGTCATCCCTCCTCCTCCTCCAGTTTTCTCTGTTCCTTTCTTTCTTTCCTCCTTTCTTTCTTTCCTCCTTTCTTTCTTTCTTTCCTCCTTACTTTTTTCTCTTTTCTTCTTTGCTTCTTTCTTTCTTTGCTTCCTTCCTACTTTCTTTCTTTCTTTCTTTTCTTCTTTGCTTCTTTCTTCCTTCTTTCTTTCTTGAGACATGGTCTCATATACCCCAGGCTGGCCTCCTTGCGGATGGCTATGAACTTCTAACGCTCCTACACCACCTCCTGGGTGCTGGGAATAGAGACACGCACCGCCATGCCTAGTTTACATGACACCGAGTTTCATAGCCAGTACTTCACATTTGCTGGGTGAACACTCTATCAACTGAGCCAATTTCCCAGACCCCCATCTTTGGCTTATTAAGAGCCCTGTCTATGCCTCATGCCAAGCTGTATACACAGTGGCTAAGGCAGACATCATGCCTGCCCTGATGGAGCTGGTGCTATATTGGCCTGCACAGCTAGGATGGCCTGTAAGTTTCGATTTCCCCACCTCTCAAATTTATCTCACCTGTGTCTCCTCTTCCAGTTCTTCCCAACCAGATGCTGCCTCATCTACACTGCAATTGCTACATACCTACTGGAATGTCACCCCCTGCCAGGTCCCCGTGACCTTTGGGGAGTGTTTATCAAGTTCCTGGGCAGACATATTAATTTCATGTATCTCAGGTAGATGTTGGGAGATGGGAACAGAATGCGGGTGTCGTAGACCACATGGTTGTGAACAACCGGGACTTTGTCTCACTCTGGCATCATTTATTCAACTCGTCACTCATTCATTCATTCAGCAAATATGTCCTGAGGCCTTATCGTGTGACACAGAGTGTTCCAGTAAGGAATTTGCCGTAGTGAACCAAACAGAGACAGAGACTATGTAACATTTTCAGGGAAACCACCAGGCAGATAAGTCAACTGCCAAATGCTTATACAGACTCCCGACACTCAGAACCTAAGGAAGGTGCCTGGTGACTACGTGTACCCACGGGCCAAGTGTTTATCTAAACTAAGTGGCCTCTTGAAGCTAATCCACCTTCTCCTGCGCTGTGAGGGTTTCAAAGAACCGGAAGGAGATTGTGTTGGAATTAGTCTTCCCTGCCTTGGGAACCTGGGGCCACTGAGGTGTCAGCCTGAGGTTTGGATTAACTAAAATAAACTAAACTTTAGAGTCACTGAAATGATTCAATTTCAGGAAACACCAGGCCCAGGGACAGCAATAACAAAAATAATCAGGGCAAACATTTACACAGCACACACTGTGAGCCAGCCCCAGGAGAAGCCCCGGCTCCCGACAGATGACAAGGCCATATCGGAAGGAAGGGGAGGCTAGTGGAGGGGTGACCCTGATCAGAGCTGTCCCCTGGGATCACCATTGTTCGCTCAGACTCCACTGTCCCCTTAGCTATGGCAAACTGTCAGGCCTGGCGCCTTTGGAATTCCCAGGGGTTTAATAGCAGAAAATTCAGATCTGACTCCCTAACGAGAAAATTCGTGCTCTGGGAGGGGGTTTCTAGAACCTCCTGAGGAACCTTTGCACCCTGAAAAGAAAGCTGGAACACTTATGAGCGCCTACTATGCGCCCAGCACTGTGCTGGATTCTCTGTGCCACTGTTTGCCAGACACCACTTCAGCATCGAGCTTTACCTGGACATGGAATGCCCCTGTGCATCCATTCCACTGGGCAGGATATTTCGTGCGTTCACTTCACTTCCACCCCTGCATCTCTGAGCATCCCCATCTCCAGTCCGGCTGCCCTGGCAACTTGAAGTTATCCCACTTCCCGTGTCCAGAAGCTCAAGAATTAACATTGCACAGCTTTGAGTCCAAAGACCCAACCAAGGCTCGGCCAGACCCAACTGGCCAATGCCCCCTCGGTGCTTTGAATCACCCAGGGACTGCCAGGTATGTGGCCACCTCATGCAGCTCCCACAGCCCTGTGACCTTCTCAGACTCTCTCTCCCAATTTCCCAAATGCTGCTGTCCCTAAGCCTCCTTCTGGGCCACTGCCTGTCTGGTCCATCTTGTCCTCTTCTGATCTGATCACTGCCCCTCTCCTAGGGTTCTGATCTCCCTTTCAGTCCTACCCACACCCTGAATCTCTTTCTCCAGCCTAGACCTCTGACCTGAGCTGGCCCAGGGAAGCAGCCTGCTAAATGCTGAAAGTCCTACAGTCACCTCAAACTCAAGAGTACCCCAGTAGCTGCTGCCAGCCTCATTACCAGGCTCCTCCCTCTCTCCTCTTCCTTCCCCCTCCTCTTGTCACCATCTCCTTCACAAATACACACACACACACACACACACACATATATATACTCACACACACATTCACACATACACTCACACCACACACACATTCACACACACACACATTCACACACACATACACTCACACACACACATTCACACACACATTCACACCACACACACACATTCACACATACACTCACACCACACACACACACATTCACACACACACACATACACTCACACATACACATTCACACACACATACACTCACACACACACACACATTCACACACACATTCACACCACACACACACATTCACACATACACTCACACCACACACACACACACACACATTCACACACACACACATACACTCACACATACACATTCTCACACACACACACACACACACACACACACACACACACACTCATACATCCAGAATGTCTGTTGCATGCTTTTTAGGGTGCTGGGGAAAGTCTGGGTTCCCTGACGTGGCCTAGGATCCCATCTTATCCTGATCCCTTTTACTCTGAGAACTTGGCCTGAGAGGAGAGCTGGGACTAGTGGGGACCACTGGCTCTATCTGCTCACTCCCTATCAGCCAGGTTCATGAACACACAAACTTCTGTGCACACTTAGAGACTCCAAAACAAATATCTACACCCATGAGCCCCGAGGTGCTGACACAGACAGACCTGCCTGCCAGAGAAACACAGGCACCAGTTACAACTGAATTTCAGATTAGTGCTTTTTTTTTTTTTATTTTGTTTTTTCTTTTTAGTATAAGGATGTCCATAGGACACCTGGGACATTCTTACTGTTAGATCTACTAATTTGGGTCAATTGGCTGAGGGTCTTACTTAACATACCAATGCAGACTCTGATCGGCAGGTTCTCCCAGCATTCCTCAGTCCCTACCTGTTACAGGGCCTCCTGACCGGTATCTCACCCGACCACGAACTTTTCCAGCTTGGGGGTTGGGCTGCCTTTCCCCATGTAGTCCAGCCGTTTTTGGTTAACTGGTCCTTTTGGTCTACTCTTCTTTGGACCTCCTGGCTGCTGTACCTGGTTCCCCATCCCTGTCCACACTCCCTTCTCACATGGCACAGACCAATCTGCTCATGTTTACTCTGGGCTCTCCCAGATGACCCTGCCTCTGATTATGCTCTCCCATATATCGATAATAAACCTTCTCCTCCACCATACCTAGAAGCAGCCACGTTTTCCCCTTTCATTTCTTCTTTTTCATTCACTTACACCAAAAAAAAAAAAAAAAAAAAAAAAAAATTCATTATTCAACTGAAATTTAAATAGGATTGAGCACCTTGTATTTTATCTGGTGATCTTATACCAGGAAAGGGCTAAACAAACATGGGTCCTGCACAGAAAACTATACAGCTTACATGCTTGTAGACATTACACCCTCACACAAGCAGGTCACATGTGAATACATACCTCACCCTGTCATGCACTACACGTTAATGGGAATCTCCTGGCCTGAGGCCAGACTGGAGCAGGCTGAATCTACCAACTGCTGAGAGTGCTCTGCGGGACGTTTACCCATGAATAAAAGCCTCATTAACCCAAACTTCTAGCCTTCTAGCTCCTCAAATGTGAGCCCCAAATCACCCTGAGAGAGCTAGATACAGCGAGGTCCACGCCCTGCCTGGCACCGTGACAGTAAGAGGAGAAGCCTCTTTCTTTCTTGAGTTTTCCAGATTTCCAGAGCAGAGTTCACCCACTTTCCACACAGGACCTCTTTGTCCAAATCCATAGTCGCCCCGGGGCAAAGGAAAAGCCACAGCATTTGACACCAGAAATAGTTTCAAAAACCTGACTTTGACATTTGTGTACTGCATCGTTGGACAAGTCAACTAATACCTCTAACATAAATGCTCTGTAGTAGCTGTTGGGGTGGATGAGGATGGCTAGGTAGGTGGAAGATAGTCTAAGGGTTTTGAATAAGATAAAGATGGATTATTATGTTAAGATGGGAAGGTAGTTCTGTAACAAAGGGCTTGCCTTTCACTCAGATGCTACTTATGAGTGCCAGGTATGGTAGAAAGCCTGCAGTCCACACTGTGGAGGAAGAGACAAGAGAACCCCTTGGGCTTAATGGACAGCCAATGTGGTTTAATTGGTGAGCCCCTAGCCAATGGAAGACCTTGTTCAAAGGAGGTGGACAGTGCTCCTAGAGAGGACACCCGAGACACCTTTGGCTACACACACACATATATACATACACATACATACACACACACATATATACACATGCATACACATGCATACACACATACATACACATACGTACACACATATATACACATGCATACACACACATACATACACATATATACACATGCATACACACATACACACATACACATATATACACACACATACACACATACATACACATATATACACATACATACACACACATACACACATACATACACATACATACACACATACATACACATACATACACATGCATACACACACATATATACACATACATACACACACATACACACCATTAGTTATAAATTCTTATGGTAAATATCAGTTGCAATTGAGACAATTAAGTGTGATCAATTAAATATAAGAGTCATAAGTTTGGAGCACGACTCAGCAGTGAAAAGGAAGATCCCCTACAGAGAGCCCCTGTTCAGTTCTTAGCACACATGTCTGACACCTCACAACTGCCTATGATTCCAGCTCCAGGGGACATGGCACCCACATATCCACACACAGACAGAAAACTGAAAATTAAAAAAAAATCTTTAAGGAAAAGAAGATGATTGAAATCTTTTAAAGTTGGGAGGAGGGATGTTTGAAGTCTAAAACAGAACAAAACAAAAGAAAAAACAACTCTTAAATATAGTAGTCAGCCACCCCTGAGGAAGATTTGGTGCTAACCTGAGCACACCCAAGGCATAGCTGCATGTGTTCCAGACCCTCTGTCAGCAGTGCCGCACAGCACTGAGGACATCCCTGGTACGCTGGCAGCCGAGGCCACCGAAGCAGACTGAAAGGAGAGACAAGGAATGGCTTCCTGCAAATGTCAGGGCATCGTCTGCTCGAAACCATCCGGTAACCATTCCTGCTGGTGAATGTCAGGGTGGAAGCTTCCCAAGTTCCGTTTCCCGCAGGGTCTCCTCCACTTTGTCCAGAGATTGAGTCTTCCTGTGGCTAAGGCTGGTACCAATCATTAGAGCTTCCCATTTTCCCTCCACCTGAAACTCAAGGTGTCTGCTCGAGCCAATGGAGTGGACGGCAGCAGTGGGGGGGGGGCTTGTAGCTCTTCTTCACACCCCCCCCCTGCTGTAGTGAGTAACAACACTCTGGAAGGTGAGCACTGAGTAGCTAAAAACAGTGTGAACAGAGACCTGGCAACCTACTAGGGTGGAAACACTTCTGCTGGATAACTTCCCCACCGAGGAGCCGTTAATGCATTAGTGCTCTAGCCTGTCCCTGCAGACATACTGGGAGCTTCTTACGGGTTAATCAATGCACTGTGGTAGTAAAGATACTTTGTTTTTTGAAAGTGGCTTTATGTCTTACCAGGAAAGAAAAGTTCTCGAAGCCAGCTGGCAGGTCAGAGGAGTCTGATACAACTTAGCTGTCACCACACCCTCTCTGTCACTTCCAGAGTGTGCAGCCCATTAGCAAATCCAACTACATACCGGAGAGCTTAAATTTGGTAGACACAGGGACCAACCCAGGGAAAATGGGAAACGACTGCATCTGGAAGTGCAGCCAACAGCAAAAATTGGGCCATGGATCATTGAAGGCATTTATAGACAGATTCAGTGTGTACTGAAAATGCAATCTGTTATTCTCAGTGAAGCACAGGGAAATGGGAACGGAGGCTCAGAGAGGTCAAATTAGTTGTCTATGGTACACAGCAAGGATTCAAAACCACAGCAGCCTTGATCTTATATCATTGTTCTTAGAGCCTTGAGGAGGTTGAGTACTGGCTACATCTGCCCTAGGCAGATCAAAACTGAAGGAAAGACCTGTGATGGCCAGAGGGTCTGCGCTCATGCAGGGTGGCCTTGCTTATAACTTCCTGGTCTAGACCACAAGGGGTTGGGGCTCCTTGGGAGTCTTCTTATCCCAGCATTCCAGGCCCAGATGTGGACAGCTGTGTGATTCCCTCAGCTTGTGGTGACTCATGCTGGGACAAGGAAGATGCTTCTTTTCCAGTTCCCTGTCCCCAAATCCTAATCTGGGGACAGCTGCCTTAATCTCCCTGAGCACAAGACAGTATCTGAATGGCTGGCCCACAGGAGAGAAGCGCCCCGCTGACATCCTGGAAGAGCCAGGTCTAAAACAAAGAGGAAATTCAGTGCAGAGGAGTTTTTTATTTTTTTCCCCCTTCTGGCACAACTCCTGCAAGCCATCTGGTGGAGGGGTATTATTCAGACCTCTGGATCGAGCTCTGTTTGTTTTGTGGGAGTTTGCAGCCGATGGTGTTCATCAAATCCCCTGTAGGCAATTGTGCTTGCTGGCCCTTTCCATAGGCGGACTGGGCAGTCCGGGCTTCCTGGGAACGCTGTTCATAGGTCCCCTTCTGGGACCAGCTGCTTCATTCTGCTGCCATCAAGGGGCCAAGCTCTTCCCTTCTGGACACCTGTGTCAGCTCACCAGATGCTCGAACTGACGTCACCAGGGGACCCTGGGGCAAAAGATGGACACCGGAAAGACCAGGAAGTCCATGAAGTGAAGGCAACTCCAAGAAAGCCAGGCTAACCCTCTGTGGGGTTCTTGGCTGTGCAGAAATAGAACACACAGACCACAGAGAGGTCTGACTGGGTTAGGGTACAACTTTGTTTCCTCCATCACTGGCGACCAACCCATCAGTGCTTTGGCGGTTGAGAACGCAGTGCCTTATCTCAGGCTGCCTCTGCACACATGGAAAAGGCTACATACAACCCCATACTCCAAAGACCTGAGAGGTCATGTCTGTGCACAGAAGGTTCTCAACATACACCATTGGCTTTGCCTTTCATTTCTTCAGGCTTGTGTAACACTGGTGCTCCTGGCTTGCAGGACAGAAGGGAGACTGGCGTCCCTGACTATGGGAAGTAGGCCTCAAGACTCACTGTGTTGTAAGCTACTTCTTCAGGTACAGCGTAGGGGAGAGCACCCAGCATGCACTCGGGAGACTGGGATGCAAATCTGGCTCCAGACAAGGTCACAGACCTCAGCTCCCACATCTGAACACTGAAGTCACGAGAATCGCTGGACAACTCTCTCCAGCCTGCCCGACGGTTCTCCCTCACACATCCTTCATGACTGGAAGCTCGACTAGAACAGCACGGAAGAGAGGACAGAGGAACACGGAGCAAAGCCGGGATCTGTGGCTGTGAACGCTCGGATGGAGTGGTACCAACTACAAAGCAATCCAGACCCTCAGTACAGGGGGACAGGCAGCTTAGCTCAGGAGGTTTCTAGACATGAGCAGTCCCTGGTTATAAATATCTGGAAAGATGGAGCTGTCGTTTCTAGTTTTTGCACACTGCGAACATGCACACTTGGACCAGGCAAAGGCTTTGCCATGCCTGTGAGCCTGACCCAGTGGGGTGATTGTGCCAGACCCCCATGGCTCTAAGGCACTCACCATTCACCTGGGACCTCATTCATCCTGTACACGTGCATCCTATGTTCCCCTCACTCCCCATGCCTCATCTTCCCGCTGCAGCCAGACTCATTTCCTCCCTGCTGACTACAGATTCATTCCACGAGTGTTGGACACACCACAAGTGTTGGACACGCCACGCGGGCCCCGCTCTCAGGAAGCTTACCGTCTAGTGCATTGGAGTTTACTGTCTAGTGAGTCAGGGAGATGTACTCCAGAACAGCGTCTTGAGAACTGTGGTACTGTGAGCAAAGACACTGGGGCAGTGTGGGAAAGGAATCTCACTCAGGCTTGGGACGCTTCCTGAAGCTGCCCTGGGAGAGGTCAGCCCAGAGCTGAAGGGAGGTAGGAAGGAGACAGGACAAGGAGTCCAGGCGAGGGAGCAGCCAGCTTTCTCCAGAGTTCACCAAGATGAGAAGGGCACGTGGGAGACAGAACACGCCTAGCCACAGCAGCCTGTGCGTCTGCCTTTCTACCCATCTAAGCCAGATCATGGTAGGCAGGAGAGAAAAAGGAGCCTGTTTGACAGGGAGCAGAGGGCCCACAGGAGGGCTTATAAACAGAAACAAGGAATGGCCAAATGGCCATGGTAAACAGACTTCTCTATCTGCCTGGAAAGAAAATGTTCAGTTTTAAAAAGAAAAGCAAACAAATGAAAGAGGGAGGTTAGCAAGATGGCAGAGCAGGTAGAGGCACGTGCTCCCAAGTCTGTTGACTTGAGTCTCATTCCTGAGACACGCATGGTGAAAGGAGAGAACGGACTACAATGGTTGTCTTACACACACACACACACACACACACACACACACACACACCACTCATACTCACAAAATAAAAGCAATTAAATCATCTAAGAACCTCTTTTAGAAAAGGAAGGAGAAGGAAATTACTGACCGTGCCACATGGTCGCTTCCCATAGCTGCAGGAGCGCGGCCTGAGGCATGTGCCTTAAACATGGCCTGCTGAGTTAGGAGTTGGCAGTTTTGGTAGCACCTAGTAAAACTAAGGAGCTGCATATTTTTAATCCAATGTCTCAAAACACAGACATTTATTTTCCATGATCCTAGACACTAGGAAATAAAGATCAAAAAGTAAATGCCGTGTCTGGCGAGGGGCACTTCCAAGTCTGTAGATGGCCCCTCCTTGCTACATCCTGACTCTTTAGAAGATCCAGTGGCCCACTATAGAAGGACATTACACCTGCACCTAGGGTGGAGCCCCTGTGACCTAATTACCCCCTGAATGGCCTGTTTCCTAATGTCATTGCATTAGGGATTAGGTTTCAGAGAACGTGTTTATAGGGAATACAAACATTTAGAATAAAGTCCACAAAACTTCATTTGAGGGTATCTTGGTCTGCTTTCTGTTGCTGGGATAAGACACTATGATCTAAAGCAACTTGGGGACACAAAGCTTTATTTCTTCTGAGAGTTGTAGTTCATCACGAAAGGAAGTCAGACTAGGAATTCAAGACAGGAACTGAAGCAGAGGTCCTGCAGGAGCATCGATCACTGGATTACTTGATCTGCTTTCTAATCCTCCCCAGGGCTACCTGCCAGTGGGCTGGGCCATCCTCTACCAATCAGCAAACAAGAAAAGTCACCTCTCAGAATGTCCATATGCAATCTGATGCAGGCATCTCTCAGTTGAGGATCCTCTTACCATTTGACACTAGCTTGTGTCCAGTTGATAACAAACTAACTGGACTGTTGGTCTCTACGCTATAAAACCACACACACATATACAAAGAGATGTCCGAAGACATTTGCTGAAGTTCTATTTGCAGGCATAGAAAGAGAGAAAAGGCCTAACCAGGCACCCACGAGGGAACAGAGTGTAATAATTTGCTTTATTCCTATGTTGGAGCACTCTAAAACATACAAGTTCATGAACTAGGGCTCCACTCATTAAGGATAAGGCTGAAAATAAAACCCCACGGAGGAGAAAGGCTGGGTTCAGAAAAGGTGAGGCTGGCGGATCTGTGTGATAGCAGTCATAACACCACACTCCGGCTGTGGAGGCAGCATCCACAGAAAGCCCTATGTGGAAATAGGTCTCTCTGGTTCCAGCGTAATGTTCACTCCGGTAGGAAGTGTTCCCAGAGAATACAGGACTACTCAGCTGGATTCGTGACATTCTAAGCCTGTAGAAGACAGATGGGCCTGGTTGTTCAAGCCCATAATCCCAGGTACTTGGGAGAGACTAAGGCAGGAGGAGGGTGAGTTTAAAGCCTCCTTTAAACTATCTGGTGAATAGTGAGTCCAAGGCATTCTGGGTAACTTTCTGAGAACTTATCTCAAAGTACAAAGGAGGCTGGAGAGGTAGCTCAGGTGGTGGCTGATGAGAATCTAAGTTCACATTCCCAACACCCACAGAGAAGCCAGGTCTGGGGTACACATCTATTACCTCACTGCTGGTGTGGGGAGGGGAGACAAACAGACAAACAGATCCCTGAGGCTTGTCTGGGCCTCCAGTTCAGCAGAACTGGTGAGCTCTAAGTTCCATGAGGGACCTTGTCTTTAAAATAAGTTGAAAAGGGAGTGAGGTTAGCCCTGGTCTCTAACCACACACACACACACACACACACACACACACACACACACACACACACTCATAGAGGTGAGCATGTCTGAACACACACCTATCCTACACCCACACATGAGTTTGTTTGCTTGGTTTTTGTTTATGAAAGAACTACCAAGGAGCTGAAGAAAAGACGCAGTGGTTACGAGCACTTGCTGCTTTTCCACAGGACCCAAGTTCAGTTCCCGGCACCCACATGATATACACATGAACACGAGCATTATTTTAAAAGCTGTGTGGACACAGAGCAGGGGCAGCATGTCCGCCGAGCAGTAATGTGGCCCTGGGTTTCAGCTCCAGAACTCCCATTCCACAAAAAAGACTAACAGCTGGAACAAACATTGTGAAATGGAATATTACTGACTCAAAATGGTGAACATTTTACTGACTCTGGCCTTGTCTGCCACACTTAATTAATGTCTGAAATAGTTTGCAACTTATTGACAATATCAATATGGTCATCCTACTTAAAAATTATTAACAATATTAATATGGTGACCGATTGTAGTAGGTTTGGCCTAATGCTGCTTGTATGATAATGTTAATTTTGGTCCCACCCCCAAACTGCTTACATTTGAGTGTCTGCACATAAGACACTGAGGGACCCTGTTCCCAGTTGATTCTGATTAGTAAATGAAGATGCTGTCAGGCTTGAGACAGGGAGGAAGGAGGAAGAGGAGCTCTGCCATGCTGGGAGGAGGAGAGGAGAGATGCTGTGCCTGAGAAGAGGGGAGGGCAGGGAGCCGTAGCCAGCATGTGAAGGATCCAGGAGAATGCAGGCCTGTTGGGCAGCCCTCTGGGTCCAGGGCAGCCAAGGCAGAATATAGAACTTAGTAATGACTTGGGCTTATCAGCAGAGGCGGATTAACCACATGGAGGCTAGGAAGTGACCCAGCTGTTCCATTATTTAAGGCATATCAAAATACAAAGGCCACGTGTGTGTGTGTGTGTGTGTGTGTGTGTGTGTGTGTGTGTATGTGTGTGTGTGTGCATTGTGTTTCTTTCATTCAGGAACATAAAGCACTGGGACAGGTAAAATGGAACCCACAGTCGGGATGTATATATGTATGTATGTATGTGTGCATATGTATATAGACATATGTATATATGTACATATATATTGTCAATATAAATTATTGACAATATCAGTCTGGTGACCTGGAGCAGAGGGAGCGCTGTGGGGACACTGAACAGTGCTCAGTCAACACAACTGTAAGCCTGTAGCAATGTCTGTTCTCTCCTCTGTAGCCTCTCATGTCTCCCTGGAGACCCAGCTTCTCCAGGAAATGTCCCCTCTCCACCAGCCCAGGTTCTCTAAGGCCTCATCTCCCACAGTTTACAGCCCTGGTCACTCCAGGACCACTCCCTATCAAAATGGTTCTACTTTGCTGATCACATGTCTCCTCTGCCCAATGAAACATCATGCCCTTGAGGGTCAGGGACTGTCCTTGTAACCCTGGTAGGTCTACAGGCAAGTCAGTGTGACCAACAGTATTTCTCAGGGCCTTGCATTATGCCAGGTCAGGGCTTTGTGTCATATCAGGACTATGGTCAGAGCTGAGGCCATTCCAGAATGAGGAAGAGGAGGAATGAAGCTCCAGGAGACGTGTCGGCCCGAGATGAAACTCAACTTTGCCATTAACAAGTAGAAACCTTGGAAAAGTCACCATGCCTTCCCAAACATTTCCCATAGCAGGGATAACGCCCTCGATTAATGTGGATGGATGCAGTAGTTAACTTTGGCTACCAACTTGAAACACCACACACACCACAAACCATCTGGGGAAAGGGAACTTCAACTGAGGAATTGCCTCTATCAGATTGTCATTTGGAATTTTTTTTCTTTCTCGTCCCCCTACCACCAATAACTCCCCCTTGGTTAATTGATGCAGGAGGTCCCAATCCACTCTGAACAATATCATTCCTAGGCAGGTTCGCCCAGCAATGTAGAAAAGGTAGTGGAGGTTTTTTTGCGGTGATGTCTCCTCTTCTCAAACTCTGAGAGCAGCAGCTCCTGGTCTGGAAGCCTGGAGCAAAGTGAAAATGACAGACTGGCGTACCATCCATAGCTGGAGCTACTGCACTCTAACTTCATAGGCACAGGGCATGTGGACACCAGTAAGTGGGAGGGGCTTGTGAATCACTCCTCTTGCTCTTGCATGGGTCACTTCGACCTCACTCACTGCTTCCCCATGGCCAAGAACGAAAGACGGAGAAGACGCTGCAGCCCACCATCAAACAAGCCAGACAAAAACCGAGGTCAGCACCTCCTGGTCTTCCCATCTCAGCACTGGACAGACCCTCCTTGTGCTTCTCAATCATTCTGTGTGGGGTATCTCACCAGACCTGCTTATCTGTGGATGATTCCAAACAACTCAAGAGATTATCCAGACCCCTGGGAACTGTGCAGAAGGAGTGGTCCCAGGATCACCAAACGAGAGTGATTCTAAGTCATCAAGCAAGAAGATGGCGCCGGGATTGAATCTGTTGGTCAATAGTTGATTGAGGGTCTTGCATTTTTAAAAAACAAAAAAGCTTAGGATTTATCTGAAGGGGGATAGGAAGGAAGGAAGAGAAGGAGGGAGGGAGGGAGGGAGGGAGGGAGGGAGGGAGGGAGGGAGGGAAGGAGGGAGGGAGGAAAGAAGCAAGTTGAATGCAAGCCTGGAGACAAGCCAGTGGTCCTCATGGTTTTGTTTCAGTTCATGCAGCCAAATTCCAGTCTTGAGGTCCTGCCCTGGCTGCTCTTGATGAAGAACTGTAATTTGTAAACCCTTTGTTCTCCAAGATGCTTTTGAGCATGGTGTTTCTTACAGCCACAAAAAGCAAACTAAGACATATGTATCAGTTTCTTTCTTACCATGCATTCCAGTTTCGTTTCTGCTGCTGTAATAAAACAGCCCAACAACACACAACTGAGGGAAGGAAGGGCTCCTTCCCTTTCTAATTCCAGGTTGCAGTCCTTCATTGCGAGGAAGACACAAGGGCTTGACACAGTCAAGGGCATAGAAACCAACACACACATATTGCTGGCTTACTCCTTTGCATTTTTGATCAGCTTTTAAAATACAGGTCAAGGCCCAACCTAAAGAAATTATGCCACCCATACTGGGCCCAGCTAAGACAACCCCTCAACAGATAGGGGCCAATAATTCCTCAACATTTACTCTCTTCCTACATTATTCTGTTGTGGCAAGGTGGTATTTATAAAAAAAAAAATCACTGAGCCTGTTGTAGTATTTGTCCTTTCTCTCTTCTCTTACTCTGTGCAATCAAAATACCAGAGAGAATGGCACAACGCAAGAGAGATTCATCTTAGCTCGGGTTGGAGACGATCTCTGTCTACAGTCACGTAGCTCCATATCATGGTGCTGGGAAGAATATTTTTTTTAACCTCACTGCAGACAAGGTGCAGAGAGACTGAAGGATACAGAGACAAGATTTGCTCAAGGACCAGCCCTAGTGATGTACTTCCTCCAGCTAACATCCTCTCTCCTAAAGTGTCCAGAGCCTCCCAGACAGTACCAAGTTCTCAACACATGATGCTGTGGGAACTGTGCTGTGCTCCTTTATGCAAACAATAACATCACGTATTGTTTCCACATGCCCATGTATACTGTGTATTACGGCGTGCCATCCATAATACATCTGTGTCGTCTGCCACTGTCCCCAGACACATCCGTGCTTTCTAGAGCTCACCCATCCTTAGAGCAGACAGCGGCCTTGCTATGCCAGGTGGCTCTGCTTCTTCTTCTAATTGATCCCTGAATGAGCCTCTGATTCACGGGGCCTAGCAACATCTTTTTCCCAGGAAACTTCACACAGGAACCTAGTCACCTAACAAGGTTAGGTCTTTGGTGAGAAGTGTTTCCTAAAGTGTTCTAGATTATAATTACTGCCTTTTTATTGTGTATGCCCTACCATGAGCCCAGAGTAGGAACCCGGAGAGTCAGAGAGTGGGAGTAGCAGATGCCAGCCCCTCTCTGCCATGGCCCTCAGAACACCTCGTGCTGGAGACCTTTGTGGTTGAGCTTCCTACAAGACAAGGCAAGCCCGACCCACCCCTATCCTCCTACCTCAGCACAGAGCAGGTGCCCAGGTCACCATGGGTCACCTCAGTTGTGTTGGATTTGCATGCAAACGGCCCTATCATCAGCAGAAAGTGAGAGGCACAGAGTGGGTACAGATAAGTCCAAACCACAGGAGGCATGCACTGTGTTTAGTGTGGCATGTCCCCACAGCCTTGTGTGTTTGAGCACTTGGTTCCAGCTGGTAGTCCTACATGGGGGACTTGGGAACCTTTCGAGCAGGAGGCGTGGCTAGGTGGAGGAGTCGTGAAGTGAAGAAAGCCTTTGAACAGTGCAACCTCAGCTCTCTGCTTCCTGGTCATCATTACGTGATGGGCCACCACAGGCAGCTTCTGCAGCCACAGACTGAACCACTCCAGCTGCCGTGTCTTCCCAGCCATGACAGCACTCCCTCTGAACCACGAACTGAAAGAAAATCTCTCCTTTTAAACTATGTTTCATATGTTTCTTGTTCCAGCAACTGAGAGAAGCAATTAAAACTGGATGTTTAAAGCAATTAGAGCTGTTTGGCTCACTGCAGGAAAGACTATGGAAAAAGACCAGCAAAGGCAAACTGGCCTCCGGGGGCGTCTGCTCACGCTCTGAGTCAGGACAGCTAGGACCAGCACTGGACTGTGTTTTGAGAGTTTCTGCTGTCGGAGATCGACAGGAGACCAGTGCTGGTGCCCATTTCTGTAAAAGATGAACTAGATGACCTATAAGAGCTCCCTGGGAGGCTGTCTGTGGATGTGTTTGTTTATTTGTGCACCCTACACGAAATGATTTGAGCTGAAGTTTGGTTGTTCACTACAGCCCTCTGAAAGCTTGGCCATGTGTTCTGAAGTAAATATAAGGTGCAGAGCATTCATGGGACAACCGTTAGGATTTATCATTTCCGCTTTGACTATGCCATTTTATTAGCCTTGGATAGAGCTTCAAGAAAGCTCTTTTGGTGTGCCCTAACAATGTTAATGGACTGCCTGTTCCTCAGAGAGGAGCGATTACCGAGAAGGAGGGAATGCGGCTCCAGGGCCATCCTCCGAGGAGAACGGAAAGGCTCCATTCCCCTGAGCACGTGATTTATGCTCAGCGTACACAAGTGCCCTTTCCTCCATTTTTATAACACCCCAAATCAGCAGGAGATGTGGACTGGACCAAGCCAGCTTCTAGAATCCAGTGGACCTCCAGGGTGAGCCCAGCTAACTCAAGAGGAACAGACTGGCTCCCGGAATTACAGGTGCACCCTGGATGCCTGCCACCCCCAAATGACCTCCCCCTCCCTCCTCTCAGTTTCCTATCACTGGTCACCGTAATATCCAGTCACCATGGGGACATTCTCAGAAGTGCCACAGGGGAGTGTTATGAGGACTCCTTGGGTCTCCACCTCACTCCTACCTTTATCTTGGCCCTTGGGCATCTCAGTTCGTTCCAATCAGCCAATTGATTAATCCCACTGATAAGCAGGAAGGCAAATCCTCACAAGAGAAGCATCTGCATGGCAGACAGGAGAGAAGAAGGTCGGGGCATACTTGTTAACTCCTCTATTAGTGGTCTGGGCTATGGATCATGTATAAAGAAAGCATTAGAGTCAGAAACTCAGGCATCTGCAACCCCTGACTCCCTCTCTGTTTCCCCCCACCTCACTCTCTTTCCACCACCCACCAAAGTTGTAGTGTTTGTAACAGACATTTTCCTCTGTATGTTCTTCATTCTGGCCTTGAACTCTGTGTAGCTCAAATAGACTTCCAACTCTTGGTAATCCTCCTGCCTCAGACTCCCTAGTATATTACATTACATATGTGAGCCAGCACACATCCTTGATCTCTTTAAAGACATTTTATATGTGCTAGAAATGGAGAGATTTTCAAGTGTACATCTTGATGTGTTTCCATGAAAGGACTCACTTAGGCCACACCCCATCAAGATGCAGGACATTTTCATCCCTTTAGGAAGTCCCATGACCTCATCCTCAGGGCTCAGGGCTCAAAATGCAGCCGTGGTTCTGACGTCTACCTCAGAAGAACCACATTGAGGTGGAATAACATACAGACAGATGACAGATGGAGTCTTTTGTGTCTGGCTTTTTTTCCTTGCAGACTTCTTCACGTTTATGAAACGCAGCCCTGGAGGCTGCCATGCCCGTGGTAGTTCATTCTCTTCGATTACACTCCAGTGTATGGACGCATGCAATGTGCCGACCCATTCAGTAGCCGATGCACGTTCTGGAGGCTTCCAGTTTGTACTGATTCTGTGTAAAGCCTCTACAAACACTCCCAGAAAGCCCTTGTAGGGAAATATGTTTTATTCCTCTTGGTTACAAGATGGTTGTATGTCTGACATCCCAGGGACTTTTCAAACTGTCTGCCAGACAATTCCATTTTACATTCCTTCCCACGGTGGGAGCTCCGGTTGCCCACACATTGGACAGAATTTACGACTGTTCGTTAATTCTCTTATGCCCCTTATTTTAAAGCAGCTTTACGTTTACAGAAAGGGGTAAGTCAGTACAAGACAAGGTCTAGTACATCCCGTGCCCTGTTGCTCTCATTAACTTCTTACGTTACAGTACAGTCGGTTTGTTACAGCTGATGTGATTTTAACCACAGTCCACTCCTCATTCAGATGACCATGTCTTAGCTCATGTGCTGTCCCACTGCCAGGATGCCACTCCACGGTGCCATGCCATTTAGCTGTCATGGCTCCTGTTCCCTTAGCAACATCAGGGAGTACTAACAGGTGTTTCATAATGCATACCTCAGTTGGGAATCTGCCTGATGTGTTCCGAGAGCTTCTGGTTTCGGAGAGGAAGAGAACAGAAGTGAAACATATTCTTCTCACGGCACCCGGGCTGTGCCCTGTCAATGGGACCTGTCAGTGGGACCCACCATACTGAGGAGAGGCTGAAGAGAAAGTCTGTGAGGGCGCCCCTGTGTTCACCTTCTCTAGTTCGCTGCTACCAGGACAGTGAAAGAATGTAATCCAACTATTACACTTAACATACTTAAAAGTTCTTAAATGTATACCGGTTCTTTCTTATTTCTCCCATCTGTCTGTGAGAGTCTCTGTCTGTCTGTCCGCTCATGGTCTTTACCTTTCCCTTGAAGCAAATGGCCTTCCTGAGAGCGCTCCTTGAGGGTTGTGGTGGTCTGACTGCGTCGTCTTTGCCTTCTCCATTTGTTGTTATTTTGTCTGACTTGCTCCACATTTCCCTGGGTCTTTCTATTTCTACTCAGCCTTGTTTGCAGGCAGAGACTATGTTGAGAACTTGTGTACTGGTTATGATATTGTAATTTTCCATTATTGTTGGGCTTTGGTTTTTGGTGTGTGTGTGTGTGTGTGTGTGTGTGTGTGTGTGTGTGTGTGAAATAAAGTTAGTTTATTCTAAAGATAATGAAGAGCCAGTGAGGTGGCTCAACTAGTAAAGGCACCAAGAATTGGACCTGAGTTTCATTCCTGGATCCATTTGGTGTAAGGAGAGAACCAACTCCTATGGCTTCTACTCAGGGACCGTGGTTCAAGCACACACACACACACATACACACACACACACACACACACACACACACACACACATGTACACTCGAGCATGTGCGCATACATACACGCACACACAGAGACACAGAGAGAGACTACCTTAAATAAAGATAAAGAGATGGTAAATGGTTTAATAAATATAAGTCTTCTGAGGATTTATCTGAACGTCCAGGTATTTGATAAGGTATACTAAAACTGACTTGCCAAAATTCCAACCACCAACATCTCTTCTCTCTTGGCATGGCTGTCTCCCAGTAGCTGCTTCCTGGAGCCTCATCCTATATACACACAATTGGTACTCTGTGAAAAATTCCATGGTACTCTGTGTAAATTTCACACCATCATTCTTTTAAAAGTTTCCAGTATACAAACAGGATTGACAAATACTAAATTTTTTGTTCCCAAATTGTGAAGGAGCCAGGTAAAAATATGCTGATGCCAAAGAAAATCCAGAACCCCTCTAGGTGGCCTGGTCCCAGATAATCCCCCTAGGAATAAATAAGTTTGATAATAAATTTGGAGCCAGGCCTGGTAGTTGAGGTTGATAATTCTAGCTACTGAGGGGCTACAGTCAGAGGACTGAAAGCTCCAAGCCCTGCCAAGTTTATAGGGTGAGTTGAAGGCAAGCCTGGGCTATGAAGGGAGACCCTGTAACACAATCAGAAGTGAAGAGAGCCAAGGACATAGGTCAAAGCTACAGCACTACTTAGCAGGCATGAAGACTTCAGTTCAGTCCCTAGTACCTCTGCCGCCACCACCAACAGCACCAACAGCGGCAGCACCACCACATGTGAACAAAATCCAAGATAATTAAGAGAAAGGCCTGTTGCTAATCTTTACAACTTTGGGGGCTAAAGACATGGCTCAGGGGTTAAAACTATTTCCTGATCTTTCAGAAGACTTGAGTTCAGCTCCCGTCACCTGCAACTCCAGCTACAGGGGATCCATCCAATGCTCTTTTGTTGCCTCCCGTACAAGTGTGCGTGCACACGCACAAACACACAAACAGAAACAAAATGCATATTTTTAAAAGTGTGAGTCTTATCTCAATGGACTAAGAGAGTTTATTCTGGACCCAAATATGAGTGACTAGGGTCCAGAGACAAGATTTAGGTAACCATGGTTTCCATGTTCCAGTGGCAACCATTTGGTGACATTTTATAGTAAAGTCATCAATCAACCAAGGCACTTTCCAAACACACTGGTGGGTTAAAGGAAAGCAGGGAATCTCTGCTATTGGCCGGCCGTCAGTCTGCCCACCTTTCTGGGTTCTTTTAGATGCTGGCCAGAGCCTACATATACTCTGTATTTTTAGCTTTCCATTCTTCAGTGTCCCCTGCCCACGATGTGGCTGTTTGTCTGTTAGGTGACTGACCTCCATATCAGCTTAACTCGGAGGCACGGCTCATTCCCTCCTCTGTCCTCTTCCTCCAGGCAGCTGCCAAGATTTGCAGCTTATTGCTGCCTGGAGTTTTTCTCTTAAACTCTAATAAACTGCCCCTGATCTTCCTTCTAGGTCCACTGCTATATTCTTTTTATCAATGAGACTAAGAGCCTGAAGAGGGGGCCCTGCTCTCCTGGGTCACACGGCAAATCTGGACGGACTCCTCCCAATTTCTGGAGATATGGATGGTCTGTTACTACATACCTAAAGGATTTATCTCTCCGTCCCAAGGACATTAGTTCAGACACAGATGTGGACAAGGAAGGCTATTAAAGGGGTAGACACAGTTCAAGGTAAATTGTAATGAGGCCCTAGATCTGCAACATTCCAACCTCTCCACAGTTACTGAAGTTCTAACTAACTAGTAAGTTTTACCAAAGGTTCAATGTATGGTGTTTTCTTCCAGAAACTTCTACTCATGTTTGAGTAACTCCTGCCTTGGGTGAGTCCCACTCTAATATTTTCTTGTTATCTAAACTGAAACGCTAACATGATACATGGTCTTTTTTAAAAAGCCCAGATGCTCTTAAACTATCGGGAGAGATTAGATCAACCCTGATGAATTCTTGTCAGTTCTGAAGTCCTAAATTCAGAGGAATAAGATATCATTCGTGCCCCAAACTAGTTCCTACGCTAATTCAAATTCATAGCTACACACAGTATGTTCCAGAGGCTGCGGTGATGCCAGAGACAGGGTCTTAGGAGCATAGCTATTCACTCTGGAGTATGAAGTACTTCCCAGGGGTATCCCTTCCGAGCTGGTGCCTTTAAGTGTAAGAAGGTGAAGAAGAAGGTGATGGAGAAATGGGCCAAGGTAGCCTGGGTGAAAGGAGCCTGTGAGAGGAAGGATGCTGACATGGATTCATCAAACAACAAAGAGAAGTCAGGGGTGTTCCGCACAGAAAGTGGAGGCACCCGTTAGAAGACACCAGGTTGGAAGGGGTAATGGACCTTCCCCTTTCCCAGTAGGAGAGAAGAGTCAAATGTAAAAAATAAACAGCAAGGTAAGACAGTCCCCCCCCCCTGGAGTGTAATAATCATGTCTAGGGCGGCATCAGATCTCCGGCAGAAAACTAATGAAATCACACGTGATGGTGTAATTAGGCCAAGTGAGCCCTGTGGCCAGAGCAGGAGTCAGAGATGCCTAGTTACCTGAGGCCACAGAACTCCGGAAAGCAATCCTTGCTCTTGGCTAGGCCCTTCTGTCTGTCTGCTCTGCACACAGGCACTGAAAGAGGGCCAAGTAGGCTGGGAAGCTACACACTTGCCCTGCTGTTTCAGAAACGTCTGCCGCAACCAGGGAACTCAAGTCCCGGTTCCCAGCTTCCTCCGCACTCCATGGCTGTGACTTCCCTGCGACTGCAGGCTCACAGTCTATGAAATAGGCACACTCGTGCCTGATCAGCCCGTTCTCTTGCCCCTGCACAGTCAGGAAAGACCCGGTTGTGTGAAAAGGCCTTGTCAAGGTCTGGGACGATGGCGCTGTGAAGAGCTATTATTACTAATAATAAACAAGAATGCGTGACAATGGCTAGAATTTCCTGTTGAGACAACAACTTCTCCAAGCCATCAAGAGAGGTAGGATGTTTTCCAGTCCACCAAGAGAGCCAGGCGCTGGTATTGTTTCGAAAACTCTCCTGGGAACACAGAGCCTAGTAACAATCAAGAATGAGCCAATTTGTCCTGAGGAGTCTTTTTTCCTCTTTGAATCATTTCCATGGTGTTTTGTGCCTTCCCGATAGTTTTCTCCTCTCGTGACTGCTGAGAACTGAATACGTTCCATTTTATTTTTTCCCCCTAAAAAGGATGCATCTTTCTACATGCTTGGGGCTTATAATGCCGGTCTGTGTTTGCCTTGCCATATAGCGTAGTTATGGCCACGCCCCCTAAAGACCTCAGAAATTCTTTTCGGATCCCAAAGTCTTCCAGAATCTCTTTATTCCTCTCTATCTGCCCATGACAGGGCTCTGTGCAGAGGCCAGCTGACATTTGTAAATTTGTCAAAGCCAGGAGTATGGACAAGCACCCTGGGGGGCCACATAACTGGAGCAGGATTTCTTACAGAAACTCTTGTTGGGCTAATGATGCCTAGAAGGGGTTGTGGTGACCTTTGGGCTGTTTTTATTTCAAGACATCATACGGAGCAGCTGACTGCCCTAGGAGACTGTGGGTACTGGCCCTGGCTAAGAGACCAATATCTCTCTTGAACTTCATCTCATTTCAACTACTCTAAAATTAAGGGGTGTCTACATCTCAGCTGGAGGGGAAGGCGCCCCTTTAGGTCAAACTCTGACAGCGCTCTTCAGTCTACCATGTGGCTCGTCACCGGGGAATCAAGTTCCCCAACGATGCTGCTACTGCTGCTGCTAGCCCAGTCCGTGCTTCGAGGGATGTAACAAAGGAAGAATTATCCTAGAGCTGAGAAGAAATGCTGAGAAGAAGAATGAAAGAAAGTTGGGAAAAGCCAAGAGCTACTGCAAGGCCTCTATGTAAATCAAAACCACAATAGCAATGAGTACAGCTCAGAGCAAGATGCGTTTGCTAAACCAGGAAAGCCTATTTGAAGCAGGGCAGTGCTTTTATCCCAGCATTCGGGAGGCCAAGGCAGAGGGATCTCTGAGTTTGAGGCCAGCCTGGTCTATACAACTGCACAGCCAGGATACATAAAGAAGCCCTGTCTTGGAAAACAAAACAACAAAAACCCCACCTATTTGTAGAATTCATGCTGTCAGCATAACAAAACCGAAGGATTATATACCTACTTCCGTATGAGCGTGGTGGATATGTGGATATGTGCTTGTGTGTATGCACGCTTGTGGAAGCTAAAACCGTGTATCTCCCTCTACCTTTTCTGTGTGTACATGTACCTGGTGTGTCCATGCTCCTGTGTGGAGGGCATGTATCTCCACCTGATTTTCTGAGATACAACTTTAATTTTTCACGAGTCCTGATGCTCACTGGATACGTTAGACTGGGTCAAAAGCTGCAGGGAGCCTCTCTCTCCTCCCAGGACTAAGACTGCAATCACCTGACTTTTTACAAATTCGGGGAACCAAAATCAGACCCTCAGGCTTGTAGCAGACACTTGATTGGGGCTATGTCCCCAGCCCCACTGTATAACCACTTTTGATGGGTGACAGAAATCGCTAGAGAATATTCAGCATTCCATCTGACAGAAAAGATTGGAGAGACGCACTTTTGTGAATTGGCAGGTGTGCTGTGTATAAAGCCAGCAGGGAGTTAACAGTGACATACTCTGGCCACCATGGTCCTACCATGACCAGAAGGGTGTCCATTCCTGTCACTGTTAACACTGTCCTGCAAAGCCTGACCCCCAAAACAAACATGAAATCAGGGGTGGTGCTTGTGAGGATCCTATTCAGCCACACGGCTTTGGCTTAATCATCATCCACCCAGACCATGTTAGAGTGGAAGCCCAGGCTCTGAAGGTGCCATTTTTTTTGACCCTCCACTCAGTGATCACGGGTGGTGCTTGTCCTCAAACTCCACAGGGACAGCTTGAGCTGATTTAAAGATTCGGTAATTGTCCCAGAAGTTCCTCGTGCCCCACCTAGGAGTGCTCAGTGCATCTTTGATCGTCCCATCCATTCCTGTCCATGACCAGCCACAGATACTGTACATATCTCAAAGCCACAGGTCACATAAGAACCCCCAAATCTTACAGCAGTAAACCTACCGTCCATGAAAGAAGCACCCCACATTACCAAAGAAGATATACTAGAATCATAGATAAATGGATGATTAAATTAATGAACACAAAAGGTTTCTCATAGAGGGGCAAAAGTTGAGCCTGTTCAGAGCTGAAGAAAGTAGATCCATGCATGAAAGGCCAGGCCTGATCACATTAGAAAGAAGTAGAATTCTGGGCATAGTGGGGCAAGCCTGCGATCCCAGTACTTAGGAGATGGAGACCAGAGGGTCAGGAAGGAGCTCAGGTTGTCCCCAGTACAAAGAGTTCAAGGCCAACCTGGGTCACACAGGACCTGTGTCAAATCAACGTGGAAAGGTTAGAGGGTGGAGCAACTCGCTAAGTATGTGAAAAGAAAATAAAGAAGAGGCCTGCTTCAAACCATTCACAAATTCTGAATGAATTAAAGCTACAGTTGTAAGAAGGTACAGACACATCTGACAATAACACATACATACACACACACACACGAGTGTGCATGTTTTTCTCCCTCCCACCAGCCTTATTCCACTTACTGTCACGTGATCTGTCATCCCACTCTTCCTCAACATACCCCTCCATTCTCATGGCCCCTTTCCAGGTTCATGGCCTATTTCCACACCGACACCTACAAACATACATGTAAATGTAGGATCTGCTATAACACAAATGTACATGTAAATGTCAGATCAGCTTTATCACAAATGTACATATAAATAAATGTAGGATCAGCCATATAAAAAATTTACATGTAAGTGTCGGATCACAGGCTAGGGTCAGCAGCATGTGAGAGTACACATGGAGAATTTGACTTTCCAGATATGAGTTAAATAATTACATTTATGTAACATAATCATGGTAGGATTCCCAGATCTATCCAATTTCTAGAGGAATTTGATAATTTCATTTTTCTTGGTGGCTGAATAGAATTCTACATACAACATTGTTCTTATCCACTTATCATTTGATAAACATCTAGGCCGGTCCCATTTCCTGGCTATTGTCAATAGAGCAGCAAAGCATACAGACCTGCAAGTGTCTCTGTAGCATGCAGACTCCTCTGGGGAGGGAGAGCTCTGTCACATGGTCTGAGAAGCCACACTAATCCTCATAATGGCCATGCCAGCTTACACTGCCACCGGTCCTTCCCCCACCCCACCCCCAGCATTTGCTTCCTTGATGGTAGCTGCGCTGAGATAGAGTGAGATGGAAATTCAAAGCAGAACCGATTTGCACTTCCCTGCTGTCTGAGGATGTTGAAAACTTTTAAAACTTTCTTAGCAAGATGTGTTTTCTCTTGAGAATGGTCTATTCATTTCACCCATTTTTTTAATTTGTATGCAGGTTTTGTTATTTAATTCTCATAGTTCTTTATATATTAAGGCTACTAAACCCTGTGTGAGTTGGCAAATGTCCCCTACTCTGTACGCTGTCTCTTTGCTTTGCCGGTAGTTGGTTTGGCTGTGGTGAAGCTTTTGTCAATTCTTGAGGCTATTTCCTGCGCCCCCTGGAGACCTATTCAGACGATTCTGCCAATGCTTCTATTTTCAGATGTTTTCTCTGTTTACCTCTAGCCATTTTGGCGTGTCAGGTTTTAAATTTAGGTCTTGGATCCGTTTTGAGTTGAATTTTGTGCAGAATGAGACATCGGTTTGATTTCACTCTTCTAAGGGTTGACATCCAATTTTGCCAGCATTATTTGTTTACTGAGCTGGCCACAGACAGATAAGTAGATTAATTTCTTGGTTCTCTATTCTATTTGTCTTCATGTCTGTTTGGGGACAGTACACTATCATCTTGTCACTATGGCTCTGTAGTATAATTTGAGGTCAGGTTTGTGTTGTCTCCAGCCACATTCTTTCTGCTTAAGACGGCTCAGGGTGTCTGTGGTCATTTCTGTTTCCATGAGAATTTTAGAATTCTTCTTCATTCTTTGAAGAATGCACAGGGAATCCAATGGGAATTTCATTGAGTTTAATGATTACTTTGATTAATATGGACATTTTCATAGTATTAAGTCTTCCAACCAGGAGCATGGACGGTGATTTTCCCCCTGTCCAGTGTATTCTTCAGTTCCTTTTCCACTTTAAAGTTTTCTTGATACAGCTCTTTTAATTCCTAGATACTTTTCTAAAAATTTAATGTTAGCTATTGTGAATGAGCTTTAATTTCTCTCAGCAAGTCTGACATCAGGATGTAGGACAGCTTTACTTCTTTATGTTGATCTCGTACCCTTACAGCTTTACTGAAAGGGTTTCACCGATTAAAACTTTTCTTTTGGAGTTGGTACATGTCATCTGCCAATGACGATAATGATGACTAACTATGATTTCTATTTCTTTCCTTTTGGCTAACTTGTTGGATTGTTCAAGCTAAACCTCAAGCACTGTGCTGTGTAAGAATGAGAGAGTGGACACCTGTGTCTTAGAAATTCCCCCTATTTCTCCCATTCAATGTAACGTTGGCTATAGGTCTGTTTTCTGTAGCCTTTGTTTTTTAGGGGTACAAATTCCCAATTTCTTTAGGACTTTTGTCATGAAGACACCATAGACTCTGCCAAGCTTCCTTTATGCATTTATTGTGATTGTTACATACTTACTGTTTTTCAGTATATTTACATGGTAACAGTTTGTTGGTTTGTGTAGGTTGAATTTGCCTTGCATCCCTGGGATGAGAACAATTCAACTCTAGTGTATGATCTTCTTAATGTGTTCTTAATTTTGGAAATAGGGTAGGGGTGGGAATTACATCAAGATAGGGTCTCACTATATAATTCTGGCTGTCCTAGAACTCACTAGGTAGACTAGGCTGTCCTCTAACTTATAATGTGTTCTTAAATTTGATGTGTAAATATTTCATCAAGAATACTTGTCTCTATATTTATTAGGGAAATTGATATATAGGTGTGTGTTTGAGTGGGTTCCTGTGTCTTCTTTTTGTATTAGTGCAATACTGGCCTTATAGAATGTGTTTGGAAGTATCTCACGGGAGACACTATAGAGGTAAATCATCCTTAGATGCTTGTTAGAGTTCAGTGGTAGTGGTTTTTACTTTGTAAGACTTTAATTACTACTTCTGTCTCTTTGCTGTTGTGAATCTGTCTGGATGTTTTTTCTCCTCTGGATTTAATTTGGGAGATCATGTGAGTTTCAAATTCTACCCATTTCTTTTAGGCTTTCCAACTTTTTTACATTTTTCCAAATGTAAGTGCTCAAAGCCTCCCTTCATGGCTTTCTGGATTGCACTGGGGTCTGTCGAAATAACTCCCTTTTATCTATAATTTATTAATTTGGATCTTCTCTCTCTTTCGCTGTTAGTTGGATTTGTCCATCCTGTTCATATTTTCAGAGAAAATGGTTGACTTTGTGCATTATTCTTTTAGTCTCTATCTCATTAATTTATGCCCTGATATTAATGATTTCTTGATATCTACAGGGTTTGGCTTGGCTTCTTATTTATCTAGAGCTTTGAAATATAGTTGTTTGTGCTCCCTCTGATTCTTTAACATGAACACCAACTGTAAACATTTCTCTTAGGATTTCTGGCTTTGCTGTCTATTGCTGCAATAAACACCGACCAACGCCAACTTGGAGAGGGAAGGATTTATTTGGCTTCTGTGACCTGATCCTAGTATCTCATTGAGGGAAATCAAGGCAGAAACTTGAGCAAGAAACCTGAAGGCAGGAGCTACTGCACAGGCTGTGGATGAGTTCTTCTTACTGGCTTGCTTCTCGTGGCTCATTCAGCCTGTTTTCTTGTGTACCCCATGTCCACCTGTCAAGGGGTAGCACTGTCCACAGTGGCCTGAGTCCCCCACATCAATCATTAATCAATAATGTGATTGATGGCCAGAAGCCAATCTCATGGGAGCGTTTTTTCAATTAAGGATCTCTCTTCCCAGATGACCCTAGTTTGTGTTACGTTGACAAAGAACTAACAGACAACGGCCTTTGCTATATCCCAGAGGTTCTGATGGGCTGGATATCATTTTAATTTGATTCCAGAAATTTCTACATTCCTCTGTGGTTCCCATGGTGACCCTGCTCATTTCTCCAAATGAGTTTAGGCTCCATTTTCTGGGTTTTCTCTTGCTATTGACTCCTAATTTTATTCTGCTATGACTTCATGAGATAAAAGAAATTGTTTTCTTTTTTAAAAAAAAGTATTAAATCTTGTTTTGTCTTATATAATTAATGTTATAGAAGAATGTATGTTTCTTAACCAGACAAAACATACTGTAGCTAGCTGGTAAACACAGTCACCAATGGCATAATATAGTTCTGTGATTTGTAGATGTTTAGTTTGAAAGACCTGGCTGAACATGAGAGTGAGGTATGGAAGCTCCTCGCTGTTATCCTTGGACCTTTTATGCCTTTTAATGTCTGCTTTGTGACATTGAGAGCCCCAATAGTTTGATGCAGAAATAGTCATGATCCTTACACCTTCTTAAGGAATTTCTCCCTTAGTCATCTCTTTTGTCTAGTTTTGACTTGTAGTCCACTTTGTGACATTAAGAATCAGTAAGCCACAGGGTATGTTGGTTGAAGGCCTTTGATCCCAGTCCTAGGTAGGCAGAGGCAAAGCAGAGAACTCTGTGAGTTCAAGGCCAGCCTGGTCTACATCGTGAGTTCCAGGATAGCCAGAGCTATGTAGAGATCCTTTCTCAAAAGAATTCAAACAAACAAACAAAACCAAATCATGCTGGCTTTGTTATGGCTTCTACTTTTTTAGTAGGTTAACTTCATTGTTTAGCTCTGAGTTTCCGGATGTCTATGCTAGCTACGTGTGTCTCTTTTTAATTGTATTTGTTTGTTTGTGTGTGCCTGAGTGTGCTCTAGTTTGTGTGAAGGTCAGAGGACAGGCTGTAGGAGCTGGTTCTCCACGTGAGTCCTGGGATTCAGCTCAGGTTGTAAGCCCCTTTACCTGTTTAGTCATCTTGCAGACTGGATTTGTTTTCTAATCCAGTCCATTAGTCTGAGTTTTCTTATTGGTGGATTGAGACTCTTTGTATTTGGTTGTGGTAGAGCAGAGTTTTCAATTCATATTATTTTGTTAGCTGATGTTCTCGTTGGTTGACTTGCTGCTTTCTCTTCCTTATCCCGACAGCTTGAGGGGTTGGCTGTAGCTGACATGGAGGATTCATTCCTGACACTCTTTCATTGTTTCCTTCACTGTGAGTGTCTTGTCCTGAACGTTCATAGTTGGACCAGTCTCTCTTCCTCCTCCCTTCACTGTGGGTGTCGTGTCCTGAACGTTCATAGTTGGACCAGTCTCTCTTCCTCCTCCCTTCACTGTGGGTGTCGTGTCCTGAACGTTCATAGTTGGACCAGTCTCTCTTCCTCCTCCCTATATAAAAGTCTTAAGGCCTTCAGTGTCTGCTTAGTTGTCATGAATTAATTTAAGTTTGTATTATCTCCATAGTACACGAGGCACGGACAGCTAGTTTCCATAGTTAAGGCAGTGTGTCCTCCCGATGAGAAGAACTTCTTGTCACAGATTGCTTTCTACCAGAAATTCCCAGCAGAGTCTGCCCACCTATCTGAAGGAAGTTATAATCCTGTCCCTAGGGGGGTAAGGACAGAAGTTCCTGTCCCCTATCGGATGCTGACAGATCACACTGAGCTCACACTGTGGGTTTTTCCCACATGTTACTTGAGGGTGGGCAGAGAGAGAAAGGAGGGACTGTTTCCTCTAGCTTGGGTTAGCCTCAAACGCACTCTGTGGCTGAGTCTGGCCTTGGATTCCTGACCCTCCTGTTTATACCACCTCAGTGCTGGAATTGTAGGTGTGAGCCACCAAGTCCAGTGACATACAGAAGTTTTAGCTGTTCGGTAAAGGCCAGTGTGCACAAGCCCTGAAAACTGTGCTAAATGAAAAAAGCCAAACCTACTTGGCCACATGTTCAATCACATGGAAAAAATATAGAAAAAGCAATTTACCGAGAGAAGATAGATCTGTGTCTGGCAGGGCTAGGGGCAGGGTGTAATACAACAGCAATGACTGCCACAGTCTGAAGATTTCTCTGGAAATAGTGAAAATATTCAGAAATTTGATGGTGATGGCACAGCAGAACTGTAGATTAAAAAATGTTAAAACAGAGAGAGGTCTGAGGAGGTCAGAGGGTGAAGGTTGTTGCGGGCAACATGGAGTTTCCCAAGGACCAGCTAGACCCAGGTGATATTAATTGGCATTAAATAGCTATGAACATTAAGGATTTTATAGGTCTAGCATCTTATATGAAGGGCAGTTTGTATCTTTGTCTATTTGATGTAATCTTGTTGTGTAGAGGGTTTGTGGATTGAGAGTTGAACATATAAACTTGTATGAAAAGCTAAAAAAAATGTTAAAACAGCAAGATTCACAAATTATCTTTTTTTCTTTTTCCTCCCCCCACCCCTTTGGAGACATGGTCCCACTCCGTAGCTCAGGCTAATTTGAAACTCACTCCTCTTGTTTTTTTTTTTTTTTTGTTTGTTTTTTTATTTTTTATGTGCACGGGTGTGGTGTTTGTCTGTGTGAGGTTGTGAGATTCCCTGGATCTGAACTTACATGGGTCCTCTGGAAGAGCAGCCAGTACTTCTAACCACTGACCCACCTCTAGCCCAATTCTTACCTCAGCCTCTCAATGGTTGGCATTAGAGACATGAACCACCAGGCCAGGATCAAATATCAGCTCTTTTTAACCCTATGGCATACGTCTCTAGGGTGAGTAAGCTTCAGCTCTTCTCACGTGGACCATGCCATTATGTCTTTGAAACAGTGAGTTACATGAACCCCATAGTGTATCCTTAAGGTATATTAGCTGAGCCAATCCACCCTAGAGACCCTTCCATGCAGGGGGGGAGGGGTAGGGTAGGCTGGCTAGGGACATGGATCCTCACTTTAGGATGTTAGTCTGTGAGAGCCTCTTAAACACCCAGCATGGGTAGATCTTGTCATTATCCTCCAGAACTCGTCTGTTTTCTGTTTACACTTTCAGCAGGAATGTGCTGAGCTCCCCCCCTCCCCCCATCCATCTCATGGGTGGATCTTGCTCCATGGCTTCAGGGTTTGTCTGAGCTCTTGGTTCCTAAACCATGACCTTGAGCTCAGGAGGCTGGACCTTCTCCCAGAACCCCATCCACTTTCCACCAACTCTGAGTCAGCTGGCCTTCCATCAATCTGATCCGAGAAGGAAAGCTAGAGAAAGCATATCTGACCAGGAAGGAACCTACTAGTTTAATCACCAGCTACCCCAACTCCCCTCGACACTCACAATTCCTTGGATGAGGTCCAGAGGAGAAAAGGAACCATCCCTGACTCACCCACCCAGTAATTGAGGAAACAAAATGTCAGATCTCTATGTCCCAGTCCCTGAAGCACACGGAGCCTTACAACCAATTATTTCTGTTGCAACATCAGCCTCAGTAACTCTACTTCCCATTAAACTGTCTCCCACACAATTAAAAGCAAATGGACTGGCCCTTGGCAAGGGGCTCACTCTCCCAAGACACTGCTGACAAAGTTACAATCTAAAGCCATGCTGAGAACAAGTCCCTCAGGCAGGCACTTTCTCTGTGGGGGAGGCTTGCTTATGGCTGCAGCTGGAATTAGAAGAGGCTTAGGTATCTATAGAGCAAATCTCACGGCTTTATAAAATATCATGGTGGAAAGGGACTGTCTGTCTCAGCCAGTGAAGCAATGTCCTCTGTGAAGGCCCATTTCCTGTCAGTTAGTCAACCAGCAAGCACTAGTTACAAATCTACAGTGTGCTAGCCATGCTGGGCACCGGGGCCTGGGTTCGAATCAAGCAGAAAAATGTGCCCTTAAAAGCTCTCAGTGTCTTTGAAGCAGACAGCTTCAGCAAAACACTGTGCTGACCCAACAATGCTCCAGCTTTGCTTTGGGAGCCAGAGAAGGCTCCTGTGTCCAACAGGTGCTGCTTAAGCTGCTTAAGTTTCCAGTAGTCTGGGAGATGAGATCTTGACGCTGGTCACCCTGCCTCCACCTCTGAGCCACAAGGAGCAAAGGTGCCTGCTATATTTGTGAAGGGGAGGAAGCCAAGGGTGCCAGGACAAACACACTGAACCATGTTCTGTTGGGCAGATCCTACTGGGGTCTCAGCCCTAAAATCTGTGCCTTATGGGATTGAGGTAGGGTCCTGCGTACTATCCTGTCGGAGAACAGTGCTCCTGGAACAGTGCTCAGTACCTAGTTAGCTCAGTGACTTCCCTCCAAGGAATGAGTGAGTGAAAAGAAGACTGAATGACGCAGCAGACACCAGGCTGCAGCAAGCACCGTGTTGCACACTTACCCTACACCAAACGAACGAAAGAGAACGCCCGTGGACTTCATCAGTAAATCACTCAAATCAGCACCACCCGCCTCAGGAGATGTGAGGGCTGGGTAGAAAGACCAGAGACCATGTGTCCAAGGCCAGATAGCTAAGGAGATGCTCCCCAGGGTTCAAATCAGTTAACTGTCACTTGTGTGCCACCTCTCCTGTGTGTGCTTAGCAGCTCCTGGTACTCCCACAATAACCAAACAAACAAACAAACAAAAACCTATCTGCAACAATCCCTGCTTCCTCCTGCAGTGGGATGAGCCAGTCGGGAGGAGATCTGGATAATCAGGAGCTTTGGTTATCAGATCTAGACTCAATCTAAGGAGGGTGCAAACTTCCTCAGCCAACATTCCTAAAGGGATGTTCCAGTCTCTTTACGACACAGCAAATGAGCTTCTCTGTGGACGAAGGCCGCAGACTGCCTAGAGAGTGAACGCTGAAGTCTTCTCTGCCCTATACTCTATGGGTACAAGTGGGAAGAAAGGCAAACCCACAGGGACAAGTTTGTCATAGTCTCAAGCATCTGGCTCTTTTCTGTGCTCTAAATTTGGACCAAGTAGACACCCACTTCCTCCTAATCTAGATAAGCCCGGACCAAGGCCCTACACAAGCCTGCTGGGTCACTCAATTGCCTTCCTCTTGGGACTCCTGCGCCAGCCATGAGGAAATTTTCAGCTCAGACAAAGAATGGAGGTCAAGCCCATGTTGCATCCTAATGCCTTTTACAGACCAGTAAGCCACAGGAAAGTCAATTCCAGTCAAAGGACCTGTGGCTCTTTCTTTCCTTTTTTAAGAAGAGAGTGTATTTTAAGATTTTCCAGGTCATGGAAAAACAGACGCTAAGAACATGAGACCGGCAGTGCACAGCACCCGGCATGTCACCCCATTGTCATCTGAGTAAAGCCAGGTCAAGCTCGCAAACCCACCCTCAGAGAGCAATGGTGGGGCTCATGCCACCTGGAGTCACTGCCCTTCTTGTGGCTGGTCACAAGTTTGGTACTAGCTGTACTTTCCACTTTAAAACTTTCTTTTATTCCGACTATAAAACTAATACTTTTATAAAGTTACTGTTGGAACTTTGGAGCATTAAGAGAAAACAAAGAAATGGATAATACAAAAAAAAAATATCCTCCAACCATTAGGGAATCAAGATTATAGTGTGTATAGAGTTTAACATGTTTTTTCCCATTTAGTGTTACCAACAGCATGGTTTCCTATGCTTGACACTCTCCGAATGTGTCAAATTCAAATGTGACGGATTACAGCAGATTTCTGAGTGAAAGTGGGTTGCCACACTGAGGACATTTTGGTAGCGTCCAGTTTTCTGAGGGCCGGTCTTAAGCATTTCTGTCTTAATGGCAAAGCCTACCCTCGGGAATTGGGATCGCCAAAGAAAGGCTGTGAAACCCTGAGGTTCCTGATGTATATTGCCCAATCGCCTCCCTCCTCCTGTTTAAGAAGTGTCCACTGACCAACACAGGGCACTGGGTCCCAGGCACTAGGACACAGGGTAGAAGCAGAGAACCCAACATTGTACTGTGGGCACCGCTTGTCCTTGCACTGGTGCTGGGTGAGTGTTCTCTTCCCTTCCTCCTCTCTGACCCCGTGGTCTTATCTGAGCTGCTTCTGCTTGGTCTTGGTTCTGTTTTCATTTCTCAGAGACAGGGTCTTGTGTAGCCTCAAAGTCACAGTGGAACATGATTGAACTGATCTCCCAGTTCAAGACTCTTTCCAGTTCTTTCTGTCTCTCCTTCACAGGCCCCTGGATCACTGCTGGATGCCACCACACCCTGCTGACAATGATATATTTTTATAAAAAGTCTCAGCAACTCAATCACTTATTAAATATTATTTCCCTGTTGTTTTAATTTGTTGTTCGCTGATATACTTTCCCAAGGGTTAAGAAATCTGTCTGTCTCTGTGTCTTTGACTCGTGTGTGTGTGTGTGTGTGTGTGTGTGTGTGTGTGTGTGCATGTGAGTGTGAGATTTGTCTTTTTATTTTGAGACGAGGTTTCCTTACGTATACCTGGGCTGACCTGGGCTATGTAAACAAGACTGGTCTTAAGTTTACAAGATTCCATGTCATCTCCACCTCTCAAGTGCTGGAAGCCTGGACTACTTCCCAGCTAGACTTTAGAAAATTAGGAAGATTTTTGCTTGTTCTTGTTTGCAAAGGCTTTTAATATAGTCTAGCTGTGAAGTTAAATACACCTGGTGTATTTTTAAATTATTAGTTGATGGGTATGAATGTCTTGCCCTCTTGCTCCCTTGCTCTCTCATCCTTTCCCCTCCTCTTCCCCTTCTCCCTCCATATGCTCATGACCAGCCTCTACTCCTCTATTCCTCTCTTCTTTCTCTCTCTCTGCCTCTACTACCCTCTAATCTCCCCCTGACCTGAATAAACTCTATTCTGTATTATTCCGCTGTGTCTGGTCCCTCAGGGAGAAGGGATTCCCAACATGGGCCCCCCAGAGGCCTTACCCCCAGGCCTCACCGTACCTCCATGGAACGTATCCCCCCCCCACTCTCTTCATCCTTTTCCTAACATTAGTGCCAAAACCCGGGACGTCATCTTTTAACAACACCAGTAGTGTTTGGACACCAGAGAAGCAGGGCAGGTAGCCCATATTTGCTTAGTGACAATGATATTACAGAAACGTGTAGGATGGGATTTTGACAAGGACCCTACAAGGCAAAAGGGGAAAGAGAGGTTGAAGAGAGGAATGTTTTCGTAACTTCTGTGTAGGTACTGACCCATGGGGTTCATGAAGAGAAACATTAATAGGAATGGTTGACAATAATGGCTGGGAGAGGAGAGCTCAGAAGAAGCATTGGAGGAGCTAGGGTGGGTGGTCAGAGGGAGAAGATGGCCGTATACTGAATGGACTATAACCATTGCTCATCCAGGGATCCTTGATAAAAACCTGAAAATAAAATTTAAGGTTGGCAGGCAGGTGCCACTGAAGCTAGTGGATTCAATTCTGCAGCTCCAACATCTGCAGCCTCCACAGAAGGAGACAGATTTGGAGTGTGGGGCATTTCCATCCTGGTCTGACATCTTCCCAGTGGGCAGTCCTGGGGTACTGTAATTTCCTGGTAGGTCTGCAAAGACTCTCCATTGGTGGGCATAAGGAGGGTTAGGGAGAGGCTGGACAGGAGCAGAGTTTGAATGAAGCCATAAGAGCAGAAGATATACGTCCTAAGCAGCTGCCACTAAGTAATAGACATTCTTCCAGGAGATCTTGCATGGTCAGGGGTCCGTCTCTCCTGTCTTTTCTGTCCTTGATCCATTAGCTAATGTCAGGCCAACTTCTTGCTCGTTGGCATGGTGTTTGACTTTAGCAAGGACCCAAATAGGCCTAGGCTGGTCCTGTAGCAAAATGCAGGCAAAGCCTATACCCCCTGTTAGGAGGGGATTAGACCCACCCAACGCCCCTCTAGTGAGTTCTCACACCTGACCAGGATGAAGGGTATATGTGTTGGCTGGCTCCAATGACAGGCTAGGGGAGGCTCATCCTGGGTAGCAGAGACATTCAGTACACTGAGTGTGTAGAATGCCAGATTTAACTGGGAGTTTGGTGATAGGGAATCTTGAGCTTGTTTGATTAATTGTTTTTTAGGTGTTCTTTCACTGATAGCTTGACCCTGGGGGGTTGGGGAGATACCGGTATGGTGGACAATCTTCCAAGTTTCACAGAAGCTTTGCTACTGGTGCAACTTTTGAAAGCTGGTCCATTATCATCATTTTGATTTGGAGAAGGACCCCCTATGATGGCAAAAGCGAGGAGTATAACGGCAAATGGGGATGTGGGGGCAGCTGTGAACCCAGCTGAGACAGCCAATGGTTGCAAGATGCTTTAGGAGCTGGAGACCAAGGCTCCCTAATGAGATGGACTCCCCAATGTGTGGACTGTGAGTATCAGCAGCTGACACTACGGTGACTGGGCATGAACACGAGCCAGATAGGGGAACCCTAGAGATGACAGGACACAGGTGGGGGTGTGTCCTGGGACATGACAAGGAATGGAAGGCAGCGGCGGGGCCGTGCAGGGAGCAGAGGCAGGACGGGTGTCTGGTCAATAAAGGGCTGTGCTGCTGGCGTATAGAGAACATATGAGCGGAAAGTGAGTTTAGAATCTGGACTGTCCAGGTCTCTCTAGGCGTCCCAAGCAATGACAAGTCTCCCTGAGCAGCTTAAGTGGCCCTGAGATACCCTGCAGTACAGAAACAAGTCAAAATCAGTTCAGATCTACATTGGCCAAGAACTGGGAGGTGAAAAACAGCAGAAATAAGAAATAATAGACAGTCCTAGGAGAAGTCAACGCAGGGAGCGATGGAGAGGCCTCCAGGTCAGCGGTTCAGGCCACAGACAAGCAGGAGTGCTGAGGCACACTCAGGGTTTAGGAGTCACTGGTTTACTGGAAGACTGGTCATGGAACAGGAGGAAAATGTAGAGGACAGATGAGAGGCCTCGGGAAGACCCATGCAAATGTGCTGCCCTGACACACTTCCTTTTCCTGTCTTGTTGTTTACTGAGATAGGGTCCCATAGTTCAGGCTAGCCTTGAGCTCATTACACAGTCAAGGAGGACCCTGAACCCCTGGTCTACTTTCTCCACCTCCCAAGTGCTGAATCCAGCTTTCTTCATACGACAAATTAATAAATGCCAGCGAACATGGACCCGGGGAATGGATCCTAAGCTCAGGACTCGACTTGTCAGTAACTCACAGGTCTGAGATGGTTCCATCAACCCGCCGAGCCTCAGTTTCCTCACCTGAAAAATGAGGTTAATAAGTTCTAGTCTAAATATCATACAGCATGGACATTTTGATAAAATATACTGATGGAAACAAAAGAGTTCTTAAATTGTCGAATGAAAGCCAGGAAACTAGAAGGTGTGGGGGAGGGGGGCTGCTGTGAAACTATCTGCTGGTCCTGATGTGCCTGAAATGAACCTACAGCAGCCGTGGACCTTGCACAGCAGCCAGTGAGCAGTCCAGCATGGCTGAGGGAGGGGCTTCATGACTGACAGCATAGGGGAGGGTCATTCTCCTTTAAGGGTGTAGCCGCAGGTAAGGGGCCCCGTGTTCATCCACTCAAGCCACCCTAATGACACATAGTAGGTCATTTAAAACTGAAATAGAAATGGCTGAACATAGAAGCAGAGCAGAGAGTGTGAGAAAGGTTCCCGGAGGCGGGGGAGGGGGGCTAGGAGAGAGGAATGTAGATTAGATATTATCAAAATGTAGTATGTGCGTGCATACGATTGTCCAATATAGAATATTTACCCTATGAAACACTTGCATTTCATCTGAGCCTCTTGTGTGGAGAAAGAGAGAGAGAGACAGGTGGATGGGGGGAGAAACAGACAGACAGAAAGACAGAATTACCACAAGAAGCATGGGAATGCAATGGGAAGGCTCTTTGGGCATAGCTTCCCCGGGGACCTGTCAGAGCTAGACAGGAAGAAAACAGACCCAGAGACACAAATTTAGGGGGTGTCTGTGCTGTAAAACTAATTGCCACCCCACAGATGCACTTGCAAGGATCTCAACCATATATTTTCCAAGCAGGTCATTTATGTTCTTTGTCGTTAATACCTCACCATATTCCCTCCCATCCCTAATCAGTAGGGATGGTCACCTGGGGCCACTCCATCCCCATCAGAGATGGTTTGCAAGAGAAAGCTCCAACAGAGTAGGTACCCTTGCCTCTCTTCAGCTGGGGTCTCCCGGACAGGCCAGAGCCCAGCGAATGTGCTCAGAGCAGCAAGCCTGCCGTCAAAGAATGAACGCTGAATGGCTCCTCTCACTGCCAAGAAGCAGAGAGAACAGGCTGGAGAGCTTGGAGGGACCGAGTGGGGGGCTGTCATCTGGTGGGTTCAGAGCCTCGCTTACAAGATTACCATGAGATCTAGAGAAGAACGTCAGTGATGTTGGTACAGCCTAGGCGTGCTTGGATGCTTGGCGCTGCCCAACTGTACGACTGGAAGTGGTCAAGAATGGACTGAAGAGGCAGCTCAGTCAGTGAAGCGCTGGCTCTGCAAGCACACAGAGCTGAGTACCATCCTCAGAACCTACGTGAGGGAAACGCAGCAGCAACAGGCAGGCAGTGAGTGGCATGTCCTTGTACCCCAGGGCTAGGGAGACAGCAAGGAGCAGATCCCTGGGGCTCACTGGGCAAACAGCCTGTTTCCTGGGCTCCAGGGCAACGAGAGGCCATCACATAGAATGCAATTGGCTCCTGAAGAACAACACCTAAGGTTGTCTCTGGCCTCCGTACAACACACTCATGCAGTGCACCAGCACACGTGAACACACGCATACAGAGACCAGCACACATGAACACACATACACAGACCAGCACATATGTTCATATACACAGAGACCAGCACATATAAATACATGCACACACAGACCAGCACACATGAACACACACACAGACCAGCACATATAAATACATGCACACACAGACCAGCACACATGAACACACACACAGACCAGCACACATGAATACATGCACACAGACCAGCACACATAAACACGCACACAGACCAGCACACATGAATACATACACACAGACCAGCACACATGAATACATGCACACAGACTAGCACACATGAATACATACACACAGACCAGCACACATGAATACATGCACACACAGACCAGCACACATGAATACATACACACAGACCAGCACACATAAACACGCACACACAGACCAGCACACATGAATACATACACACAGACCAGCACACATGAATACATACACAGACCAGCACACATGAATACATGCACACACAGACCAGCACACATGAACACACACACAGACCAGCACATATGTTCATATACACAGAGACCAGCACATATAAATACATGCACACACAGACCAGCACACATGAACACGCACACACAGACCAGCACACATGAACACACACACAGACCGGCACACATGAACACACACACAGACCAGCACATATGTTGATATACACAGAGACCAGCACATATAAATACATGCACACACAGACCAGCACACATGAACACGCACACACAGACCAGCACACATGAACACACACACACAGACCAGCACACATGAACACACACACACAGACCAGCACATATGTTCATATACACAGAGACCAGCACATATGTTCATATACACAGAGACCAGCACATATAAATACATGCACACACAGACCAGCACACATGAACATGCACACACAGACCAGCACACATGAACACGCACACACAGACCAGCACACATGAACACGCACACAGCGAGAAACAGTCAAGAGGGCAAATCCTTCATTCCTTTCACCATCTTAGTAAAAACAGCGATTGCAGTCGGTACTAAGGAAGCTCAGCTCAGGGGCTTTAACCTGGTGCCCTGGAAATCCTGAATGGATGGAATCTGCTACACACACACACACACACACACACACACACACACACACACAAACACACCAGCTTTCTCCATCAGTTTCGCAAGGATCGCTGAGCCCTGTCATCTGAGCCAGTCTGGGGTTTACCCTGGAGCTCTGCACACTCAAAGGCATCTTTGTTCCTCTGCAAAGCCATTTCTCATTCATTTTGCTGTTGCATAAGCCTTCGCTTTGGTTCTGATACATAGGAAAAACCCACTACCCATATTCATTTTGAGCGCACTAAAAATAACTAAGTAAGATCCTTTCCACTTCATGCCTCCAATAAATTCTTCAGGAAGAACAAGGAAAAGAAAAAACTATGAGAGGGGGAAGAGGAGCCCTGGGCTGGACACGCAGGAGCCTGAGTTCTGGAATGACTGTGTGGCCCTGAGTGAGTCCCTCCCTTCCAGGGCTTCAGGCACCTCATCCAGTGAAAGGGAGAAGTGTGTCAGGGCCCCTCCAGCTCTGACACCCCACTTTCCAGTGAACAGCAAGACAAGGAACTGACTGACAGTCTTATAAATAAATTGGTTTTTATTATTCAGAAATATTTCCAGATTAATTTCGACGTGATCCCGCTTGGACAGAAACAGCTGCCGTCGCCTCTTCCCTCAGATGCTAGACTCACAGGCACCCTCCTGCACTCCAGGCCACTCCCCTGCAGCATGGTCTCTTCCCCACAGCCGGGCCTTTAAGATTGCTCCATCAAGGTCACCATGACTTCCCCAGACAGAGAATAGCACACATCCGTCCTTTCTTGGCCTCTCAGTTCCACCATGGAGCATGCTCTTTCGAAGACACTATTCCCGCCCTCAGGGCGTGAGGAGGAATGGGGTGGGGGTGGGGAATTCCAAGAGCACCTGGATAGACCTGGACCCAAAATGATGGTCAGAGCCGCTTGCCTCGTGGTGACTTTGCTTCCTGTTGTGATCCTTTTGCTACCAAATTCTAGGTTCCCAGGTGAGATATTCATTTAAATACTCAACAAATATTTGTTGAGAGCCAACAAATTCCCAAGCTTGGAACTGGACAATAGGAGCATGGTCAGGGCTGGCGCAGCCTCTGCACTCCTTGCATTTAGAGCTCATTGCCAAAGATGAATGTCCGTGAAATGGGGGAGTACAAGATGCAGATGCAAACCACAGAGCCAGGAGATGTGAGAAGTGAGATAGGGACACATGCCCGTTCACAGAGCAGCAGGACCCAGATGCACACGGATGTCTAGCTATGGAAGTGGGAGGAGCCAGCAGAGGACTGGGAGAGGCTGGGAGTGCTCCCCATCCAGAGAGTGCTCCCTATCCAGAGAGTGCTGCCCATCCTGAGAGTGCTCCCCATCCAGAGAGTGTTCTCCATCCAGAGAGTGCTCCTCATCCAGAGAGTGCTCCCCATCCAGAGAGTGCTCCTCATCCAGAGAGTGCTCCTCATCCAGAGAGTGCTCCTCATCTAGAGAGTGCTCCCCATCCAGAGAGTGCTCCTCATCCAGAGAGTGCTCCCCATCCAGAGAATGCTCCCCATCCAGAGAGTGCTCCTCATCCAGAGAGTGCTCCTCATCCAGAGAGTGTTCTCCATCCAGAGAGTGAACGTCATCCAGAGAGTGCTCCTCATCCAGAGAGTGCTCCCCATCCAGAGAGTGCTCCCCATCCAGAGAGTGCTCCTCATCCAGAGAACTGCCTCTAGGCAGAGCCATAAGATGGAGGACCTCTCCAAAGGAGCACCTGGTGACCTAGCACTCTGTCCGTCCTCTGAATGGAGAACCTGGACAATCCAGACTGGAAGATCCTGCCTATGCACCCCCCACATTAGCCCCTCACTCACAGGGTGAGGATGGAGCAAGTGGGTAGATGGTGGATGGCTGGCAGAGTCCTACAGTGCAGGGGACACACTAAGGGGTCACACCAGTCGTTGTGAGCCACGCTTTAAATGTATGTGGCCTCCCACAGACTCGGCCAGGGCCTGCTCAGGGTCATGTCACATGGTGGAATGATCCCTTTGTGAGAAAATGGGTAGACTGTCATAAGGACGAGAATGAGACCGTTTTCTTCAGGTGTTTCTGTCGTCTTCACCAGGCCTGGTGTCTCATCCTCACATGGGGCAAGATGGCCAGCAAGGCTAAGGATCTGTCACAGGTCACACCAAGGGGCCCCGGGAGGACTTGTCTGTGTGACTTCAATGTTCACAGCATGCCCCTGCACCACCTCAGGGGGATGAAAGGCTCAGAGAGAGGGAGAGGCCCACAGGACAGAAACCTGTTCCCTAGATCAGCTCTATGCTGTTCCCTGAATCACAGAAGAGAAAGCGACCCCCCGAGCAAATTAGACGGTTGTGCAGCTGTAGGCTAAGTGACGAGAGTGGATCTCAGAACTGTGTGAGAAAGGCAGCCTCCCTGGCAGCCGCTGGGGTACTAAGGCACTTGCTGACCACGCCCTCCCGTGAAGCTGGGGTACTAAGGCACTTGCTGACCACGCCCTCCCGTGAAGCTGGGGTACTAAGGCACTTGCTGACCACGCCCTCCCGTGAACCATGAACCTCAGCGGCACTGTAGAGCTGGGCAGGAGCCCATGAGAACAAGCCCTCACTAGCCTCCCTCCCCCACCCGCTGCTGGTCTTCCTCCTGGGGAAGCCCTTCTGAACATCTGCATCCTGCCATGGGGACTCTGCTGTCACCTAGGGTCAGTCAGCACAAGCCCACCAGTTCCGGGACTGTGACCTCTGACCTCACAGAGACCCTCCTCCTCTGACCCTGGAAATCTGGAGTGAGTTTGGGGGGAATTTAGACGGATGTTGCTCTTGCCAGTTTCCTGTGGAAATTAAGTGAAGCCAGGCGGGGACTCGTTCAGAAGAAACTTGAGGACAGCAGGGAACACGAAGGCGGGAGGGGTTCGTTTGCAAAGTTGTTGGTTCTGCTTTCATAGGTCCTTCTTGGGAGGACGAAGACTACGGGCAGCGTTTATAAAGTAAAGCAAGTCTCTGTCCCGCCAGCCTCTGAGCCCACATGTCTCTACACTCCCAGCTCTTACAGGCTTCTGAGCCCAACACAAGCTGCTTCCTCTGCCTGGAAGAGCCTTCCTTGAATCTGTGTTTGGAAAACCTCTACTCGGCTCTCAGTGCGTCTCCCCTACCCTTGATAGCGCTTTAATCACCTCAACGTCCACCATGCTGGAAGCCGGGGGACACGGGAGGAAGGGTCTGGGTTGGACATCATCACGGTGCCCTGCGTACACATACGAAGCTGTCAAAGAATAAATAAAAGACATACGACAAGATAAATGAAACGAAGTCAGTACCTGGAAGAACAGGAGGGAGGACAGAAAAGAAGAGGCATGGTGTATGTGAGAACTCACAGACACTGCTTGCTGCTGATGTACCCGCCCCTCTGCACACACGCCTACAGGCTGAGCTGAACAACACAAACGATTTCAGCGGCAACACCTGGAAGCCATACTGACTTCAGAGAGGCTGTCCCGAGTCGGTCAGAGGCCGTGGACTCCTTCTGACCTGTTGCTTGGCCATCTAGTAGGGTTATGCTCATCCTGTGGCATCCAGATTACTGTGCCAGCCACAGACAGGCACAGGGCAAGGGAGGGAATGTTGTCCCCTCATGGATACAACTGGAACTTGGGATCAGATGGCCTTGACTTGCTCCTGGTCATGGCTACTAGACACAACCCTGCCAATGTGCCACCCTGGCCTCCTTCCTGTCTTCTTCCCCGCATCTTGATGACAGGGTACCAGCCCCCTCTGTAGCTAAGGGGTCCCAGGACCCAGGGCTGAGCATTTTGTAAGATTTGTGGCATAAGTAAGTATGCAGGAGCCTCAGGACAGAAGTGTGTAGGCAGACAGTGAAAGAGACCAAGGCCTTGTGTGCACATCCTGGACATAGCTCGCCTCGAAACTCCTGACTGGGTCTAAGCATGGAAGTACTTGAAGATGTAGCCTGTTCCTTGTCGGTGTGAACTTGAACCTGAGTGACTTCCTCTTGCACAAGAAGAAAGCCAACTTGGGACTTGTCCCCTGCCTCCTGGGTTTGTGGCACCTGCAGCTGCACTTGTCACTGGGTAACGCAGTGACTGCTCATCCCCTGCCACACATGGACGAACCGAAGAATCGAGGAAGGATGCCCACAGGAATGACGGGAGGGGACCATGGGCAACAGGGTCTCTGTGGCAGCTCAGGAAAAGGAACTAAGGCGCAGAGGCGATAGTCGCACAGAGCAAGGGGCTGTGGGAACATGAGGAAGAAAAGTTTTCAAGGGCCTCAGCAAATGAAAGGCCTGTGACCTTGGTAGAAAGGGCCAGCTCAGGGTTGGAGACAGAAGCCAAACCACACAGTATGATCAAATCCCAGCTCTGTGTAGCCACTGAGGGAGGAGTGGGGCATACATGCTCGAGGAAGGGTGGGTGATGCAATCTGAAACAGCTCCAAAGCCAGCTGCGGCCATGCTCCCTCCCAAGTGACATGAACTTTCGGCTCATCTGGCACAAGACATGGTCCTGACACATGTGGCTTCCTCAGTAGTCCCATCCCATGATTCAGAAACTCACTGTATGTTAAGGCCTACCCACAGGCCTTTCCTGATAGCGTAATACTGTTCTAATCTGACAAGAAGCAGACCATACTTCCTCCAGTCCCCTGTTTTAACTAGGCTGTGTCACCCAGTGGCCCAAATGTCATCCACATTGCCAGGTCTAGACTCCAGCCACAGACAGGCACAGGGTGAGGGAAGGAATACCTCTCCGCTCAAGGATACAATTAGGATCAGATGGCCTTCACTTGCTCCTCAGCCATGGCTCCTAGACAAAATGCTGCCTAAGTGGTCCACCCTTGCCTGGAATTATGATCTGGAATCATAGTTGGTGGGGTCCCCAGGACGGGATCAGTGTCAGCACTTGTGTTCCCACAGGGCAGAGCCCACTGCTCTGGTACATTTCAGAGTGTCAACAGCCCTGGTGAGTTCCTAGGAGACTGTGGGGACCTTCATTCCTCAGAGTTGGCCTCGAATGTTCAGGAAGGAAGCAGGAGGCCGAGCGGCCTGTGGTGCACCCCCATCCTGCCTGTTGCAGGGCCTTCCCTGAGAACAGCTGCTTCCTTTCACTCTTTTTAGAACCAGAAGACACGATTATGACCAAATATAGCAAACAACCGAAAATGAAAATCCAACCCATATTTTAGTGTGCTTTCAGCAACCCCACCCGGCAGAAGGGAAGTCTCCTCAGAGCCGTGTGGGTGAGGATGGAGAGCTGAGGAGGCGGAGCCATGCTGTGTCATGATTCTGAGGGCAGTGGGCATGGGCGGTGTCTCCTCACCAACGACAGACAGATGGCAAGAGCAGAGCCAGACGGGAGTCTGAGGGGCCCACAGTCAAGAAGCTTCTACACACCACAAGACACATACCATGGCAGAATGCCCCTCCTCAGATGGGCTCTACTTTTAGTACATTGTTCTGCAGAGCTTGCTGGAGAGCCCAGGGAAACCCAGGCACCTGTGTACCCCACCTTATCAGAGCAGCCAGGCATTAGGGGCTGCACGGGACAGGCGCACTGGAGAGGCAGATTGAAAAACTGATTTCCAGTTCTAAATGAGTCCCCCTGCCTCTGAGAGATTTTTTAAAAGGGGAAGAGGTGCCTGGGAGACAGATGAATGAGGCAGATACAGTGGACACAGTCGCCACAGGTGCTCCTCAGGGTATAGCATTTGCAAGCCAGGCCCAATGAGGCTATTCCTAGAGACACTGTTTCTTCTGGCTAAATTAATAGACAAAGTTACCAGATTAGATGGGGCTATAAGCTCACTGGACTCAGTACCCCTCAGCCCAGGTGGGAGCCAATCTCTCAGACTCGGTTTCTCCTCCTAAAATTTACGGCTAGTAAAACACACCACAGAACCATCAAGATGGCCCTGTAGGTAAAAGGTGCCAAGCTTGATGGCATGGCTTCCATTCCCAAGACCCGCATAGTAGAAGACATCGCCTCCAAGTTGTCCTCTGGTCTATAAACATAATTCTCTGTCTCTGCCTCTCTCTGTCTCTCTCAAATGATGAAAGAATACATCTATAATGTAAAACACTTCTGTTGTGAGGTTGTCCTGAAAACTCAACAAACTCATGAACATCAGTCCTCATGGTGTCTCATATGCAGTGCACACAGTGGGCGGGGTTCATCACTCTAACTGTTAGAATCTTTGGCATGTTTAGCAATGTTGACAGCCAGGTGTGGTGGCACACCTGTCATCCCAGCCTTCAGAAGGTAGAAGCCAAACAATCAGGAACTTGTGGCCAGCTGGGGTCACTTGAGACCCTATTTCAAAAACAAAAAAAAACAAGCAAGAACAACAAAACCCAAAGAAAAGCAAAAAGCACACAAGCAGGCAGGCAAGAAAGAGACAAAATCAGAGCAAAGCTGAGAGATTTTTCCCAGGAATGGGAAGGTGAAGGATGAGTTGGTGCATATAAACCCAGGAGCCCAATTCTGCATTGCCTGAGGGATAGACCGTGCCTCACTCTCCCATCTAGACCAGGCTGGCCTTGAATTCACAGAAATCTACCTGCCTCTACCTCTGGAATGCTGGGATCACTCGGACTAAGCAGCCAAATGAAAGGAACTGTGGTCAAGAAAAGATGGTAGGAGCTGGGGAGATGGTTCAGTGGTTAAGAGCACTGGCTGCTCTTCTGGAGGTCCTGAGTTCAAATCCCAGCAACCGCATGGTGGCTCACAACCATCTGTAATGAGATCTGATGCCCTCTTCTGGTGTGACTGAAGACAGCTACAGTGTGTGTGTGTGTGTGTGTGTGTGTGTGTGTGTGTGTGTGTGTGTGTGTGTTATCTATATAGATATAGATATATAGATTTTTTAAAAAAAGAAAAAAGAAAGAAAAGACCACTCTGATCTGGCCTCAGCACACTTGGGCACATGTACCTGAAAGTCTCTGATTCCCCACCATAGAGATGCTTTTACTTCCATGTCTACCACAGCACCACTGACTGTGTCACAATACGGAACCAGTGTAGAATGCCAGCAATGGATAAATGTCTAGAGAGATTGTGCCATGTACTCAGGATGGCATTTCACTCAGCTGTGAAGAAGAATCGTGTTTTCATCTGCAGGAAAATGCACAAGCAGATCATCAGGTCCAACAAATCAACCAGAGCCAGAAAGACAAATGTTTCTCTCACATAGAATCTAGATTATGTACACAGTCTATCTATCCATCATCTATGTATCCATAATCTATTATCTAGATCATCTATCCATAATCTATTATCTGTCATCTGTCTATGCATAATTTATCTATAATCTATTATTTATCATTACATTTACCTATCATTAACTATCTATCATCTATGTATGTATCATCTATCTGCCTATAATCTATCTATCTGCCTATTATTTATCCATAATCTATTTTATCAATCATCTGTCTATCTACCTATGTATGAATATGACATAAAAGTAGAAAGGCACTACTTGAAGGCAAGAAAAAGACTAGTGAGGCATGAGAAAAGAATATGGATACTTTTAAAGTTAAGATATTTATTCTTTCTGTCTCTTTTTCTCTGTCTCTATCTCTCTCTGTCTCTTCTGTCTTTCTCTGTCTCTGTTTCTCTCTCTCTCTCTCCTTCTCTTGCATGTGTGCAAGCACACACACACTAAGTGGAAAGGTTTTAGCTCAGTGGCTCCTTCAACAATGCAGCAAAACCAAAACTAGGCAGAAAATAGAAATAAACAGACTAGAGGGAAATACTCCAGTAGTGCTGTCTCTGGACACAGAAAGAGTGGCTTCTTGATAATATGTGTTTGTAGTTTCTAAATTTTCATCAATGAACTTACATTTGTTTACTCATATCATTTTTATTTTATTATTTTAAAAACTTGGAAATAAAGAAAAAAATCACACACTAAAATTAACTAAATTCAAAGATTATGCAACTTAGTGAATTTACATACTGTTAGAATTGGCTTATTTTTGTAATAGTGTGGAGGAAATAAAGTTTTAAAGACAACCGTAATACAACTCAGGAAGCCAGCCTTGTATGAGACTCCACCAAATGTGGTTTTAGTTCCTAAGCTTCCCGAGCCGAAATCTGTTTCTGTCAGAGTCACAGCAAGTGTCTGGACCCCAGTATCAGACCTGCTTCCTTTGTTCTTGGAAGAGACCAGACACCCTGAATGAGAACCCGAGAGGACGGTTCCAGGGTATTAGGCCCAAGGGTGGGGCAACTGAGGGCTCAGGCGATCCTAAGCCGTGGTGGAGAGGGGGTTGTTCCGCTTAGCTCTAGGGTCAGCAAGGCTTCAGGTTAGCAGCAGCATGGCTCCTTACAATAGGACTGGCCTCCCACCTGCACGTTCATTACCAACGTGACTCAGTCTCCGTCACCCAGACGCTAACCCTCTACAGGCCCGTGTCTGGGGGAGACAATCTTCTGGTGTAGGCGCCCATCTTACTTGTGGGTGGAACCACTCACTGGGCGGGACGATCTGGATTGTATAAACTGAAGGGAACCCACTGAGGACTGACAAGTCTTCACCCCTGTGGTGACACTTTTGGCTTTTGGGTTGGTTTCTTTGAAAGACGCAGAAATATTATAAGACTGCGTTGACATTTAATTCCCAGGTGAGAATCATGCGGCTGCTTCTGACTGTCCACAGAAGCTCTGACTATGCTGTACCTCCTGCTCTAGCTGCAGAGCGTTTCTATGACTGTGTGACATTTGGAATTCTGGGTATTTTTCAGAGGGTCCTGAGAGATTAGGGGGATGTTGGTTGGTTGGTGGTGGTCAAGGTTTAGGGAGAAAGAATAAACTCAATATCCTGACCCAAAGATCAAACTTGCCCCAAGGAACTCAACGCCCCTAACCGACGGGGTGTTAGTGTTCTAGTGTTAGGGGGTCGACAGGGTGGAAATAAAGGGGTGGATCGGGGCAGAAGAAAGAACCCACAAATTAGCCAAAGACTGGTTGCACGCCCCTCTCTGTTTACTCACTGTGCATACTACTTCACGCTCTTCACCCTTGATTTCTCCACCACAGTGGGCTGTGCCTTGGGCTGTGCGCTAAAATCAGCCCTTTTTCCCTTAAGTTGTTTCTGCCAGAGTATTGTTAACACAGCAACAGGATAAGAACCAAAGGCACCACGAGAAGGCAGCACAGCCGAGCCTGCTCTACTTTTAATCAAAGACATGGCTGAGCTGGGACAGACCATGGGCCAGCACAGAAAACGAGAGTTTTGGTGCTGTGTGGCAATGGCCTTTCCTCTCTGGGCCTCTGGGTCCCCATCAGTAGTTGGTGGAGTTGCACAGAGTGAATTCTCACTGGCTTCCCAGCTTAAAGACAGCAGCTGACAGCAGACCCCTGGCCACCCTGTCTTCCTGGCCCAAGAGACCGAGGACGTCTTCGGGTCCTATTGTTCTAGTCCTGCCCTTAATGAGGCCACATCTGGAGTGTATCTGTGCTGAGCCCTGTTGTGTACAGTTCCTCACAGCTGGGTCCCCATAAATCAATTTTCTCTATGGACAAGTTCCCAGAACCATCCAGTTTCTGACCCAGCAAAGGCAATTTTTATTTTCCTGCTGTTTCTGGTTCCAAAGGCTCCACTCACATTGGGGCCAGCTCTTAGCACCTCCCAATCCCAGCCCAGAGGACTTCAGAAGGGCCATATGTCTTTGGGAAAGAAGCATGAACCAACCCCTTCTGGTTCCTTTGTGGGGCAGGAATGGCGCCCCAACTTCATAGTGAAAACAACTGGGCAGAAATGACCCCACCAGATTCCTGTAGCTCTCACATTCGCATTCAACCCAGAGATCTTACATAACTATGGAGGAGTTAAAAAAATTCACCCCTATGGAGAGAGGGAAGTCTGTGCTCTTTAGCTCCTGACTGCTCTGTCCCCAGCTCTCTCTGGGTCTGGAGTGAGCCTATGAAGGCTCTGCACCCCTCCCTCAGTGAGTGCTCCCTGAGCTTGGGGGGTTGGAGGAACAGCATTTCACCATAACTCACATAAAGCTCGGCACCCCCTCCCAGCCCAGACCCTATTCTTAATATATTGGGTGAGTGGCTCATCAGTACAGTGATTTGTCCAGAGTCCAAGCAGACAAACTGAACGTAGCACCAGTTCCAGCCACGGCAACTCCTGACTTTACCTCTCATGCTGACCCAAGTCCAACCTTGGTTCTTAGTTGTCTCTAGTGATAGGGGGTTGGAATCTGACTCCATTTAGAGGTGTTCTTTAAAAAAAAAAAATTCTTTATTTTATTTGTGTACTTCTTTACTTGTTATTCTTATTTATTGAAATCACTCTATGACAAGGTTGGCCTCAAACTCATGGCAATCCTTCTGCCTCAGCGTCCCAAATGCTTTGATTCCAGGTATGCACCACCACGCCTCACTGAAAAACAGTTTTTATCAACGGGAATCCATGTGTGGCTTAGAAGGCGAAGAGCTCAGGAGACGTCTGAGAAACAGCAGCCCCCTGCCCCCCACTCCTTGCCCCTGGACTGAAATGACCCCAAACTTCCTGAAACTCTTGGATTCTAGTTTTTTTTCCCCAGAGAGCTAAAGTAATTATGGGTGAGAAAAGTTGAAAAATTAAAATCCTCATGGAGCATGGTTAAGGCTTGGCCAGCTCTGAAGATCTGTGCTTTTGTGTTCTGCCTACAGCAGACATCACAGGACACTGGTGAAGAGCAACAGGACTTCTCTGACATCTCAGTGCCTAGCTATCGCTGGGAATAAGCCAGAGCAAGAGTCACACTGGTTGATCTATGCTTACACACTTCTTCCTGGATTTGTGTGCACACATCAACCTACTGCCCAGCTTTCTCATGATATTTCAATCTTAAACTATGATTATCATTGACTTTTGAATCTCTCCACCTTTGTGGGTGAGGGAGGTGCAGGTTCTTATATATCCCAGGCTAGCCCTTCATCCTCCCACCTCCACCATGGCCAGCAGGCCTTTCCTTCTTGTGGGGCTATCCTGGGGCAGAGGAGACTCCAGAACATCTGCTCTCTAAAGGACCATCCAGGGGCTAAGAGCAAACACACTGGGTGGCCTCTGAGGAGATCTAGGGCAAGAACAGAAGCTCCAGGGAGACCCATGTCAACACCACCAGGGATGTGTCATGTGGGGATCCTGCTCAGTGGTGGGAGATAGACTAAGGCTGGCCATGTGTGCTGGAGACATAGACAAGAGATTTCTGCAGGGACGGAGAGGTGAGATTTGACCCCAGTCAGTCCCTGCAGAGCCTACGACAGTCACTTGCTTTCTCAGCTCCGTTGTCCATGAGAACCCAGCAGTGCTCTGCAGACCTGAACTGACTCTGCATGAGAGCTGTACCAACAGCCACACACATCTGTCCTCTGTGAGGTGCTAAAATCTCTCTTAAGGCTCCTCCCATGAGCAGTCTCTCTCACTGACCCCTGCCTTAGAAAGAGTTCAGGGTGATTAATGGTTTTTCATGATTCAGCAGTTGGGGCAGAAGCCTCTGTTCCACAGGGACTGATGCTGGAAGACAGTGAAGGAAGATGGAGCAATCACAGCTGATGTGGACTCTGACCGTGGCCTTTCCAGCAGGGCAGCGGGGGTCTAACGAGGCAGGACTGAGGA